>NW_027459481.1:910625-1212500 GCF_050624435.1 Tenrec ecaudatus
TTAGGCTACGGGAGCCCTAGCCAAAGCCTAGGGGTGCCCTAGCCTAAGCCTAGGTGTGCCCTAACCTTAAGCTAGGGGTTCCCTAGCCAAAGCCTAGGGGTGCCCTTGCCTAAGCATAGGGGTGCCATAGTCTTAGGTTGGGGAGCCCTAGCCTTAGCCTAAGCCTAGGGGTGCACTAGCGTAAGCCTAGGGGTTCCCTAGCGTAAGCCTAGGGGTGCCCTAGTCTTAGGCTAGGGGGGCCCTAGCCAAATCCTTGGGGTGCCCTTGCCTAAGCATAGGGGTGCCCTAGCCTTAGGCTCGGGGAGTCCTAGCCTTAGCCTAAGCCTAGGTGTGACCTAGCCTATGCCTAGGGGTGCCCTAACCTAAGCCTAGGGGTGCCCTAGCCTTAGGCTAGGGGAGCCCTAGCCTTAGCCTAATTCTAGGGGTGCCCTAACCTAAGCCTAGGATTGCCGTAGCCTAAGCCTATGGGTGCCCAAGCCTTAGGCTAGGAGAGACCTAGACTTAGCCTAAACCTAGGGGTGACCTACCCTAAGCCTAAGCTTGCCCTAGCCTAAGCCTAGGGGTGCCCTACCCTAAGCATAGGGGTGCCCTAGCCTTAGGCTAGGGGAGCCCTAGCCTTAGCCTAAGCCTAGGGGTGCCCTAGCCTAAGCCTAGGGGTGCCCTAGCCTAAGCCTAGGGCTGCCCTAGCCTAAGCCTAGGGGTGCCATAGCCTAAGCCTAGGGGTGCCATAGCCTAAGCCTAGGGGTGCCCTAGCCTAAGCCTAGGGGTGCCCTAGCCTTAGGCTAGGTGAGCCCTAGCCTTAGCCTAAGCTTAGGGGTGCCCTAGCCAAAGCCCAGGGGTGCCCTAACCTAAGCCTAGAGGTGCCCTCGCCTTAGGCTAGGGGAGCCCGAGCCTTAGCCTAAGCCTAGGGGTGCCTTAGCCTAAGCCTTGGTGTGCCCTAGCCTAAGCCTAGGGGTGCCCTAGCCTTAGCCTAGGGGTGCCGTAGCCTTAGGCTAGGGGAGCCCTAGCCTTAGCCTAATCCTAGGGGTGCCCTAGCCTAAGTCTAGGGGTGCCCTAGCCTAAGCCTACGGGTGCCCTAGCCTAAGCCTAGGAGTGCCCTATCCTTAGGCTAGGGGATCCCTAGCATAAGCCTAAGCCTAGGGGTGCCTTAGCTTAAGCCTAGGTGTGCCCTAGCCTAAGCCTAGGGGTGCCCTAGCCTAAGCCTAGGGGTGCCCTAGCCTTAGGCTAGGGGAGACCTAGCCTTAGCCTAAACCTAGGGGTTCCCTAGCCTAAGCCTATGGGTGCCATGGCCTTAGGTTAGGGGAGCCCTAGCCTCAGCCTAAGCCTAAGGGTGCCCTAGCCAAGCCTAGTGGTGCCCTAGCCTAATCCTAGCGGTGCCCTAGCCTAAGCTTAGGGGTTCCCTAGCCTTAGGCTAGGGGAGCCCTAGCATTATCCTAAGCCTAGGGGTGCCCAAGCCTAACCCTAGGGTTGCCCTATCCTAAGCCTAGGGGTGCCCTAGCCTTAGGCTAGAGGAGCCCTAGCTTTAGCCTAAGCCTAGGGGTGCCCTAGCCTAAGCCTAGGAGTGCCCTAGCCTAAGACTAGGGGTGCCCTAGCCTAAGTGCAGGGGTGCCCTAGCCCCAAGCTATGGGTGCCCTAGCCTTAGCCTAAGCCTAGGGTTGCCCTAGCCTAAGCCTAGGGGTGCCCTAGCCAAAGCATAGGGGTGCCCTAGCCTTAGGCTAGGGGAGCCCTAGCCTTAGCCTAAGCCTAGGGGTGCCCTAGCCTAAGCCTAGGGGTGCCCTAGCCTAAGCCTAGGGCTGCCCTAGCCTAAGCCTAGGGGTGCCCTAGCCTAAGCCTATGGGTGCCCTAGCCTAAGCCAAGGTGTGGCCTAGCCTTAGGTTAGGTGAACCCTAGCCTTAGCCTAAGCCTAGGGGTGCCCTAGCCTAAGCCTAGGGGTGCCCTAGCCTAAGCCTAGCGGTGCCTTCCCTAAGCCTAGGGATGCCCTAGCCTAAGCCTAGGGGTGCCCTAGCCTTAGGCTGGGAGCCCTAGTCTTAGCCTAAGTCTAGGGGTGCACTAGCCTAAGCCTAGGGGTGCCCTAGCCTAAGTCTAGTCGTTTCCTAGCCTTAGGCTACGGGAGCCCTAGCCAAAGCCTAGGGGTGCCCTAGCCTAAGCCTAGGTGTGCCCTAACCTTAGGCTAGGGGTTCCCTAGCCAAAGCCTAGGGGTGCCCTAGCCTAAGCATAGGGGTGCCATAGTCTTAGGTTGGGGAGCCCTAGCCTTAGCCTAAGCCTAGGGGTGCACTAGCGTAAGCCTAGGGGTTCCCTAGCGTAAGCCTAGGGGTGCCCTAGTCTTAGGCTAGGGGGGCCCTAGCCAAATCCTTGGGGTGCCCTTGCCTAAGCATAGGGGTGCCCTAGCCTTAGGCTCGGGGAGTCCTAGCCTTAGCCTAAGCCTAGGTGTGACCTAGCCTATGCCTAGGGGTGCCCTAACCTAATCCTAGGGGTGCCCTATCCTTAGGCTAGGGGAGCCCTAGCCTTAGCCTAATTCTAGGGGTGCCCTAACCTAAGCCTAGGATTGCCGTAGCCTAAGCCTATGGGTGCCCAAGCCTTAGGCTAGGAGAGCCCTAGACTTAGCCTAAACCTAGGGGTGACCTACCCTAAGCCTAAGCTTGCCCTAGCCTAAGCCTAGGGGTGCCCTACCCTAAGCATAGGGTTGCCCTAGCCTTAGGCTAGGGGAGCCCTAGCCTTAGCCTAAGCCTAGGGGTGCCCTAGCCTAAGCCTAGGGGTGCCCTAGCCTAAGCTTAGGGCTGCCCTAGCCTAAGCCTAGGGGTGCCATAGCCTAAGCCTAGGGGTGCCATAGCCTAAGCCTAGGGGTGCCCTAGCCTAAGCCTAGGGGTGCCCTAGCCTTAGGCTAGGTGAGCCCTAGCCTTAGCCTAAGCTTAGGGGTGCCCTAGCCAAAGCCCAGGGGTGCCCTAGCCTAAGCCTAGAGGTGCCCTCGCCTTAGGCTAGGGGAGCCCGAGCCTTAGCCTAAGCCTAGGGGTGCCTTAGCCTAAGCCTTGGTGTGCCCTAGCCTAAGCCTAGGGGTGCCCTAGCCTTAGCCTAGGGGTGCCGTAGCCTTAGGCTAGGGGAGCCCTAGCCTTAGCCTAATCCTAGGGGTGCCCTAGCCTAAGTCTAGGGGTGCCCTAGCCTAAGCCTACGGGTGCCCTAGCCTAAGCCTAGGAGTGCCCTATCCTTAGGCTAGGGGATCCCTAGCATAAGCCTAAGCCTAGGGGTGCCTTAGCTTAAGCCTAGGTGTGCCCTAGCCTAAGCGTAGGGGTGCCCTAGCCTAAGCCTAGGGGTGCCCTAGCCTTAGGCTAGGGGAGACCTAGCCTTAGCCTAAACCTAGGGGTTCCCTAGCCTAAGCCTATGGGTGCCATGGCCTTAGGTTAGGGGAGCCCTAGCCTCAGCCTAAGCCTAAGGGTGCCCTAGCCAAGCCTAGTGGTGCCCTAGCCTAATCCTAGCGGTGCCCTAGCCTAAGCTTAGGGGTTCCCTAGCCTTAGGCTAGGGGAGCCCTAGCATTATCCTAAGCCTAGGGGTGCCCAAGCCTAACCCTAGGGTTGCCCTATCCTAAGCCTAGGGGTGCCCTAGCCTTAGGCTAGAGGAGCCCTAGCTTTAGCCTAAGCCTAGGGGTGCCCTAGCCTTACGCTAGGGGATCCCTTGCCTTAGCCTAATCCTAGGGTTGCCGTGGCCTAAGCCTAGGGGTGCCCTAGTTTTAGGCTAGAGGAGCCCTAGCTTTATCCTAAGCCTAGGGGTGCCCTAGCCTTACGCTAGGGGATCCCTTGCCTTAGCCTAAGCCTAGAGGTGCCCTAGCCTAAGTCTAGAAGTGCCCTAGCCTGAGCCTATGGGTGCCCTAGCCTAAGCCTAGGGGTTCCCTAGCCTTACGCTAGGGATCCCTTGCCTTAGCCTAAGCCTAGGGGTGCCCTAGCCTAAGTCTAGAGGTGCCCTAGCCTGAGCCTATGGGTGCCCTAGCCTTAGCCTAAGCCTAGGGGTGCCCTAGCCTAAGCCTAGCGGTGTCCTAGCCTTAGGCTAGGGGTTCCCTAGCCAAAGCCTAGGGGTGCCCTTGCCTAAGGATACGGGCGCCCTAGCCTTAGTTGGGGAGCCCTAGCCTTAGCCAAAGCCTAGGGGTGCACTAGCGTAAGCCTAGGGGTGCCCTAGCGTAAGCATAGTGGTGCCCTAGCCTTAGGTTAGGGTTACCTAGCCAAATCCTAGGGGTGCCCTTGCCTAAGTATAGGGGTGTCCTAGTCTTAGGCTCAGGAGAACCCTAGCCTTAGCCTAAGCCTAGGGGTGACCTAGCCTAAGCTTGGGGTGCCCTAGCCTAAGCCTATGGATGCCCTAGCCTTAGGCTAGGGGAGTCCTAGACTTAGCCTAATCCTAGGGGTGCCCTCGCCTAAGCCTAGAGTGCCCTAGCCTAAGCCTAGGGGTTCCCTATCCTAAGCCTAGGGGTGCCCTAGCCAAAGCCTAGGGGTGCCTTAGCCTTAGGCTAGGGGAGGCCTAGCCTTAGCCTAAGCCTACAGGTGCCCTAGCATAAGCCTAGGGGTGACCTAGCCTAAGCCTGGCATTGCCCTAGCCTTAGGCTAGGGGATCCCTAGCCTTAGCCTAAGCCTAGGGGTTCCCTAGCCTAAGCCTAGGGGTGCCCTAGCATTAGGCTAGGGTAGCCCTAGCCTTAGCCTAAGCCTAGGGATGCCCTAGCCTCAGCCTAGGGGTGCCCTAGCCTCAGCCTAGTGGTGCCCTAGCATAGGCCTAGGGGTGCCCTAGCCTAAGCCTAGGGGTTCCCTAGCCTAAGCCTAACGGTGCCTTAGCCTAAGCCTAGGGGTCCCCTCGCCTTAGCCTAAGCCTAGGGGTGCCCTAGCCTAAGCCTAGGGGTGCCCTAGCCTAAGCTTAGGGGTGCCCTAGCCTTAAGCTAGGGGAGCCCTAGCCTTAGCCTAAGCCTTGGGGTGCCCTAGCCTAAGACTAGGGGTGCCCTAGCCTAAGCCTAGGGGTGCCCTAGCTTTAGGCTAGGGGAGCCCTAGCCTCAGCCTACGCCTAGGGGTCCCCTAGCCTAAGCCTAGGGATGCCCTAGCCAAAGCCTAGGGGTGCCCTAGCCTAAGCGTAGGGGTTCCTTATCCTAAGCCTAGGAGTGCCCTAGCCTAAGCCTAGGGGTGCCCTAGCCTTAGGCTATGGGAGCCCTAGCCTGAGCCTAAGCCTAGGGGTGCCCTATTCTAAGCCTAGTGGTGCCTTAACCTAAGCCTAGGGGTGCCCTAGCCTGAGCCTTAACCTAGGGGTGCCCTTGCCTGAGCCTAGGGGTGCCCTAGCCAGAGGCTAGGAGAGCTCTAGCCTGAGCCTCTGCCTAGGAGTGCCCTAGCCTGAGCCTAGGGGGGCACTAGCCTGAGGTTAGGGGAGCCCTAGCCTGAGGCTAGGGGATCCCTAGTCTTAGCCTACGCTTTGTGGTGCCCTAGTCTAAGCCTAGGGGTGCCCTAGCCTAAGCCTAGGGGTGCCCTAGCCTTAGCCTAAGCCTAGGGGTGCCCTAGCCTAAGCCTAGGGGTGCCCTAACCTGAGCCTAGGGGAGCCCTAGCCATAGCCTACGCCTAGTGGTGCCCTAGCCTAAGCCTAGGGGTGCCCTAGCCTAAGCCTAGGGGTGCCCTAGCCTTAGGCTAGGGGAGCCGTAGCCTTAGCCTAAGCCTAGGGGTGCCCTAGCCTAAGCCTAGAGGTGCCCTAGCCTGAGCCTCGGGGTGCCCTAGCCTGACGCTAGGGGAGCCCTACCCTTAGCCTAAGCCTAGGGGTGCCCTAGTCTAAGCCTAGTGGTGCCTTAGCCTAAGCCTAGGGGTGCCCTTGCCTGAGCCTCAGCCTAGGGGTGCCTTTTCCTGAGCCTAGGGTTGCCCTAGCCAGAGGCTAGGAGAGCTCTAGCCTGAGCCTCAGCCTAGGAGTGCCCTAGCCTGAGCCTAGGGGTGCACTAGCCTGAGGTTAGGGGAGCCCTAGCCTGAGGCTAGGTGATCCCTAGCCTTAGCCTACGCCTTGTGGTGCCCTAGCCTAAGCCTAGGGGTGCCATAGCCTAAGCCTAGGGGTGCCCTAGCCTTAGCCTAAGCCTAGGGGTGCCCTAGCCTAAGCCTAGGGGCGCCCTAGCCTAAGCCTAGGGGTGCCCTAGCCTTAAGCTAGGGGAGCCCTATCCTTAGCCTAAGCCTAGGGGTACCCTAGCCTAAACCTAGCGGTGCCCTAACCTGAGCCTAGGGGAGCCCTAGCCTTAGCCTACGCCTAGTGGTGCCCTAGCCTAAGCCCAGGGGTGCCCTAGCCTAAGCCTAGGGGTGCCCTAGCCTCAGGCTAGGGGAGCCGTAGCCTTAGCCTAAGTCTAGGGGTGCCCTAGCCTAAGCCTAGAGGTGCCCTAGCCTGAGTCTGTTCTGTCTGACTTCCACGTTAGGACACATAGACCATCTGAATAAACCCTTTGATTCTGTGTCCTTCTCCTTCCCATAGACAAAACTGCAGCCAGCACCAGACGTTAAACCTGCAGACTAAAGGTTTGTCAAAAGTCTAGAAAGAGCAGTCATACCTTGAAAACCTAACATGCAGAAGAGAAGACAAAGAATCAAAAGCTACAACTGAAAGAAAAAAAAAAAAAAAGCTCCAGGTGGGTGTCATTCAGACAATCGATTCCAATGAGTACACTTGAGCTTCTCACAGCGTAAAATTGCTTTTACTTTCATACTATTGTAATTCAAAAAGTTTCCCTTATCTCACCTCCAAATGTAACTCCAGCAGATTCAAGTATATTAAGGAAGAGGCAATTATTCTGGTGTTTCCCCTGCAACGATTATGGAGTCTCAAAGAGTTTTACTATTCTCAGCTCATGCCTTAGATTTTCAACTATTTGAATGTGAAGGAAATCTTAACATGCCGCATTTCATAGGCTGTCTTCAGTGTTGCCTCACCCAGATTTACGTTTTTCATTTCTAGAGTGCCTCAACATGAGTTTTTTTTTTGGGGGGTTGGTTAAGGAGCATTATCATTTTCCATCATCAGTTGTTGATGGGAAATTTTACATCCTGCAGGTTCCCGTATACAATAATTACATTAAACAATGGAGCTTTCTGTATCTTCCTGTTTTTCACAACAGGTTATGCTCACTCATATTGTTAGCTTATCACGCCAAATGTCCAAGATGCACAGGTGGTGTTAATTGAAGAGCAGAATGATTCATGCATTGGTCACTTTAGCACTGCAAGTTCATGAGCATCTTGATTTTGAAATTCCGTAAAGGGAGATGATGCCTTAGCCAGTTAAATGCTACTCCTTCCAAACCTCACGTACACTCAGACATATCTGAGCAGAAGCCACATTATCTACGTGAAACAGCTTTGGGTGCTCCCCAGCTATATGCAGATGCCCACCAAACATGAGATTATTTTGCTTTCTCTGACTTGGCTCTTACTAGCATTCAGCCCCATTCCATCTCTTTTGTAGATGGTTGTGGATTCTGGGGGCCTATGGCTTAATGGTGGGCTTATGAGGTTAAAAAAATCTTGTAGCGAAGTTTTCTTGATGTGCATTTAATATTTATTTACAACTCTCTTTTATATACGTGTGTCTGTAGATTTCAACACTTAAGTGCACAGATTAGCATATTCCCATAGCGGAGTGAACCTCCCTTCCGTCATGTCTATAGGTATTTCTCCTTCCTATGGGCAGCTGGACAGTAATTTATCTGGGGAACGTCTGGTAAACCATGACAATGGTGCTTCCCCAGCTTTCTGGGATGAAGGGCCAGGCCATTGGTTACCTTTATAGAAGTCTCCTGACACTTCCTAGTGATGTCTGTTTCTGGGATCATAGTGGCTTCCTCTTCCTCGGTTGGTCTTGTTGGTAGGTGCTGTCCAGTTGGTCTGATTCAAAGCAACCTCAATGTACAGGACAAGGAAAGGCTTGCCAGTCCTGGGCCACCCTCATTTCTTTCTGATGTTTGAACCCATCGTTGCAGCTCCCTTGGCCATGCATTCTTCAAACGGCCTGGCTCTTTGTCACTGATCCTCCCCTTTAACCTGACCAAAAGTGTTCGTATTTTGGTCCTCTTCCTGAGAAGGTTCTGCATAGTTTTACTAGTCCTCCACTACCTGACAGTGTATCAATGATTAGCATAAGGTTTTCAGTGGTGTATTTCGTCATCCTCAGTGTGTCCTTATTGGGGGCTCTTACAACTCTTGTTACAATCCATACACCAATTGTATCTGACATAGTCATACGTATATTGCCATCATTCTTTTCTAGACATTTACTTTCTATTGAGCCCTTGGGATCAGCTCCCCTTTTTTTCCTCCTCCCCCACTCGTGGTTCCTTGATAGATTATAGATTGTTATTATTTTCATATCTCACATCGACCATTGTCTCTTTTATCCTCAGCTTTCTGTTGCTCCTCTCCCTGCGAGGGGTGTGTGGTTATATGTCATTCATTGCTATCGGTTCCCCTTCTTTCCATCCTCTACCCTCCTTCCCCCTACCCTTTTGGTATCTCTATTCCCATTCCTGTTCCTGGGTTCCATGTGTTGTGAGTTTTATCTCTTGCTAATACCTATGCAGTCTAGTCCAGAGTGGGAAGCGGCACTGGGGTGATGATATTGGGGGGTGAGGAGGCCTCAAGGGGTCAGAGGCAGATTGTGTGATTCATTGGTGTGATCCATGTCTCCTCAGGGGGGCCTCCACCCAGTGGGACACAGCATCTGGGATACTTGTGGCTTTCTCCTGAGACAGCATGGTGGCCAAGGGACCGGGCATTGAGGGTGGGACTCTGGGCCTGGGGTGGCAGCACTTGTAGAAGCCACCCCCTCCCCCAGGCACCCACCTGGATATGGACGAGCACGTGAGACAGTTGGCTGTGAACTTTGAGGGTGGCCTCAGCGTCTCAGAGCAGGTGGGGTCTGGCCTGAGTCAGCTCCCACAGCTCCAACCTGGAAGCCCTGCCCCAGGCGGGGGTCAGCAGTTATCCCAGCATGCTCTTTCCTCCCCCTCAGCTTCTCTCTGGTCAGCCCTTCAGCTTCCTGGCTGGCTTTAGAACTTGTCCTAAGCTCCCTGAGGGCCACCGTCCTGAGATCTTGCTCAGCGCTTCAGGCCTTTCTGCAAACTCTCCTCCCAGGAGCCCAGTATTACTAGCAGTTTACCCCTTGCTCTAACGATACTCCAGGAGGCCTGCTTGGGAAGTGTTGGGCTGTTGCCTGGTTCAGTCCCACTAACTGCTCCTCAGGAGATAGAAGAGGTTCCCTGCTCCTGGAAAGATTTACTGGCTTTCAAACCCTCTGGAGGATCCCCATGAGTCAGCAGGTGGGGTCATTCTAAAGCCCGGCACTCCACAGGTAGCCACGTTGTGTGCCACCCATGCATGCTGTGTGTTTCGAGGAGACTGCACACCCTTCAAAGGTAGAAGCTGCACCCCTCCATGGTTCTTGCATGCAGCAAATGCAGGGCCCCTGAGACTCCGGGCCAGCCTCTGGGCTAGGATCATGGGCAAATCGTTATCTCGCCTAAGCTCCATCTGGGCTGGAAACGCAGTAGCTTCTACTGTGACCTGGGTCAGCCTGGGGCTGTGCAGGGCATCCTCAGCCCAGCTCAACTCTTCCCAGAACGCCCCTGCAGGTGCAGGGAGCCCCTGGCTTGGGAAAGTGACCCTGCTAAGTGGGCTTTGTGACCAGGCTCCCTGATCCACCGACCCAACTTTGCCTCCTCCAAAGGCCGCAGACAGCAGGGGCTGCCCTGGGTTCCCTGAACTCGGGCCCTCTCCAGAGACAGTGTGGGCAGGACCTGGAGGGTGTGGAAGTGAGTCGTGCTGGGAAAGTGGATGGAGGAACGGAGGGTAGGGTAGATGCTGGGTGGGCTGAGGGGGCAGGAGATGCCCTGCAGAGTTCTAGAACCAGGGCTGAGGGATGTGGGAGCTGTTGGGGCCAGCTGGCCCTTTCGTGAGTTTTAAGAGCTGCCTGAACCCCATCCACATTGACCCTCTCCAGCCCCACCTTTGGCAGATGCTGGCAGAGAAGTTCAAAGTCTTCCAGGAGAAAGGACAGAGTGTGGGGCTGCCAGGGTTCAGGCCCTGAGTGAGCTGTCAGGTGCCCTGGAACTCGCCTCCCCCAGCTCCATGGCCCAGAGTCAAGTCCACAGGAGCTGCGTAGAGGCCGCATGGGTGAGGCTGGACAAGGCAATGAAAGCCCGCACAGAGGTGGGTGCCCAGAGGGACAGGCCAGCGACAGCCAAAGGGCTCGGGACACAGGGGCCTACCCCAGATGTGTGTGCGTGTGTGTGCGTGTGTGTGTGTGCTCATGTGTAGGGGTGGGCATGTGGGTGTGTGCATGCGTACTTCTGTGTGTATTCTCGTGTGCGCATGTGTGTATGAAGGGGCATGGCTGACTCCAGCTCCCAGCATCAATCAGCCTTCCCCGTCCAACCATGCTCCTTCCTGCCCCCAGTTTGGAGTCCTTCAGCGCAGGTCACTCCTTGTGGCAGGAGCACGAAGTGTGCTCTCCCAATGCTCCCTGAGCACGGTCCACAGTTTTGTTTGTGGCACAGGCCCTGCTGGTCTTCTTGCTGACCGCCACTCTTAGAGCTCCCTGCCTCCCCTCCCCACACCCTCCTTTCTCGGGATCTGGTGTCTCAGTGCACTGAGCACCTGACAGGTCCTGCAACCGAAGTCCTGGGGCTGGGTGGCTCCGGGGCCAGCCCTCTCCTCACTGACTGTTGGAGTTGCTACAGGCAGACCCCCTGACAGGCAGCCCACTCGCTCCCTGAGCCGCAATCCTCATGTGCTCAGGGCTCCCCATCTTTTTGCCTTCCTCCCAACATGCGTGTCAAGACCCTTTCCTCCCTCAGGCCCTGCCTGTGGGCCCCGGGCCTCATCAGGAACCTGCTGTGATCAGAGGAAACCATCCATCTTCAAACCACCGAAGGACAAGAAGGCGCGAATGTACAGCGATGATAATAGGTAAAGGTCATGGTAAAGTCATAGAGGACAGGAAAGACAGGGTCGAGAGAATACAATACAGAGTCAGACATGTTTTATTAGGCATGCTCACTTCAGCTCCTCTTGATGGACCACGTGGAACTGGGAGAAGTGGAACCTTTGCTATCTTGGGACGTGTATAGGGAGCATGGAGACACACCTCTTCAGTAGTGACATGGGTCACAAGGTGGGCGGTATCTATCGTAAGGCCCCTGTACTTGAGCTCACCAAGGTGAGGAAAGCTAATACCTGCATTGGGGGAAGCTACAAGGGGGGCTGGGTGTCACGGTGGGAAGAGAGGGCAAAAGGACCATATCTGCTTCTACACAGAGATACAATCAGTCATGTGCTCACATTAAGGCAGCCTAGCTGTTAACGGAGAATCCGTGGGAATGATTTTTAAAGCAGGATAATGTACTTGGACTTTACCTCTAACTTACCAAAGTAGAGGCTTTCCTACCGTGGAATACCAGCTTTCCAGATTCTCCCTGTTATAAGTTAGGGAATAGAGTCTTCGTCCTATTTCCCTCCGTGTTAACGCCTCACATCCCCAAGCCACAGTCTTTGCTCAAAAGGAGGTGGCCCTGTTCTCAGGGAGAAAGTTGCTGGCCTTCCTTCCCGCTGTGCCCTCGATTTCCACCAGGCGGCGCTAGAGCTGTGGGGCCACATGCAGAAGGTGGTCCTGGTGGAGGGTGCTGTCCTTGGCCAAGACCTGGCGTCTGTGGAGGTCCTGCAGCGCCAGCACCGCCTCCTGCAGGGGAGGGCCCCAGTCCCTCCCCACCGCAAGAACCCCTCTTTGTAGGCAATGGATGGATGAGGAGCCCTCACCCCCAGCTGACCCCAGGCAGGACTGCAGCCTGCCCCTGCCCCCTCTGGGATGGGGGGTGACGGGCCTGGGCTTGACCTAGGCTGGGGTACAGCCAGGATGGCCTGCAGAGTCTTGGGTGGAGGAGCATTCAGCCTGCTCTCTGCCAGCTGCAGAGGGAGTTGGTGGCTGTGGACAAGGTGGTGGTTCAGATGGGGATGGAGTCCATCCAGGTACACCCTGCGGTCCAGGAGAGCCTGGCCGGGCAGCTGGCTGAGGTGCAGGAGGCCTGGGCCACCTGGACATGAAGGCCTGGGAGCAGGGCCAGCAGCTGGAGTGGGTAGCCCATGGCCACGCCTTCCTCAGGCACTGCCAGGAACTGCTGTATGTGCCACCCCACCTGGATGGGGGCTCGCTCTGTCCCATGCGGGTGGGGGCACCCAGCTCTTCCCTGCCTCCTCCCTGTTCTGCCCTCTGGCCCTGAGACCTGTTCCGATGCCCTGTCCCCCACCCAGCACTCAGGCTCAAGAGAAGCAGGCGCTAGTCTATATCCTCAGAAAGGCCAGCTGGGGCCAAGGAGACACTGGGGCAGGAGCTCTGCCTGAGAGCCCAGGCAGTGCGGCCGGCGGGGTAGCAGCTGCTGGACCCCAGCCACGTCATGGCCCCAGAGATGTGCGCGCTGAGGGCTAGGGCCAGGGTGGTGCGTGGCCAGAGCTCCCTTTGCTGCTTCTCCCTGCTCCATGGTAACCCAGCTCTGCCCCACCCAGGCGACACCCTGAGCCCCTCCAAACAGCCCTCTGCCCCCCAGGTCACAGTGTCTCCGGGAGCTGGACAGGAAGCTGCAGGAGCTCTGGACGGCCTGGGCCCTTCACCAGGAGCACTGCCAGGTGAGCCAGGACCAGGAGGAGCTGCGGGGAATGCTGGGTCATGCCGAGGTCTGGCTGGCCTCCTGAGAGGACCTCCTGCTAGATCCTGACTGTGGGGTGAGCAGGGATCCGCCCCTAGGAGGGCCACATGCCTGGCACCAGGACTTGGAAAGGCAGCTGGCAGCCCAGGAGGAGAAGCTCACCCAGCTCCAAATGTAGGTGAGGGTGTGGAGGGCGGGACTGAGGAGGGGTTGAGGGGCCACCACCTGCGGTGGGGTCTCCAGAGCATTGATCTGCCCTGAGGGGCACCCATTCGGGGAAACAGCCGCAGGGTCCTGTCCTCCATGGGCATTCTGGCTCTGTGGGGTCCATCACAGCTTCTTCTGCCCAACTGCTCCCTCCCCTCCTCCTCCTGGTTTCCCCCTCTGAGAGCTGCCCCCAGAGCAAGCCCTGTGGGACACAGAGGGTCACTATGGGTGGAAACCAATCAATAATCTCATGGGTGCAGAGCACACTCTGAGGAACACAGGGGAGGTGACACTAGCTACAGAGAATCTGAGTGGAGCGAGGGTTTGTAATCCTTGTGTAGGCTGGGGGTGGGGCTGATAGCGGGGTGGGGGGGATTGATTCCACAGGATCCTGTGGGACTGAAAGTGAGGACCTGAGGGTGGACGGGCAGAGGGAGTGCCCCATCCTCTGAGGTAGGAAGGTGGTCAGCTAGGGTGAGCACGGAGGAAGATGAGCAGGGGCTGCTGCAGTCACGCAAATGTCACGTAAGAATCTCACTTTAGTATAAAATGTTTGTCTCCATTGCAAAGCCACCTCTAGCAACTAGGATACCCCCTCTGCCCATCTGGAGTTGACGAGTGAAGAAAATCAAAAACTGAAGCAAAGCAGTCCACAGGACTAACGGACCACCAACACCACAGCCCTCCATCCTTGTCCTGGAGACCAGGAGAGTTAGATGGTGCCCAGCCACCGCCTCAACCTGCTCTGGTTGAGCTCAAACTGGCAACTTGTGCACAGCTTGAAAGCCAATGGAAGGTGACTTCATGAAGAGAGGGCATTACAAGTTTGACAGGGACTGCTGGAACCCCGAGACCAGGGCCCTTCAAATCCAAAACAGAGCCCAGCTCCGGGAATCACCCCTGCCCAAGCAACAGTCGAGCTGATAAAGTGAACGCATGGCACCTGTGTGGCAAGTGCTTCCCAGAGCAAACGGGAGCATTTGCCCTCAAAAATCAGGAGGGAGGGAGGGGTCAGGGAGGAGGCAAGAAGAGTGCTGTGTTATATTATTGTTAAACTGCTCTGCATGTTTCCACTTAAAACAAAACCCTCTATATTAAAATTCATATATATATGTGCATTATATGTGTATATATATATATATATGAGTCAAACCCATGGTCAGAAAAAGGCATGCCCCGGGCTGCTGCTCGTGGCAAGATCAGTGATCTGAAACCCATCAGAAAGACGCGGCTCAGCTATCTGCTCCCGTAGTGACAGCCTCAGAGAGCCGCAGGGGCCGTCGTGTGCTGTCCTACAGGGCCTCGATGATAGAAATCGACTCGATGGCAATGTTTTGAGTGCTTTGAAGGTCAGAAACTGTAGACAGTGATCTATAAACATCCTTCTCTCCTGTAAGGTGTCTGTAACACAATCAAAGGAAAACAATCGGTCTGCTCTCCAGATCTTCAATGGGACCATTTCAGGGAGCCTGGCCACACACTGCCAGGCTCTGCCTCCTCAGATCCGCTGGCACTGCTAGGAAGGTTGTGGGCCCTGCAGGGGTGGGGGACTCTCCAGCCTGCTCCCCAGCAATAGAGGCACTAGGCCAAGACTGGAAGAGCCCCGGCGGGGGGAGAGTGGGGAGGTTGAGACAGTCACTGTGCCCTGCTTCTGACACTCTTCATGTGGCTGCTATGGTCACCCTTGACCTCAGGGAAGGCCAAGGGTCACCAGGGCAGAAAACACTTCCTTTTTATGGTGAGGGCCATATCGGGTCTCAACTCCACTGCTAATTAGCTGTGGTCTCTAGCAAGTAACCCAGTCTCTCGGTGCACCCAGTTTCCCCAGTGCTATCTGGAGTCCCCAGAAGGGCCAGGTACAGCCAGGCTGCTTGCAGCTGGGCCAGAACCAGCAGCTGCCCTCACCGTGCCCTGAAGCCAGAAGCCCAGAACTCAAAGGCTGAGCTTTGCTGAAGGTCGTCCGACATGGCCTCTCAGCTTAAGTAAGGGGTCCCAAGCTCCAGGCTGCACAAGTTGCTCCCTGGAACACGTGGCCCGGGCCCCCAATGTGGGCACACAGAAAGCCAGTTCACATCTCAGGGGTTTGGCAAAGCCGCAGCACAACAAGGGTCTCCCTGGAAGCCCCTCCACCCCATGCCCAGCACCTCCCCCAAACTCATCCCTGCTCCAGGCAGCTGGTACTCACTGTAGGTCCTGTCACCACTGCTGGGCCCTGGGGGCAGTGCTGGGCCACCACTCCAGCAGGCTCTCCGCTAGTGGGGCAGGCTGCCCCCTGGTGGCCACCCATCTTCACTTGTTGCAGAAACATTGCAAACTTGGTTAAGAGGAGCTGAGAAGAGAGGAGAGGGTTCACAGGGGTCCCTGGCTGGTGGGCTGTGAGACACCTCAGTGAGTGACTGGGCAGGGCAGGACTGGACAGCCACAGAACTTGCCCCTCTACGCAGTGAGGGGAATAGGAAGTCACAGGTGTCCTCAGTCCAGACTGATGTTCCCCATCAGCCCCTTGTGCATGCAGCCCCCCCTCCACCACCCGTCTTCATTCGGCTCCAGGGCACCTTCCTTGCCCCTAGCCCCTTCTTCACTAGGGTGTGCTCATAGTCCTCTCTCCTCTGGCCACCTGCTGCTGGCTCCTCAGCCAGCTCTGCAAGTCCTCATCTTCCCTCAGGAAGCCCTGCAGTGCCAGCATCCTCTTCAGATCCTGGCCCCTGTGGTGACAGCCTGAGTCCCCCAACAGTTAGTGTGCATGTGTCCACACTCTGCAGGACAAGGGACCCAATCAAAGGGGCTGCCTGAAGGACAAGGTTCTTCATGGTCTTTGCCCAGGCTGCTCCTCTGGATTCAAGAAGCAAACCCAGGCCAGGGGGAGTTGGGGCTGGCGAGGGTGTGGCTGTGGGGAAGGGCAGGTGACTGGAGCCAGGGAGCCGAGCCCCTGCCCTGCAGGCTCTCCTCAAAGGTTTGTGGGAAGAGCAAACTGTGAAGGACTCATCTATTCCTGACACATGTCTACAGGCCTCCGTCACGGTTCTCTTCAAGGCAGGGGTAGCATCTAGGGGAATAAGCAACCCCAGCCAGTTTTCTGGTACCCACGGATGCAGTGACCCTCACTGTTGGGCTGCCAACTCCCGCAGTGTCTGCAGCTGCTTCCAGAGCCTCCCCTGCATCACACCCAGCTGCTCTGAGACCTCAGTTACAAGGATCTACATATAACTTCCTCCCTGGGGGATGGACAACAGAAAAGTGGGTGAAGGGAGACAAAATATGTAAGATCTGACAAATTATCAATTGTTCATGAGTGAGGGGGAAACAGGGAGGGCGAAGAGAAAAATGAGGACATGATGCCAGGGCCTTAAATGGAGAGCAAATGTTTTGAGAATGATGAGGGCAATGAATGTACGGATGTGCTTTATACAACTGATGCATGTATGGATTGTGATAAGAGTTGTATGTGCCCCTAATAAAATGATTTTAAAAAAATTAAATCATTTAAATTTCTTAGGACAATGCCATTTGTATTTCAAAGCAACATTCACAAAAGCTATTTTTTCACCTTCACTATCTTCTATTTAGTGTTAGATAGTGCAAAAACAGTTCTTATGCCTTTTTATGAGATGTAATGAGTGTAGACATAAATTTATGCATAATTAAAAATTTGAATGAACAAAATATTTTGTTAAAGAATTTGAACTTTTGTGAAAATCACAGAAAGCATATAGCATTTTATTGAAGGGTTGGGAATTTTTTCCTCTATTTTATTCTAGTATTTGGTCTGAGGTTCTTACCGCATATTCTGATTGTTGTCATGTAAGAGAATGTACATTCCATATAAGAGAAAACTTTCCTTATAATATTTTCCTATCCATTGCTTCCTGCTGTATCTCTCATTTGTTCTTTTATCATTTTTCCTATAAAAACCCAGGCTGCTTAATTTTATTCTTATTAATCATTTATATAAGTTAGGAAAATATTTATTATATGTACATTTTTATTAAAAATCTTTTCTTGGAGACTCTTACAACTTTTGTTGCAATCCATATTGATTGCATCAGGCTTTTTGTACATATGTTGCCTTCATTCATTTATACACATTTCTTTCCTTTTCTTTTTTAAAATCATTTTATTGGGGCTCATACAACTCATCACAATCCATACATACACCAATTGTGTAAAGCACACTTATACATTCGTTGCCTTCATCATTCTCAAAATTTGCTTTCCGCTTGGGTTCCTGGAATCAGTTCATTTCCCCTTTCCCCTCTCCCCCTCTCACCCTGCTCCTCTTCCCTCATGAACCCTTAATAATTTATACATTATTATTTTCTCTTATCTTACACTATGCGGCGTCTCCCTTCACCCAATTTTCTGTTGCCCATCTCCCAGGGGGGAAGTTATATGTAGATCCTTGTGATCGGTTTCCCATTTCTACACCCACTTCCCTCCCAGTATCGCCACTCTCACCGCTAGTCCTGGGGGGTTCATCTGTCCTGGATTCCCTATGTTTCCAGTTCCCGTCTGTACCGTTGTGTATCTTCTGGTCTACTCAGGTTTGCAAGGTAGAATTGGGATCATGAGAGGTGGGGGGAGGAAGCGTTTAATATCTAGAGGAAGGTTGTGAGTTTCATTATTGCTACACTGAACCCTGAGTGACTCATCTCCTTCCCACTACCCCTCCGCAAGGGATGTCCAGTTGTCTACAGGTGGGCATTGGTCCCCCGTCATGCACTCCCCTCATTCACGATGATATAATCCCCCTCCCGCCTTTGTTGCTTTAAAACTGGTCCCCTCAGCCCTTCATGATCACACATGTTGGTGTGATGCTTCCATATGGGCTTTGTTGCTTCTGGGCCAGATTTTTTACTTTCAAGCCTCTAAGACCCGGGATGCTATATCGCTTGATAGCCAGCCACCATCAGCCTTCTTCACCACACTTACTTATGCACACATTCATCTTCAGCGTTTATGTGGGGAAGGTGATCACACAATGATGGTTTTTGTTCTTTGATGTCTGCTACCTGATCCCTTCAACACCTCGTGTTCACTTAGGCTTGTGTGCTTCTTCTCTGTGGGCTTTGTTGCTTCCGAGCTAGATTTCAGCCTGTTTGCCTTCAAGCCTTTAAGACCCCCAGAGTTTCATTATATTGTGCAGAGAGTGGCTATGAGCCAAACTCACTCGACTGCACCCAACAACAATAACAACAGGACTTGTGCTTCTAACAATATGCTGAAGAAGACCTTAAGAGAATCTCCCCTTCGTTTAGAGCAGCGGCTCTCGACCTGTGGGTCGTTTCTATTTAGGGGGTCAAACAGCCCTTTCATGGGTTGGCCTGAATTATAGCAGTAGCAAAATTATAGCTATGATGTAGCAACAAAAATAATTTTATGGTTGGTTGCTCACGACTACATGAGGAACTGTATGAAAGGGTCGTGAGTAAGAATGTTGAAAACCACTGTCCAAGAGGAAGACTCAATTCTTGATACAGTTGAAGGGCAACAAAATAGACTCAGCCCCAATATAGATGGGATAGCACAGTGGCTGCAACAATAAACACAAGCCAAAGAAACACTGCAAGGATGGCACAAGACGGGACAGTGTTTCATTATATTGACATAGAGTTGCTATGAGTCAAAACCCACAAGAAAAAAAAAAACAGGACTTGTTTTTCTAACACTGTTCCTAAGTAGACCTTAAGAGAATCTCCTATTAGTTTAGCGCAGCGGGCCTCAAACTGAGGGTCGTGACCCCTTTTGGGGGATGAATGACCCTTTCACGGCAGTGGACCGTTCATTAAAGTGGAAAAATTAGAGTTATGATGTAGCAATGAAAATAATTTCATGATTTGGCAGTCACCACTACATGAGGAATGGTATGAAAGTGTCATGGCATTAGGAAGGTTGAGAACCACTTCCCTAGAGGAAGACAGAATTCTTGGTAGAGTAGAAGGGCAGCAAAGGAGAGGCAGCCCCTACAAGATTGATTAGCCCTGTGGCTGCAACAATGAGCACAGGCAAATGAAAAACTCTGAGCATGGCATTGGCCTGGGCAGCATTTCATTATATTGTGCATAGAGTTGCTGTGACCAGAAACCCACTCGACAGCACTCAACAAAAATAACTACAGGACTTGTGCTTCTAAAATATGGTGAAGTAGGACTTCAGAGAAAGTCCTTTAACTTGAGAGCAGCAGTTCTCAACCTGTGGGTCGCGCCCCTTGGGAGGGTAGAATGACCCTTTCACGGGGGTGGTCGGATTCATAACGGTAGTTCAATTAGGGTGACAAAGTACCAATGAAAATAATTTTATGGTTGCTGGTCCCCACTAAATGAGAATCGATATGAAAGGGTAGTGGCATTAGGAAGGTTAAGAACCACTTCTCTAGGGAAAGACACAAATTTGGTACAGAAGGGAAGGAAGAGAGCGGCAGTCTCCAACAAGTTGGATTAGCACAGTGGCTGCAACACTGAGGCCAAGCACACAAGCACGGTGAGGGTGGCACAGGGCAGGGCAGCGTTTCATTATATTGTGCATAGAGTTGCTAAGAGTCAAAACCCACTCGACGGAACTTAACGACAATAACTACAGTACGTGTACTTCTAACAATATGCTGAACTAGATCTTAAGAGAAACTCCTCTAAATTTAGAGCAGTGGTCCTTAACTTGTGGGTCGTGACCCCTATGGGGTTTCAGACGAGCCTCTCACAGGTGTTGCCCAATTCATAACAGTAGTGAAATCACAGTAATGGAGTAACAATGAAAAAAATTTACTGTTGGAGGATCACCACAACATTAAGAATTGTATAAAGGAGCCATGCCATAAAGAAGGTTCAGAAACACTGCCTGAGAGGAATACACAAAACGTGGTACTGCAGAAGGGCAGCAAGTGAGAGGCAGACCCTACAAGATGGAATAGCTCAGTGGCTGCAACAATGAGTGCCATCAACGAACCACTGTGAGGACGGCACAGGACGGGGCAGCGTTTCATTATATTGTGCGTAGAGTTGCTGAGAGTCAAAACCCACTCGACGGCAACTAACAGCAACACAAAAAGAACTTGAGCTTCTAACAATATGCTGACGTAGATCTTAAGAGAAACGCCTCTTAGTTTAGTGCAGGCTTCTCAGCCTATGAATCACGAACCCTTTTGGGGAGTGAGTGGGTTGAATGACCCTTTCACAAGGGTTGCCTGATTCATAAGATTAGCAAAATTACAGTTATGAAATATCAGCGAAAATTTTGTATGACTGGGGGTCCACCACTATTTTGGGAACTGCATGAAAGGGTCGTGGATTTAGGAAGATTGAGAACCACTGTCCGAGAGGAAGACACAAATGTTGGTAGCGTAGAAGGGCAGCAAAGGAGAGGCAGCCCCTCCAAGTTGGAATAGCTCAGTGGCTGCAACAACCAGCACAAGCAAAGAACCACTGTGAGGAATGCACAGGATGGGGGAGCGTTTCGTTATATTTTGCATGGAGTTGCTATGAGCCAAAACCCACTTGAAGGCACCTAAATAAAATAACAACAGGACTTTTGCTTCTAACAATGTGCTGAAATATATCTTAAGAGACATTCTTCATAGTTTGGAGCAGAGATTCTCAACCTGTGGGTCATGACTCCATTAGGGTGATGAACTACCCTTGCACAGGGGTGGCCCAATTCATAGCAGTAGCTACATTACAGTTATGAAGTAGCAATGACGATAAATTTATGACTGGGATTGTACCCACTACATGAGGAGTGGTATAAAAGGCCTGTGGCATTAGAGGAAGGTTGAGAGCCACTGTCTTCGAGCAAGACAGAAATCTTGGCAGAGCAGAAAGGCAGCAAATGAGAGGCAGACCCCCAGATGATAGATTAGCGCAGTGGCTGCAACAATGAGTGCAGACAAGAAACCACTGTGAGGATGGCACAGGACGGGGCAGCGTTTCATTATCTTGTGTGTGGAGTTGCTGAGAATCGAAACCCACAGGACAACACCTAACAACAATCACTGTAGGACTCATGCTTTTCACAATACGGTGCTGTAGATCCTAAGAGAAAATCCTCTTAGTTTAGAGCAGGGGTTCTCAACCTGTGGGTCGCGAGCCCTTTGGGAGGGTCAAATGACCCTTTCACAGTGGAGGCCTGATTCATGACTGTAGCAAAATTAAAGTTATGAAGTAGCAATGAAAATAATTTTATGATTGGGGGTTCATCACTACATGAGGAAATGAATGAAAGGGCAGTAGAGGGGCAGCAAAAGAGAGGCAGCCCCCCAAAAGTTGGATTAGCCCATGGTTGCAACAATGACAACAAGCAAAATAACCACTGTGAAGGTGCCACGAGATGGGGTCACGTTTCATTATATTGTGTATAGAGTTGCTATGAGCCAGCACACACTCAAAGGCACCAAACAATAACACCAGGACTGTGTGTCTATGAATATGCTGAAGTAAACCTTAAGAGAAATTCCCCTTAGTTTAGACCAGTGGTTCTCAAACTGTGTCACAGTGCCTTTAGAAGACTAATGAACCTTTCACATGGGTGGCCTGATCCATAACAGAAGCGGAATTACAGTTATGATGTAGCAATGAAAATATTTTATGGTTGGGGAGTCACCACTACATGAGGACTGGTATGAAATAGTAGTGGCATTCAGAAAGTTGAGAACCACTATTCTTGAGGAAGACACAAATCTTGGTACGGAAGGGCAGGAAAAGAGAGGTAGTCCCTAACAAGATGGATTACCACAGTGGCCGCAACAATGAGCGCAAACAGAAGAACCACCGTGAGGATGCACAGGGCAGGACAACGTTTCATTACATTGTGCATAGGGTTGGTATGAGCCAAAACCCATTTGAAGGCAGCCAAAAACAAGAACAGGATTTGTGCTTCTAACAATATGCTGAAACATCCTTAAAAAGAAACTCCTCTTAGTGTAGAATACCAGTTCTCAAACTGTGGGTCGTGATGCCTTTTGGGGGTGGGGTGGAGAAGGACTATATCACATGGTGGCCTGATTCATAACAGTAGCATAATTTTAGTTATAAAGTAACAAGGAAAGTAATTTTATGATTGGGGGGGGGGAGGTCACCAATACATGAGGAATGGTGTGAAAGAGTCGTGCATTAGGAAGTTTGAGAACCACTGCCCTAGAGGAAGACACAAATCTGGGTTCAGTAGAGTGTCAGCAAATGAGAGTCAGTCCCCCAAAAGATGGATTAGCACAGAGACTGCAACAATGAGTGAAAACAAAAGAAAAGTGTGAGGGTGTTAGAGGATGGAACAGTGTTTCATGATACTGTGCATAGAGTTGTTATGAGCCAACTTTGAGCCAAACCCACTCGACAGCCCCTAACAACAATAAGAACAGGACTCGTGCGTGTAATAATATACTGAGCTATACCACAGGAGAAACTCCTCTTAATTTAGAACAGCGGTTCTCAACCTGTGATTTGTGACCACTTTGGTTGGTTGAACAACCCTTTCACAGGGTGACTAGATTCATAAGACTTGCAAAATTACAGTTATGGAATAACAGTAGAAAAAACCTTTATGCTTTGGGGACCACCACTACACATTGGGAAGTGTATGGAAAGGTCGTAGAAATAGGAAGGGTGAGAAACACTGTCCTAGAGGAAGACGCAAGTACAGTAGAAGGGCAGCAGAAGAGAGGAAGTCCCTACAAGACAGATTTGCACGGTGGCTGCAACAATGAGCGCAAGCAAAGAACCACCGTGAGGATGATGCAAGACTGGGCAGGCCTTTATTATATTGTGCACAGGGTTGCTATCAGCCCAAACCCTCTCCACGGCCCGAACAACAATAACAGGAGATATCATACATCTAACAGTATGCTCAACTAAACCTTGAGAGAAACTGCTCTTAGTTTAGAGCAGCCGTTCTCAACTTGTGAGTGGTAAATCCTTTGGGGGTGTTCGAAAGGCCCTCCCATAGGCGTGGCCAGATACGTAACAGTAGCAAAATTACAGTTATGAAGTAGCAACAGTATAATTTTTTGGTTGGGGGGTCATTACTAGACGAGGCACTGTATGAAAGGGTCGTGGCATTAGGATTGCTGAAAACCACAGTCCTACAGGAAGACACAAGTCTTGATACAGTTGAAGGGCCGCAATATAGAGTCAGCCCCCAAATAGATGGAATAGCATAGTGGCTGCAGCAATGAACTCAAGCTAAGGGAACACTGTGAGGATGGCACAAGATGGGGCAGCGTTACATTATATGGAGCATAGAGTTGCTATGAGTCAAAACCCACTCGACTGCACCTGACAACAAAACAACAGGACTTGTGTTTCTTATAATGTGCTGAAGTAGACCTTAAGAGAAACTCCTATTAGTTTAGTGCAGCGGTTCTCAACTTTTGGGTCACGAGCCCTGTTGGGGGATGGATGAACCTTTCATAGTGGTCGCCCAGTCATAACAGTAGAAAAATTAGAGTTACAAAGTTGCAATGAAAATAATTTTATGATTTGGCAGTCAGCACTATATGAGGAACGGTATGAAAATGTTGTGGCATTAGGAAGGTTGAGAACCACTGCCCTAAAGGAAGACACAAATCTTGGTAGAGTAGAAGGGCAACAAAAAATAGCCAGTTCCCAAAATATGGCTCCAACAATGAGCACTAGCAAACAACCACTGGCAGCATGGCACAGGTCTGGGAAGCATTTCATGATATTGCGCATAGAGATGCGATGAGCCAAAACCCCCTCCGCCAAACTTAACAACAATAACAACAGGGCTTGTGTGTTTAACAATATGCTGAAGGAAATCTTAAGAGCAACTCTTCTTAGTTTACAGCAGGGTTCTCAACATTGGGTCGTGAACACTTTCAGGTGGGGGGTGTTTCGAATCACCCCTTCACAGTGATGGCCTGATTCATAACAGTAGCAAAAGTACAGTTATGAAATATCAATGAATATAATTTTATGATCCATAACAGAGGCAAAATTACAATTATGATGTAGCAATGCAAATATTTTATGGTTGGATGTCACCACTACACGAGGAATGGTGTGAAGTGGTTGTGGCATTTGGAAAGTTGAGAACCACTGCTCTAGAGGAAGACACATATCTTGGTACAGAAGGGCAGGAAACGAGAGGCAGTGCCCAACAAGATGGATTAGCACAGTGGCTGCAAAAATGAGTGTGAGCAAAAGAACCACTGTATGGAAGGCACAGGACGGGAAAGCATTTCATTACATGGTGCATAGAGTTGGTATGAGCCTAAACCCATTCGAAGGCACCAAACAACAGGATTTGTGCCTCTAACAATATGCTGAAGAAGACTTTAAAAGAAACTCTTAGTGTAGAGTAACAGTTCTCTAACTGTGGGTCACGACGTCTTAGGAGGGAACAATGAGCATTTCACATGGGTGACCTGATTCATAACAATAGCAAATTTATAGTTATGGAGTAACAAGGAAAATAATTTTATGACTGGGGGGGTCACTAGTACATGAGGAATGGTGTGAAAGGGTCATGACATTAGGAAGGTTGAGAACCACTGCTCTAGAGGGAGACATAGATCTGGGTACAGTAGAAGGGCAGCAAAAAGAGGCAGCCCACAGCACGATGGAATACAACAGTGACTGCAACAATCCGCGCAAGCAAAAGAACCACTGGGAGGATGGCGCAGGACAGGACACTTTCCATCATATTGTGCTTAGAGTTGCTAGGCGTCGAAAGCTACACAACAGAATCTAACAATAACTATAGGATTTGTGCTTCTGACAATAGGATGAAGTAGATATTAAGAGAAACTCCTCTTACTTTAGACCAGCGGTTTTTAACCTGTGGTTCGCGACCACTTTTCGCGATCGAATGACCCTTTCACAGGTGTGAAATGATTCAAAACTGTAGGAAAATTACAGTTATGAAGTAACAATAATGTTATGATGGGGGTCACCACTACATGAGGAACTGTATGAAAGGGTCATGGCATTAGGTAATTTGACAACCAGTGCCCTAGAGGAAGACACAAGTCTTGGTACAGTAGAAAGGCCACAAAAAAGAGGCAGCTACCCAAAAGTTGGATTAGCACAGTGGCTGCAACAATGCGCACAAGCAAAAGAACCACTGTGAGGATGGCATAGGATGGGAAAGCGTTTCATTATATTGTACATAGAGTTACTATGAGCCAAAACCCACTCTATGGTGCCTAACACCAATAACAACAGAACTTGTGCATCTACCAGTATGCTGAATTCTATCTTAAGAGAATCTCCTCTTAGTTTAGAGCAGGGGATCTTCACCTGTGTGTCGCAACCCCTTTGTGTATATGGAATGAAAATTTCACAGGGTTGTCGTGACTCATAACAGTAACAAAATTACAGTTATGAAGCTGCAACGAAATCATTTTATGGTTGGGGGGGTCACCACTAAATGAGAATCGGTATGAAAATATCATGGCATTAGGAAAGTTGAGAACCACTGCTCTAGAGGAAGTCCCAAATCTTGGTATGAAAGGGCAGGAAAAGAGAGGCGGTCCCCAACAAGATGCATTAGCACAGTGGCTGCAACAATGAGCGCAAGCAGAGAACCACTGTGAGGATGTCACAGGACAGGGCGGCGTTTCATTATATTGTGCGTAGAGTTGCTATGAGACATACCCACTCGACGGCACCTAACAACAACAACCAATGGACTTGAGCTTCTAACAGTATGGTGAAATAGACCTGAAGAGAAACTCCTCTCAATTTAGAGCAGCGGTTCTCACCATGTGTGTCGTGACCCCTTTGGGGCTTAGACGAACCCTTTACAGGGTTGCACTATTCATAACTTGTAACAAAACGAGAGTTACGAAGTAGCAAAGAATATAATTTTATGATTGGGGGTCTACCACTACAAAGGAAACTGTATGAAAGTGCCGTGGATTTAGGAAGGTTGAGAAGCACTGTCCTAGAGGAAGACACAGATATTGGTAGAGTAGAAGGGCAGCAAAGGAGAGGCAGCCCCTACAATTTGGAATAGCTCAGTGGCTGCAACAATGAGCGCAAGCAAAGAACCACTGTGAGGAATGCACAGGACGGGGCAGCGTTTCAGTACATTGTACATAGAGTTGCTGTGAGCCAAAATCCACTCGACGGCACCTAACAACAACAACAGCAACAGGACTTGGGCGTTTAACAATATACTGAACTACATCTTAAAGAAACACCTCTTAGTTTAGAGCAGCGGTTCTCAACCTGTGGATCGGGCCCTCTTTGGGGGTTGAGATACCCATTCACAGGGGTCGGTCTCTTCTTCATAGTAGCAAAATTACAGTTATGAAGTAGCAACGAAAATATTTTTACGAATGGATGTTCACCACAACATCAGGAACTTCATTATAGTGCTAAGGCATTAGGAAGGTTGAGAACCACTGGTTTAGAGCATAGGAAATCTGATGCAATACTGCATATTTTAACACACATGAAGTTGGAAAAATATAGGAAATTGGGAGAGGACAGTAGTATCAAATTCCTATGAGTCAGAATTGCTCTATATCATAGAGTAGCTAAGACAATGAGAAGAAATGACAAAGTCAAAGAGCTGAAGAGAAAATTCCATAGGACACGTGGCAACAGCTTTATGCTCTTGTTAGACCCTCGGGGCCTCCTTATCTTTTGTTGGCTTTCTTAAGCCCATCCCCACCACTGTGAATAGTCTTCATTAAACTCTCTTTAATTAAACCTTCTGCATGGTTTGTTTTCTGCTGGAACCCTCAGAGATATTTAATTTTCTGGATTGCAATTCAACTCTAGCATATAGAAATCTTTCAAGAGTTTGTTTTATGTTTTGTTTTCATCCACAATAGCATTTCCTTCCAGATTTGTTTGTCCTTGAAACATGATCAATAGTTCTTTCCTCTCCAATGAAACCCAAGTGATATGCTGCCTGACTGCCTAGGAAGTTCATGTGTAGCTTACATGGAGATCCCAACCATTCCCTAGACAAGTGTTTCTCAAACTTCCGAATGCCATGATACTTTCATACAGTTCCTCAGGTTGTGTTTACCCCGATCATAAAAATTATTTCATTGCTCATTCATCACTGTAATTTTGCTACTGCGATGAACCAGGCAACCCATGTGAAAGTGTCATTGGACCCCCAAAGGTGTTGTGACCCACTGGTTGAGATCCACTACCTTAGACCAACGTATGGCCCGAGGGCTGTATAGGGCCCCCCAAATAATCAATTGCTGCCAGCATCACACATCTCACCAACGAGAAGCATTTGTAGCCATCACCTTAGGGGTGAGTTCATTAAATATTTGACCTCTATGGCCCCATGAATGATGTTATAAATCACCACATGGTCCTTGGCAGAAAAACAGGTTTCCAGCTCCTGCTACAGACCAAAGGTTCCCAAATGTATTCTGCCTACTGCCCTCTTTTCAGAAAAAGAAATTACTCAGGACCCCCAGCAATGAAAGAATTTTGTACTATAGCCCACCATCCAGGATAAAATGTAGATATCTGATTTGTAGATCTCTGGATTTTTCTGTGCCCAGTAGGTGGGTGGTGTTGCCCACTTTGGGAAATGAGACTCTAGGAAAATCAGGTGTGTTTTCACTCTCTCTGCAAGAATTTCAGTTGAGGAGCAAGATCTGTCTTGAAAGAAGTGTATCCAGATTGCTCCTTAGAGGCAAGGATGGCTAGACTTCATCTCACATCCTTGGGCATCAGGAGCTATGAGGAGCAACATCATGGAAAAGGGCATCATGCTTGGTAAAGGGGCGCCCAAAAGGGGAGGACCCTCACCAAGATGGATGGACAAAGTTTCTACAACAACACACTAAAACATAACAATTGTGAGGCTGGCACAGGAGCAGGCAGTGTTTCTTTCGGTTGTATGTAGAGTCGCCACGAGTTGAAACCAACTTGACAGCATCCAACAAAACCAGATGTGGAGAAAGCAAGGCCTGGTCTGTGTACAGTGGCCCCACCGAGGTTCCTCATCAGTTGTGTTTGAATGGGCCAGGTGCTCTCACAAACCTCCTCTTCAATAGACAACATAGAATGTTTGCTTTGTGCCCAGGAACCATCCTGAAATTTAAAATGACCATTTGGCACTGAGTTGATTGCGATTCATGGTGAGTCATAGGACTTTCAATGGGCATAACCTTTCAGAAACAGATGGCCAGGCTTTTCTTCCAAGGTATTTCTGGGTGCGCTTGAACCTCCTCAGTTTCTGTTAATGGCCAAGTGTTTTAACCATTTGTCCTCTCCAGGGATGACTCACAGCTCTATATATCCTTAAAACTGACATCTCTCCTCTCTTTGGAAAGCCATGGCAATTGTTCTCTTTCAGTAGATTTACCTTCTTTAAATATAGGAATGACATATACTTCTACCACCTCACAGAAAATGTCAGAAACTCGTAGCTCTCATTTAATAATGGCGTGGGTGATTACATATTGGGCTGCTAAGCCCAAAGCCAACAGTTCAAAACCACCAGCCACTCTCAGGGAAAAACATGAAACTTTCCAATCCTATAAAGTTACAATCTCAAATACCCACAGGGGCAGTTGGACCCTGTCCTATAGGGTAGAACTCAGGTCATGGGGAGTCAGAGTGGATTCGATGGCAGTGAGTTTGGTTTGGTTTTTGGACTCCCCTCCTACCACAATAGCTCAAAATTACTAAGTGCATGTTATGTACTAGTGTTCTAAGCATTGCATGTACATTCACTCATTTCATCCCACGGGTGGTGGTGTGGGTGAAGCATTAGAACTGCTAACCAGAAGGTTGGTGGTTCAAACCCACCAGCTGTTCTTCGGAATCAAGATGGGGCTGTCTGAGCTCATAAAGATTTTCAGGGTCGGACGTCTGCAGGGACAGTTATTACTTTATCCTGCTGAGTTGCTATGAGTCTGAATGAACTCTAGAGAAGTGGGGTTTTGGTGACTTTTGCAACCCCTTTAAGAGGAGCGCTGGCGGGGCAATAGAGAAGCCCTTGACTATTTACCACTAGCATAGCGAAACCCTCAGCAGCTTCCCATGAGAATGATGCGTCAATTTGCTCCAGTATCAGTCACAGCCTATGGGAACGCCTATAGAATGGTTCCACTCTGTCCTCCAGGCTCACTATGAGTTGGAATCGACTGACCCATTGGTAGTGCATCAGCTTCTGTCTATAGGTGAGAACACGAATGCACAGAGAGGTGAAGCCATCTGGCCCAGGGGTAACCAGGTTATCCAAGGGAGAGTTGGAATTTAAATCCCAGCAGACCAGCCTCAGAGACTACAGGCTTAGCTCTACCGTCTGCTGATATCTGGACTAAGAGTGGTTGGATTTTGCCTCCTTTGCCCTACACATCATCTCCACTGTCCCCTATCAAGCAAAATTAGCTTGAGTATTGAACAGGCACCCTCCAGCCCTGCCCGATTGCACACGCGCAGGGGAGAAAAGGATGGTGAGATCACTGGGCTGTTTTAGCTGCCACCTCTACTCGCACTGCGCCAACACACCCACAACGAAGTCAGAGAAAGTATTCTTGGCCTTGTAACCACTCCTCAGCCCTGACACCTTGCAGAGAGCCAAAGCCACTCTCTTGGACACCCACTCGACTGCTACCTGGAAACTTCCCATGGAGCATTTGGGGACAAAGGAGAGGGAGCACGCCTGCAATGTAATTAACATCACGACAACTTGTCCCCCCCTTGGAGAATGACACCATTAGCTGCTTCAATTGTGCATGAAATGTAAATTACACGATTCAGGGGTATCATGTCTGAGCAGCCATGATGCTAAGTGACAAGGCTCTCCATCGAGCAGCCCCTCCCCAAGCAGGAGGAACTAAGAAACCCAAGCCCCGAGGCCGACAGCTGAGACCGAGGTCCTGTGGTCTTTGAGTGTGCCTACTTCACAGAGCCCACAAGGGAGGATCTTTCCGGGTGGCCCTGGATGCCAGGCTGGGATGTTCCAGCCACCTGCTGTCATCACCCTGGCCCTCCCATTTTCTTAAAAGGGAGTCAAACGCTGGACAGCACTCTTTCCTCTCTATCTCTCAGAAAATTAGGAAAAAGGGGTGGTGGCTGTGGTTGTGGTAATACCCTTCTTGCTAAGGAGTTTTGGTGATGCTGTGGGTTAAGCATCCTGCTAGCCATTCTGCCTCCCATTCATTACTCTGTCTGGCTCAAATTACTTCGTGTTCACTCCCTGGCCAGCCCCCCACAGTTCCCTACCCCCTTTCACCACGAACTCTCTGGACACTACTCGAAATCAGCTTGAGACACTGGATCAGCCACACTTCTTTGTGGCCCATGAAAGAACTTTCCAAAACCTCATGTCACAAGCAGGTCCACTTGCTTTTAGAGAAGAGGCATAGGCAAAATTGTATGTTTCCACCTTGAGAGGGGCAAGCACCACCATGTACAATTAGTAGGTGACCACCAGTGTGTCACTTTTGTGGTCACCACTCATCTCCTTTGGGGACCCATTTGCCCCTCTCCTAGCACCCTGATCCCTGGTGCCATGGCTAGACTGGGATGGGAAATCCATGTGCTCAACCAGGAACTTCCAGGTGGAATCAGAGCCACTGTCCCCTCTGCAGAGCCTCTGTGAGGACAGGGAGTTTGGAAACACAGCCTAAAGCTGCAGTAGGATAAATTTAAGAAATGATCACGCATTTACCCTAATGTCAACTGTACAAATCCCACAACCACCCTTCAAATGCCCTGCCACTGAGCAGAGCCAAAAGCAGGAAGAGCCAAAAACCTACATATGGGTAGAGGAAGACCTCTGGAAGGTGTCCCTGTGAGGTGCCAGGGAAGGGGGAGAATGGAGTTGAGGAGGCTCAGGGGCTCAGGCTCAGGCTGGGTAAGAGCCAGAGTTCCTAGTTCGACTCTCTCCCACCTCCCACCCAGTCCAGGAGATTCTTTGAACAGGGCCCACAGGGTCAGAGGTGAGAGCTGTCAGCTCCTGTTACTACCCTGACTTGGGAAACCTCTCTCATTCTGGAAATTCATATATTTTCTTGGGCTTTGATCAAGATCCAGGTCAAGCTTCCCCTCCCCCTTTTCTCAGAGAGGCACTTGGTCAGAATGGCAAATAGCCCTCAACTGTGCCATGCACTCCGCCTCTTCATTCCCTGTTCCCTTCGAACCATCTGCTGCAAAAAAAAAATCACAAAACAGCCCGATGGAGGGCAGATCAGTGCTTCTTTTTCAGACTTCCCTCTCATTCTTTCTCTGGTCGCATCATCATTCCAGGTACAGCAAACCCATTACTGTCCAGTCAATTCCAACTCATGGAGACCCTATGTAAGTTTTCCAACGTTGTCCAACATTACTGGAACAGACAGCCTCATCATTTTCCTTGAAGTAGCTGGTGGTTTGAACAGTCAACCTTTGAGCTAGCAGTTCAACATTTACGTGACATCCCTTCAGAGTGGTGAGTCATAGTCTGCAGACACCGTGGGCGAGAATCATTGTTCTGGCTTATTTTCATAAGGTGGGATTCTAGGTAGGCAGGTGTGACGCAGGTGTAACTGGAAGTCGACTTGATGGCAACAAACAACAACACTGATGTCATTGTTTTGGGACTTGGGAACTGAGACCTCTGAGGCATGGAGCTAAGTAACAGCTACTTCAGGTTTGCTGAGCTCTGCTCTAGATACTGGGAATAAAGCTAGAAGGAAGGTGGCATCTCTGTTCCTGGGGTTGAGAGATGAGAGGGGTTGGGAAACTTCCTGTCCTGTTAGTAGTGTGTGTGGACATAGTTTCTGCTGTTAGATGCCATTGAGTCAGTTCCAACCCCTAGCCACCCTATGGATAATAGAATGAAACACAACCCAGTCCTGCCCCATCCTCTCAATTGTTGTTATGTTTGAGCCCCTTGTTGCAGCCACTGTGTCAATCCATTGGCCGAAGTTCTTCCTCATTTTCACTGCCTCTCTGCTTCACCTAGCAGGACGTACTTCCTCCTCCAGGGACTGGTCTCTCCCTAACAGTATGTCCAAAGTACGTGAGGGGAAGCCTCACCATCCTGGCTTCTAAGGAGTATTCTGGCTGTACTTCTAACCCACATTTGTTTGTTCTTTGGCAGTTCATAGTACTTTCAATATTCTTCACCAGCCTCCCAATTCAAATGCATTGATTCTTCTCTGATCTTCCTTTTCAATGTCCAACTTTCACGTGCATAGAAGGTCATAGAAAATATGACTAAGATGGCTTTAGTCAGGTGCACCTTAATGTAACATTCTTGCTCTTAAACACTTTGAAGAACACTTTTGAAAGAGGTCTCTGGCGGCAGCACGCGGCCCGTTTAAGGGTGAGGAGGAGGGGCACACAGGTGGAAGCCCATGGCCCCTTTAAGGCTTGGCCTACTTGGCAGCAGCTGGAGCCTATTGAGAACATGACAGGAGGCCAGCCAGCACTTCCTATAGAGGTAAAGGGCTCATTCTGAAGGCTGTGAGCCAGCCTCGGAGCCGCACTGCCTCCATGGGCCATAATGACCTGATGCGCAAGGCCTAGGACTTCAAAGACCAGGTGTGGCCTGTGCAGCCTTCCTGCCCCTTCCCAGACTCCTGCCCACAAGGGAGGGCCTTGCCACCATGACCCCTGATGTGGGTCTGCAGCCCACCAGGCACCAGGCCAGCAACCAGGATCCTCGCCCTGCCCAGCTGACCCACCCAGGACCACACTCCAGACCCCCTGCCCCCACCCTGGGCCTGCTCACCACCAAGACTCTGCTCTGGGCCCGCTGCCCACCTAGGAACCTGCATAAGGGCCCTTGCCAACCCTGGGTCCAGTCCAGGCTGGGCACACACCTGGGATCCCTGTTCCAGGTCCTGCCCACCTGGGTCTGGGCCTGCCACAAAGACCCTGCCCGAGGCCCTCTGCCTACCCAGGAAACACCCCCTGCCCAGCTAGCCCCTGGCTCATCTGGGCACTGCCCCAGTCCCCCTGCCTGCCCAAGATCTTGTGTTAGCCTGACTGGCCATGGAGGATGGAGAGGAAGAGCGACCCTGCCCAGGCCCCTGCACCCAATCCCACTTGGGAAGCCCTGGGTTGGTCCAGCCCCAAAGGTGGCTCCCCTCCTCCAGGCCCACATACCCAGAACTCCATTGGGCCCACTGCTTACCTGAGGCCTCCCCATCAAGGGCTTGGGATATGTAACCCCAGCCTGGGATGGGCTCCTAGCTTGCTAGAGCCCCATGCCACTCTCCTTAAGCCCCAACTATTTAAGATCTCTAGAAAGTGCTTGTGGGCGCCCTTGTTGCGTATCACTCTGGCTGTAAGGGGCTAGGCTGTAGCTCTTGAAACTTGTCTTCTCCATTCTGAACCTTTAGGACATTGGTCCTTCCACAGGGCAGTTCTACAGAAGTGGCAGGGAACTCTATTCCCGAGTGGAGTTGGCCAGGTTTGAGTGGGGGGTGCCCTGGCAGGGACCCCAACTTGGGAGAACAGCCCATCTCCCCTTTCTCTTTCCCAGCTGCAAAAAAAGAAAAAAAGAAAGAGATCTCAAACAGCAGATTTACCCAATACAATACATCCCTTGAGTTCTTGACCGGGGCTCGCATGATCATTTATTGTGGACTCCAGAAAGAAGATAGCTCTGATCACTTCAGCCTTTTCTCCATTTATCATGATCATGTTGTAGATGACAGGGTCATAATTACATATAAATATGTCCCTGGGACCCAGCTCCTGGGGAGTCCCAAACAACTTGATGTAAAGAAAATAAGAGAGGGAAAACAAGCACTCTGAGCTCTTGGTTGGAAGGACAGTCCTTTGTGAATAGAGAGCTGCAAGGATATTGGAGTTCCTGAAGGGTGGCAAACAGTTCAACACACAACTATTTAACAAATCATTTGCCGTTGGAACCCACCCAGGGACACCATGGAGGAAAGGCCTGGCAACCTGCTTAAAGCCAATAGTCTTGAAAGTCCTATGCAATGCACACATGGGGGCACCATGAGTCAGAATCAACTCTCTCATGCCTGTTTTGGTTTGGGGCGAGGAGCTATTAGAAGCAGTGGGGTATAATGTTGAATCCTAAAAAAGGAAGGATTTGGTCACCATTAAAGTGACTTCTGACCAAATTACTAACAATCATAGGGACTTTTGTGGGAGAAAGATGAGGAGTGCTACTGCTGTAAATATTTCGTGTCAAAAACCCACAGACAGTTCTACCCTGTCCTATACAGTCGCTGACTGGCTGTCAACTGGATGGCACTAAGATAGCACCTATCCGCTGAAAGGTTGCCATGCAGCAGGACTTGTGCCAAGTCCACTATGGTTATGCCTATGATCTTTGTGGGAGACAAAGCCCTGCTTATGTTTAATGTCTCTGTTGTCAGATCGCTCCATTGTCCAGTCCTGGCTCTATGTCCTTCTAGCACCATGACCTGGGACAAATCATTGAACCCCCTTTGCGCTGCTGTGTGTAGAAGGGAAGTGAAAAATAGTGCTTAGGTTGTATGTTCGAGGTTGAGTTTGAATGCATCAATAGATAGAAAGACCTTGTTGTTGTTGTTAGTCTCCAGTAAGTCAAATTTGACTCCTTTTGACCGTAGGTCTGATAGGACAAATCACTGCCCAATCCTATGCCATCTTCCTGCCCATCGGCAGGTTTGAGGTCATTGTTGTGATTATGGTGCCAGTCCGTGTCATGAAGAGTTTCCCCAGATCCACATGATGTCCTCTTCTCGCAACTGGTCTTTCCTAACGACATGACAACATTTTGCCATTCTCTCTTCTAAGAACATTCTGTGAAGAGTGTCCTGGCTCAATTTCCTCCAGGACTGATTTGCTCGTTCTCCTGGCCACACACAGTATACTCCACACACGGTCTTTGCCATCACTGCCATTCAAATGCCTCAATCCTTCTGAGAATCCTGGTCCTCACTGTTGTCCCCATGAGAAACTCCATTTCTCGCAGCTTGCTTCAGATCTGCTGAAGTGGAATCTGAGTTTCTGTTAGGCCCCAAGGGCATTGTATTTGTGTGCCTGCTAGAAGCACGGCTGGGGAACAATGTCTGGCCCATAGTAAGTGCTGTATAATTATTGGTTGTGATCAGTGTCATTATTTATTACTCCATCTAATCTTTCCAGCACACTCACAGGTCAGGAAACCGAGATTCTGAGCCTGCCAGTGCCTTTGCTGAGGTTACCCCTCAGGAGAGGGCAGGGGCTACATGCAAATCAAATATAGGATCAGGCCAACATTTGGATCACTCTGAATGGAGACACAGTCAATGCTCATTAACCAGTCACTCCCCATTGCTTTCGTCACCCAATCCTTATCAACCGTGACTCTGCTTGCTGTCTATGGATTTCCCTATGGATTCTGCATATTTTATATCAATCTCATTATGGTCTGACTTGTTTCACTCAGCAGAAGTTGTTCAAGGTCCCTGCATGGTGTAGCATGTTCCAAAACATCATTCCTTTTTTAAAGGCTGAATAATATTCCATTGTATGACTTAGATATTGTTTGGTTTATCCATTCTTCGGGCCCCGGGCACTTTGGTAATAGTCACCTTTCAGCTATTGTGGGTAGTGCTGCAGTGAAATTGTATACCACATCTCTTTGAGTCTCTGTTTGTTATTCTTTGAGGTATATGCTTAGATGTACAATTGTGAGGTGGTCATGGATTTCCTCTTCCTTGGATCCATGATCAACGCTCATGCAAGCAGCAGTCAACAGCTTAAAAAATGCATTGCATTGTATTGGCTAAATATTCACAAGACCTCTTTAGAGTATTGAAAAGCAGGGATATTATTTTGAGAACTAAGGTGCATCTGACACAAGCCATAGTATGTTCAATACTTCCTATGCATGTAAAATTTGGAGATTAAATAAGGCAGGCCAAAGAAGAATCGATGCATTTGAATTATGGTGCTAGGAAAAAAGAACCATAGAAAGTACTATGGACTACCAGAAGCACCAATAAAAACTTGTCTTGGAAGAAGCACAGGCCAAATGCTCCTTAGAAGTAAGGATGGCCAGATTTTGTCACCCTTTGGATATGTATTTTCAACATGTTGTCAGGAGAAACCAGGCCCAGGAATAGGACATAATGCTTGGTAAAGTGGAAGGGCAATGGAAAAGAGGAAGGCTCTCATGGGATGGATGGACATGGGGGCTGCAGTAATGGGCTCAAACATAAGAACAATTGTGATGATGGTACTGGGTGGCGTTGTGTTCTGTTTGACATAGGGTTGTTATGAGTGGGAACCAACAGGACCGACCCTAACAACAATAGTAAATCTCTGACTTGTTAAGAAGAAACAAGCATTTTTCATTTCCTCTATGAGCCAGGCACTGAGAAGACCCTGAAGGTCCAGATAGAAACAGCACTTGACCCCTATCCATGATGGGTTCCCAGTCTAGGGGTGAGGCAGCAGATCTCCACTTTTGGATGAGACCTATGCAGCCCTCTTGGGGTTCTAGTGTGTGCTGTAGAGACTCCAGTTAACTTTGCTTTTCTCTATACCCGCCTTTAGGGAAGTGGAAGAACTTTAGAATAAAGCATCCCCCGAGATTTCTGTTGCACAATTAGACAAAAGGAAACCAATGGTGGCTAAAGAGAGTGAACAGAGAATCCAGAGCTGTGTCCGGGTCGTTGGCCATGCAGCTATCAATCAGCACAGTTGAGTTCAGTAATCAGGAAGCAAAGATCCTCAGTATCTGGATCCAGTAGTTATAGAAGGCATAGCTTCATAGATAAAGAAGGATAAATCCTCTTTCACTTTCAGGAGGAACTCACCCAGGGAGAACTCATTCTGGTGGGACTGCACTAAAGCCTTAGAACTGGGAGGGTCCATAGGAGCATGTTTACTGCCAGAACGGTGGCTTCCCATTCAAGAGCTTCTATCATATTCCAGCTCATGAATGGTCCTTCGAGTGCCTTGGTTCTTTTGCTGTGACTTCTGTGGCATCACTTGAACTCTCCATCCCCTCCAGCCAGGAGCAGTGGCAGGAAAAATCTATTAGGGAGAAGTGAGAGAGTGAGCTAGGAGATATTCCGTACACAGCTTGCAGTCTCCTTCAGCAAAGGCCCTGTGGGGTGGGGACTTAACTTTTCTGATTCTCTCCTGTTAGAAGTCAACACGGAGCTAAAGAAGCATGAATGGAAGAAAGCAGGATGATGAGCTGACAGCTTTTCCATAAGGAAATAATAGCCAGAAGGGCTCCAAGTTGGGATGAGGGGATGGTGGGGAGGGGAACACACGTGCTGCTACCAAGAGGAGAGTGAGGAGCAAGAGACCAGTAGAGGCTAGTCTCAAAGCCATCTCCAATAACATTTCCCCAACAGGCTGTTTTCCTCTCTCCACTCTAAACACGTCAGCCTTCACCTCCACCAAGCACCGAAACCCCAATGCAGCCTTTATCTGCCTATTCCTCCCACCAATTGGTCCAGGTTACTATGGGAACTATGGGAGTAGTAACGGGTTCCCTCTATTACTACCTACCTCCCTGATTTCAGCACAGATCAATCAACCCGTCCCCGCAGCCCCATATCTAAGGGGAAGGTCCTAGGGGAGAGTAAGGAAAAGATAGATTCAACACAGGACTAGAACAATAGTGAAAAACTTACAAAGAGAGCGAGTGATGTAATTCCAGAGTATTAGTCAATTCCTTTTGTCCTTCCAGCTACCATCCTCTCGCCCAGCTTAACTCCCTGAAGGAGGAAGGATCTCTCAGTGGGTGTCTGCAAAGGTGAGGTTCCAGGCCACTTGGGGGCTTCTGAGGGTTCCCTTCCAAATTTGCCTTCCCTCCCTTCAAAAGAAAGTCACTGGAACTCACCAGCCAGAGTTGGCAAGGCTACCACTGAGTTGCCCAGTTAAGGTTTATGTCCTGGGGAAGACTGTAGCTCACAAAATGCCTTCAAGGGATTGTTTCTTCCCTACAAGCTCTTCCAGAATCTTGTCATTCTACATCCCAAGTTGGAGTCTATGTTTCCTCCTTTGAACCCACGCCAGCCTTATGGCTCTCCAGGAGTCAAGTTTGGCAGGTGAGGTGCGGTGTGACTTCTGAGGTAATACAGCTCCCACCTGGCTCTTTCTCTGTACAAGACCTTCGGAGTCCAGTCCCCTTCCTGTGAGGAAGTGTGATGAAGAAGCCACATGCAGATGCAGACACTAGTCCCTCTTAAAGTCCCAGCAAACACCAGTGGCCATTGTCAAGTACACCAGTGGGGAAGCTGTGTGAGATGTCTCCATCATAAGCCACTGCCAGATGGCAACCGCACAGAAGAATCTGCTAGCTTAGTACTTCCAATCCCCAGAACCATAGGAAATGATGACTGATGAGGAAGATAATAATTGACTCCAATTTTGTTTCAAACTGGAAGAAATGTGCTGCACAGCACCGGAGTTGTAGCTCTGGAGCCACAGTCCCGATGCAGATGTATTAAATAATTTATTATCTAGTGATTGTTCCTGGTCCTCACCCTTCCCAGCTTCCCTGTGCCCACCCAGTCCAAGCAGCTGCTTCATCACTTATTCTGTAAAAGTATGTGAGGGTAAGTCAGAAAGCATTGCTCTAAAACCACAGACACTTTATTAAACAAAAATAGCAAAATGTGAAGTGACTGTTTCTAGACATAGCCGCCATCTTGATCTACATCGGGGAGGCAAACTTTTGAGATAGAAGAGCCTACTTTTTCTCTCACAAAAATTGAAACATTCTTTGAGATAAAAAAATATATATTTTTGCAACTTCAATCACCATTATCTGAATAATCACTGTCCTTGAAAAGGTTTCCATTTTACTTCAGAGCCACATGCATGGACCGAGAGACCCGCAGTGTATCCCTGACCCCTGCTCTATAGACTTCAGTAATTGTTCTCTGAGGGATTCTCTGCTCATATACACTTCTAGTCACACGACATACCATGACCAACAGGGTCGTTCAAACCCTCTCCAGAGATTCTTGAAGGGTGTGTGTGTGTGTGTGTGTGTGTGTGTTTGTGTGTGTGTGTGTGTGTGTGTAAAAAGAACACGAAGTCAGAAGACATCCAGAGATTATGGAAGGGTATGAGTGTGAACGTGTGTGTGTGTGTCTGTAAAATGGACACGAAGTCAGAAGCCCTCTACAGATTCTGCAAGGGTGTGTGTGTTTGTATGTAAAAAGGACATGACTTTAGAAACCCTCCAGAGATTCATCAAGGGTGTGCGTGTGTGTGTGTGTGTGTGTGTGTGTATAAAGGACAAGATGTCAAAAGCCCTCTAGAGATTCTTCAAGGGTATGAGTGTGAGTGGGTGTGTAAAAAGAACACGAAGTCAGAAGCCCTCTGAAGATTCTGCAAGGGTGCATGTATGTGTGTGTTTGGAAAAAGGACATGAAGTCCGAAGCCCTAAGGAGATTCTGGAAGGGTCTGATTGTGAGTGTGTGTGTGTGTGTGTGTGTGTAAAAAAACACGAATTCAGAAGCCCTCTATAGATTCTGCAAGGGTATGTGTGTGTCTGTGTGGGTGTGTGCGTGTAAAAAGGACAGGAAATCAGAATCCCTCCAGATATTCTGCAAGTGTGCGTGCATGTGTGTATATGTGTGTGTGTGAGTGTGTAAAAAAGACACGAAGTCAGAAGCCCTCCAGAGGTTCTGCAAATGTGTGTGTGTGTGTATGTGTAAAGGACAGTAAATCAGAAGCCTTCTAGAGATTCTGCAACGGTGTGTATGTGTGTTTGTGTGTAAAAGGGACACTATGTGAGAAGCCCTCTAGTGATTCTGCCTGGGTATGAGTGTTAGTGTGAGTGTGTGTGTGCGTGTGTGTGTAAAAGGAACCAAAATCAGAAGCCCTCTAGTGATCCTGCAAGGGGTGTGTGTGTGTGTGTGTGTTTGTAAAAAGGACATGAAGTCAGATGCCTTCCAGAGATTCTGCAAGGGTATGGGTATGCATTTGGCTGTGTGTGTGAGTGTGAGTGTGTGTGTGTGTGTGTGTGTGTGTGTGTGTGTGTGTAAAAAGGACCCGAAATCAGAAGCCCTGTTTGTGAACCCTGGCTCTATTCCTTAGTGTTCCTTATCTCTCAATTTTGGATGCCCAGATACCTGAGGGTGTCATGGTTCTGTGTTGGGGTTCTAACGGCAAGGACAGAAGTTAGGCCACACCAGGCACTCCAAAGGAGAAAGATGACACTTTGTGGTCCCCTAGATAGTTCGTATCAGAAACCCACAGGGGCAGTTTTGCTGTGTTCTGTAGGGTCACTGTGAGTCAGAATCGACTCAGCGACAGTGAATGTGGTTGAGTGTTTGAGCACAGTTCCTTTCATCCTCTGTGCAGGCATCTCTGTTTTAAAGGAGTTAGGTCAGTCCCATGTATTAGACTCTCCTTCAGAGCAACTAGGCAGGTGTGTGTCTGTGTGTTTCTAACGTCATCTTGTTTTTCTCATTCACGGGATGTGGAGAGCAGGGTTCTTCAAATCGGTTTAAAGAGAGAAAGGAGATTAAAAAGAGAACAAAGAAAAGGAGGGTGAAAAAGGATTGGAGCGGGGGTCTGAGGTGAAGAGGGCATTGCTCAGGCTTCTAAGGCTGTCAATCAGCCTGGTAGCCAGCTGTGAGCTTACCTGGTGCACCTCCAAGATCCCAGAATCCCTAGTTGACAGTGGAATTTGCATAGCGAACTGGCTCATTGAGCCGAGCCGGAGGTCTCTGTCTGCAGAAGAGACCAAGCCCTGTGCTGCAGCTCCTGCTCCCATCTGCAAGCAGTGTTGGGACAAGTAGCCTTCAACTCCGTCTACGCAGTCGACCCCCTTACCTAGGGGAGCAGGCTCCAGGCTTGCTGTGGCCAGCTAATAGCCAGTAGTAGGCATAGCGCTAATGAAGAGAGGAGACAGCTGGACAGAGGCCCTAAACCTGCTGAGCACCATGGCCCCTGAGACACTGGCGAGCTGTTGGCTCCCAGCTCCCTGTCCCTGACTCTTACCTGCCTCCCTCTGTTGAGTTCACTCTTGAATTTCAGTCTCCATGCAATCTCACCCAGCCTTGCTGCCTGACTGGAGAGGGAGCCTGGAGGCTGTTAGAATGGCGCTGCTCAGGCTCTTTGGGCTAAAGAGTCTGACGTGGGCCAGCAGCTCCATGAAGTTCCCTCCCTCAGGCAGTTTTCTGCCTCTCCATCCCCCTTAGTCTCCCTGCAAGCCTGGCCCTGGGCCCTGACCTTCCACTTGCTTCCTCATCCAACATGTGGAGGGCTGGCTCTTGCCAAGTACACACATGGGTGCAGACATGAGAGATCCCACTCTCTCCTGGAAACCAGGAGGTCTATAAACAAGGGCACAGCTGAGGCCTGTTCTTACGCAAATCATGTGCATCCTTCTCTCTGCCCTCTGCCCTGGGGTAGAGACAAGGGCTCTGGGAAGACCGGCCACCCCATCACTATGGGGCATGGCCCGATGGTGCTGGTGCACAGAGCACTGGGCAGGCAGGGCTCCCTACAGGCCCTTGCACCATGTGGGGCTACAGAAGGGGAGAAAGGCAGAAGAGTGCTGCCAGGAGCCAGCTGCACTCTGGCAACGTGGGGTCCTCTGGGCTGGGCCACTGAGGTGGGGTGCTAAGGCTGTGCTCCCCTCTCCCTCTCCCCAGGTGTGTGGTTGTGCTCTTCAATCCCCGGAAACACAAGCAGCACCACATCCTCAACAGCTCCAGGTAAATGGGCTCTGGGGCTTTGGGGAGTGCCACCTTTCCCCAGGGATGGCCAGAGGGGTGCCACCTGCTTCTCTGTGGCATTGGGCCCTGTTGGGCCCTAGGCCTGCAAGGGAAGCAGCACAGGGAGGGCGGGTTTGCTGCCCTTGTTTTGAGAGGGGACTGTGAGAGGCCAGGCCTGGGCCAGGCTGCCAGTGCCCCTTTTGAGCCTGCCCCCATTCCTTTCCGGGAAACCATCACTGCCTTTGCCTTCTCTCCTGATGGCAAGTACCTGGTCACCGGCGAGGTGAGTGAGGAAGGAAGCTCAGGCACTGCAGAGGGGGTGGCCTGGCCTTAGCAGAGAGTGACAGCCTGCGGCCCGCATAGGACTGGTGCCAAGTTTGACTTTCTGTACTGGTGTCCACTTTGGGTGTTTGGTCTGCCCTAGAGCAGTGTTCTTAGGCTGTAGCCTGCGTCAGAAGTCCTATGGTGGCCCCGTAGTACAGACTGCTGGCTCTCGGGCTCAGCAGGTCTGGGTTGGCTCTCTTCAGTTTGCAATGCTAACAAGTAGTTCCCGATGAGGCTGAAGCTGCCAATTTGGAAAATACATTTTGGAAAACACCTCCTTAAAACATTCCTTATCCCTGCTGGTCACAGTGTGGAACACAGTGTGGAACAGGGCTGCCCTCACATAGACTTGCCCTGTGAGGCTGTGGGAGCAAAAAATGGTTCTTGCCCATGCAAATCACGCCAGGAGCCCATCCCTGAGAGTCCCTGTTCCCCAACACTGATCACATTCCCTCCGGGGGTGTCCTTGATTCATGTGCAGGCACATTAGGTTAGGTGTCCTTCATTTATGTGCAGGCTCTTGTCCAGTGGCTAGGAAGGCCAGGCCTCCGTGGATGGGGAGGGAGCTGGTTGCCTCTGGCTTTTACTTCGGGGTCTTCGTCCCCGCAGAGTGGACACATGCCTGCTGTGTGGGTATGGGACGTGTCGGAGCGCAGCCAGGTGGTGGAGCTTCAGGAGCATAAGTATGGCGTGGCGTGTGTGGCCTTCTCACCCAGCGCCAAGTACATTGTCTCAGTGGGCTACCAGCATGACATGATCTTCAATGTCTGGGCCTGGAAGGTGAGTGGGCTGCTGGCCTCAGGACAGGCAGGGCCGGGAGGGGAGCCAAGAAACTGCTGACAGGTGGCCTTCACTTCCACCTGCTGGCCTCAGTCCCTTTCTAGAGAACTCTGAGCAGAAAGGAGCAACTGGGTATCTAGGATGCTGAAGAAGGGGCAGAAGGAGAGGTCAAGTTCACAGCTTATCTAACCTCCTTCAGTGTGTAAGTTTCTTTTCCCTCAGCTCCTAGAAGCAGAGCCTTGATTTGCCTTGACTTTCTCTCCAGAAAAACATTGTAGTGGCTTCCAACAAGGTGTCCAGTCGGGAGACAGCAGTATATTTCTCTGAGGACAGCAGCTACTTTGTCATTGCAGGCAACCGGCACATCAAATTCTGATACCTTGATGACAGCAAGACCTCAAAGGTGAGGCAGCAAGTAGCCACCAGGGTGGGGTCTGCCCAGATCTGTTCCACCTGCGCCCACTTCTGCATGCTCAAAAGCCCCTTGGAAGTCTCAGCTGGGCCAGGTGCTATGTCAATCTACAAGGGAAGCCTTTTCCCTCTCTCCCCAGGGCCTGCTTTTCAGGGGATAGCCTGCAGGGTGGGTGGATGGGTGGCACCTGTGTTGTGCCTCCACAGGTGAATGCCACTGTGCCCCTGCTGGGCCGCTCCGGGCTGCTTGGGGACCTGCGGAACAACCTGTTCACTGATGTAGCCTGTGGCCGCAGGAAGAAGGCTGACAGCACCTTCTGTATCACTTCCTCGGGGCAGCTGTGTGAGTTCAGTGACCAGAGACTGTTGGACAAGGGGGTGGAGCTGAGGGTAAGTGAATGCTTTGTCGGCACCCTCCCGTCTGTCACCTCCAGGATCCGGGGGTCCTGGGGCTAGCAACAGGGTCTGCATGCACGCTGGGGGAGGCCCCAGGCAGAGGAAGCTGTTTGGGGACCTCTCTGCTCGCTCTTGCTCTCTGTCTCTGCCTCTTCCTCTGCTTTCCTCTTCTGCTCAGCACAAAGACAGCATCACAGTAAGCGTGCTGGCCCTGTCCGCTGCCTCTGCTGCCTTTCTCTTGGCCGGCCTTTTCTGAGTGTGTCTTTGCCTAAACCTCAGGTGCCTTATAAGGCTTACTGACTCCTTCCCCCTAATTGCACGGGCCTGTGGGCCCTCTGGCCAGCTGCTGTTAGAGGGAGGGGCATTGAGGGGCTCAGCCAGGCCAGCTGGCCTGCCTTGCACTTGTCCTTACCACTTGGCTCATGGCTGTTGAGGTGTCTGGTGAAGGAGTGGGCATACGCCCTTGCTGACTGGGGGTGTCATAACCTGAGTTTAGGGGTGCACTAGCCTGAGGCTAGGGGAGCCGTAGCCTTAGGCTAAGCCTAGGGGAGCCCAGGCTAAAGCCTAGGGGTGCCCTAGCCTAAGCCTACGGGTGCCCTAGCCTGAGCCTAGGGGTGCTGTAGCCTTAGGCTAGGGGAGCCCTAGCCTTAGCCTAAGCCTAGGGGTGCCCGAGCCTAAGCCTAGGGGTGCCCTAGCCTAAGCATAGGGGTGCCCTAGCCTTAGGCTAGGGGAGCCCTAGCCTTCGCCTACACCTAGGGGTGCCCTAGCCTAAGCCTAGGGGTGCCCTAGCCTAAGCCTAGGGGAGCTCTAGCCTTAGTATAGATTAGGATTGCCCTAGCCTAAGCCTAGGGGTGCCATAGCCTGAGGCTAGGGGAGCCATAGCTTGAGGCTAGGGGAGCTGTAGCCTTAGCCTAAGCCTAGGGGTTCCCTAGCCTAAACCTAGGGGTGCCCTAGCCTAAGCCTAGGGGTGCCCTAGCCTAAGCCTAGGGGTGCCCTAGCCTAAGCCTAGGGGTGCCCTAGCCTAAGGCTCGGGGAGCCCTAACCTTAGCCTAAGCCTAGGGTGCCCTAGCCTAAGCCTAGTGGTGCCCTAGCCTCAGCCTAGGGGTGCCCTAGCCTTAGGCTAGGGAAGCCCTAGCCTTAACCTAAGCCTAGGGGTGCCCTAGCCTAAGCGTAGGGGTGCCCTAGCCTAAGCCTAGGGGTGCTCTAGTCTTAGGCTAGGGGAGCCCTAGCCTTAGCCTAAGCCTAGGGGTGCCCTAGCCTAAGCCTAGGGGTGCCCAAACCTGAGGCTAGGGGAGCCCTAGCCTTAGCCTAAGCCTAGGGGAGCCCTAGCCTAAGCCTAGGAGTTCCCTAGCCTGAGCCTGGGGGTGCCCTAGCCTGAGCCTACGGGTGCCCTAGCCTGAGGCTAGGGGAGCCCTAGCGTTAGTCTAGCCTAGGATTGCCCTAGCCTAAGCCTGGGGGTGTCATAGCCTAAGTCTAGGGGTGCCCTAGCCTCAGGCTAGGGGAGCCGTAGCGTTAGCCTTAGCCTAGGGGAGCATTAGCTAAAGCCTACGGGTGCCCTAGCCTAAGCCTAGGGGTGCCCTAGCCTTAGGCTAGGGGAGCCCTAGCCTTTTCCTAAGTCTAGGGGTGCCCTAGCCTAAGTCTAGGGGTGCCCTAGCGTGAGCCTAGGGGTGCCCTAGTCTGAGGCTAGGGGAGCCCTAGCCTTAGCATAAGCCTACGATTGCCCTAGCCTAAGCTTAGGGGTGCCCTAGCCTGAGTCTAGGGGTGCCCTAGCCTGAGGGTAGGGGAGCCGTTGCCTTAGCCTAAGTCTAGAGGTGCCCTTGCCTAAGCCTAGGGGTGCCCTAGCCTAAGCTTAGGGGTGCCCTAGACATAGGCTAGGGGAGCCCTAACCTTAGCCTAAGCCTAAGGGTGCCCTAGACTAAGACTAGGGGTGCCCTAGCCTAAGCGTAGGGGTGCCCTAGCCTAATCCTAGGGGTGCCCTAGCCTAAGCCTAGGGGTGCCCTAGACATAGGCTAGGGGAGCCCTAGCCTTAGCCTAAGCCTATCGTTGCCCTAGCCTAAGCCTAGGGGTGCCCTAGCCTAAGCCTAGGGGTGCCCTAGCCTAAGCCAAGGGGTGCCCTAGCCTAAGGCTAGGTGTGCCCTAGCCTTAGTCTAGTGGAGCCCTAGCCTTAGCCAAAGCCTAGGGGTGCCCTATCCTAAGCCTAGGGGTGCCCTAGCCTAAGACTAGGAGTGCCCTAGCCTAAGCCTAGGGGTGCCCTAGCCTTACCCTAGGGGTGCCCTAGACTTAGCCTAGGGGTGCAGTAGCCTAAGCCTAGGTGTGCCCTAGCCTTAGGCTAGGGGAAACCAAGCCTTAGCCTAAGCCTAGGGGTGCCCTAGCCTTAGGCTAAGGGAGTCCTCGCCTTAGCCGAAGCCTAGGTTTGCCCTAGCGTAAGCCTAGTGGTGCCCTAGCCTAAGCATAGGGGTGCCCTAGCCCAAGCCTAGGGATGCCCTAACGTTAGGCTAGAGGAGCCCTAGCCTTAGCCTAAGCTTAGGGGTACCCTAGCCTATGTCTAGGGGTGCCCTAGACTAAGCCTAGGGGTGCCCTAGCCTTAGGCTAGAGTCGCCCTAGCCTTAGCCTAAGCCTAGGGTTGCCCCAGCCTAAGCCTAGGGGTGCCCTAGCCTACGTCTTGGGGTGCCTCGCCTAAGCATAGGGGTGCTCTAACCTAAGACTAGGCATTCCCTACCTAAGCCTAGGGGTGCCCTAGCCTAAGCCTAGGGGTGCCATAGCCACAGGATAGGGAAGCCCTAGCCTTAGCCTAAGCCTAGGGGTGCCCTAGCCTAAGCCTAGCGGTACCCTAGCCTAAGACTAGGGGTGCCCTAGACATAGGCTAGGGGAGCCCTAGCCTTAGCCTAAGCATAAGGGTGCCCTAGACTAAGACTAGGGGTGCCCTAGCCTAAGCGTAGGGGTGCCCTAGCCTAATCCTAGGGGTGCCCTAGCCTAAGCCTAGGGGTGCCCTAGACATAGGCTAGGGGAGCCCTAGCCTTAGCCTAAGCCTATCATTGCCCTAGCCTAAGCCTAGGGGTGCCCTAGCCTAAACCTAGGGGTGCCCTAGCCTAAACCAAGGGGTGCCCTAGCCTAAGGCTAGGTGTGCCCTAGCCTTAGTCTAGTGGAGCCCTAGCCTTAGCCAAAGCCTAGGGGTGCCCTATCCTAAGCCTAGGGGTGCCCTAGCCTAAGACTAGGGGTGCCCTAGCCTAAGCCTAGGGGTGCCCTAGCCTTACCCTAGGGGTGCCCTAGCCTTAGCCTAGGGGTGCAGTAGCCTAAGCCTAGGTGTGCCCTAGCCTTAGGCTAGGGGAAACCAAGCCTTAGCCTAAGCCTAGGGGTGCCCTAGCCTTAGGCTAAGGGAGTCCTCGCCTTAGCCGAAGCCTAGGTTTGCCCTAGCGTAAGCCTAGTGGTGCCCTAGCCTAAGCATAGGGGTGCCCTAGCCCAAGCCTAGGGATGCCCTAACGTTAGGCTAGAGGAGCCCTAGCCTTAGCCTAAGCTTAGGGGTGCCCTAGCCTAAGTCTAGGGGTGCCCTAGACTAAGCCTAGGGGTGCCCTAGCCTTAGGCTAGGGTCGCCCTAGCCTTAGCCTAAGCCTAGGGTTGCCCCAGCCTAAGCCTAGGGGTGCCCTAGCCTACGTCTTGGGGTGCTTCGCCTAAGCATAGGGGTGCTCTAACCTAAGACTAGGCATTCCCTACCTAAGCCTAGGGGTGCCCTAGCCTAAGCCTAGGGGTGCCATAGCCACAGGCTAGGGAAGCCCTAGCCTTAGCCTAAGCCTAGGGGTGCCCTAGCCTAAGCCTAGCGGTGCCCTAGCCTAAGCCTAGGGGTGCCCTAGCCTAAGCCTTGGGGTGCCCTAGCCTAAGCCTAGGGGTGCCCTAGCCTAAGCCTAGGGGTGCCCTAGCCTAAGCCTAGGGGTGCCCTAGCCTAAGCCTAATCCTAGGGAAGCCCTAGCCTAAGCCTAGGGGTGCCCTAGCCTAAGCCTATGGGTGCCATGGCCTTAGGTTAGGGGACCCCTAGCTTTAGCCTAAGCCTAGTGGTGCCCTAGCCAAAGAGTAGGGTTGCCCTAGCCGAAGCCTAGGAGTGCCCTAGTCTTAGGCTGGGAGAGCCCTAGCCTTAGCCTAAGCCTAGGGGTGCCCTAGCCTAAGCCTAGCGGTGCCCTAGCCTAAGCCTAGGAGTGCCCTAGCCTAAGCCTAAACCTAGGGAAGCCCTAGCCTAAGCCTAGGGGTGCCCTAGACTAAGCCTATAGGTGCCATGGCCTTAGGTTAGGGGACCCCTAGCTTTAGCCTAAGCCTAGTGGTGCCCTAGCCAAAGAGTTGGGGTGCCCTAGCCTAAGCATAGGGGTGCTCTAGCCTTAGGCTAGGGGAGCCCTAGCCTTAGCCTAAGCCTAGGGGTGCCCTAGCCTAAGCCTAGGGGTGCCCTAGCCTAAGCCTAGGGGTGCCCAAGCCTGAGGCTAGGGGAGCCCTAGCTTTAGCCTAAGCCTAGGGGTGCCCTAGCCTAAGCCTAGGGGTTCCCTAGCCAGAGCCTAGGGGTGCCCTAGCCTGAGCCTACAGGTGCCCTAGCCTGAGGCTAGGGGAGCCCTAGCGTTAGTCTAGTCTAGGATTGCCCTAGCCAAAGCCTAGGGGTGTCATAGCCTGAGTCTAGGGGTGCACTAGCCTGAGGAAAGGGGAGCCGTAGCCTTAGCCTCAGCCTAGGGGAGCCCTATCTAAAGCCTAGGGGTGCCGTAGCCTAAGCCTAGGGGTGCCCTAGCCTTAGGCTAGGGGAGCCCTAGCCTTTTCCTAAGCATAGGTGTGCCCTAGCCTAAGCCTTAGGGTGCCCTAGGCTGAGCATAGGGGTGCCCTAGTCTGAGGCTAGGGGAGCCCTAGCCTTAGCGTAAGCCTATGATTGCCCTAGCCTAAGCTTAGGGGTGCCCTAGCCTGAGTCTAGGGGTGCCCTAGCCTGAGGCTAGGGGAGCCGTTGCCTTAGCCTAAGTCTAGAGGTGCCCTTGCCTAAGCCTAGGGGTGCCCTAGCCTTAGCCTAGGGGTGCCCTAGATAAGCCTAGCGGTGCCCTAGCCTTAGGCTAGCTGAGCCATAGCCTTAGCCTAAGCCTAAGGGTGCCCTAGCCTAAGCCTAGGGGTGCCCTAGCCTAAGCCTAGGGGTTCCCTAGCCTTAGGCTAGGGGAGCCCTAGTCTTAGCCTAAGCCTAGGGTTGCCCTAGCCTTAGGCTAAGGGAGCCCTAGTCTTAGCCTAAGCCTAGGGGTGCCCTAGACTAAGCCTAGGGGTGCCCTAGCCTAAGCTTAGGGATGCCCTAGCCTAAGCCTAGGGGTGCCCTAGCCTAAGCCTAGGGGTGCCCTAGCCTAAGCCTAGGGGTGCCCTAGCGTAAGCCTAGGGGTGCCCTAGCCTAAGCCTAGGGGTGCCCTAGCCTAAGCCTAGGGGTGCCCTAGCCTAAGCCTAGGTGTGCCCTAGCCTTAGGCTAGGGGAGCCCTAGCCTTAGCCTAAGCCTAGGGGTGCCCTAGCCTAAGCCTAGGGGTGCCCTAGCCTAAGCCTAGGGGTGCCCTCACCTAAGCATAGGGGTGCCCTAGCCTTAGCCTATTCCTAGTGGTGCCCTAGCCTAAGCCTAGGGCTGCCCTAGCCTACGCCTAGGGGTGCCCGAACCTAAGCCTAGGGGTGCCCTAGCCTTAGGCTAGGAGAGCCCTAGCCTTAGCCTATGCCTAGGTGTGCTCTAGCCTAAGCATAGAGGTGCCCTAGCCTTAGGCTAGGGGAACCCTAACCTTAGCGTAAGCCTAGGGGTGCCCTAGCCTAAGCCTAGGAGTGCCCTAGCCTGAGGCTAGGGAGCCCAAGCCTTAGCCTAAGCCTAGGGGTGCCCTAGCCTAAGCCTAGGGGTGCCCTAGCCTGAGTCTAGGGGTGCCCTAGCCTAAGCCTTGGGGAGCCCTAGTCTAAGCCAAGGGGTGCCCTATCCTGAGCCAAGGGGTGCCCTAGTCTGAGGCTAGGGGAGCGCTAGCCTTAGTCTAAGCCTAGGGGTGCCCTATCCTAAGCCTAGGGGTGCCCTAGGCTAAGCCTAGGGGTGCCCTAGCCTAAGCCTAGGGGTGCCCTAGACATAGGCTAGGGGAGCCCTAGCCGTAGCCTAAGCCTATCGGTGCCCTCGCCTAAGCCTAGGGGTGCCCTAGCCTAAGCCTAGGGGTGCCCTAGCCTAAGCCTAGGGGTGCCCTAGCCTAAGGCTAGGGGTGCCCTAGCCTTAGTCTAGTGGAGCCCTAGCCTTAGCCAAAGCCTAGGGGTGCCCTATCCTAAGCCTATGGGTGCCCTAGCCTTAGGCTAGGGGAAACCAAGCCTTAGCCTAAGCCTAGGGGTGCCCTAACCCAAGCCTATGGCTGCCCTAGCCTAAGCCTAGGGGTGCCCTACCCTAATCCTAGGGGTGCCCTAGCCTTAGGCTAGGGGAGCTCTAGCCTCAGCCTAAGCCTAGGGGTGCCCTAGCCTAAGCCTAGGGGTGCCCTAGCCTAAGCATATGGGTGCCCTATCCTTAGGCTAAGGGAGTCCACGCCTTAGCCGAAGCATAGGTTTGCCCTAGCGTAAGCCTTGGGGTGCCCTAGCCTAAGCATAGGGGTGCCCTAGCCCAAGCCTAGGGATGCACTAACGTTAGGCTAGAGGAGCCCTAGACTTAGCCTAAGCTTAGGGGTGCCCTAGCCTAAGTCTACAGGTGCCCTAGCCTAAGCCTAGGGGTGCCCTAGCATAAGCTTAGGGGTGCCCTTGCCTTAGGCTAGGGGAGCCGTAGCCTTAGCCTATTCCTAGTGGTGCCCTAGCCTAAGCCTAGGGCTGCCCTAGCCTACGCCTAGGGGTGCCCTAGCCTAAGCTTAGGGGTGCCCTAGCCTTAGGCTAGGAGAGACCTAGCCTTAGCCTATGCCTAGGTGTGCCCTAGCCTAAGCCTAGAGGTGCCCTAGCCTTAGGCTAGAGGAGCCCTAACCTTAGCGTAAGCCTAGGGATGCCCTAGCCTAAGCCTAGATGTGCCCTAGCCTGAGGCTATGGAGCCCTAGCCTTAGCCTAATCCTAGGGATGCCCTAGCCTAAGCCTAGTGGTGCCCTAGCCTGAGTCTACGGGTGCCCTAGCCTAAGCCTAGGGGAGCCCTAGTCTAAGCCTAGTGGTGCCCAATCCTGAGCCTAGGGGTGCCCTAGTCTGAGGCTAGGGGAGCCCTAGCCTTAGCCTAAGCCTACTATTGCCCTAGCCTAAGCTTAGGGGTGCCCTAGCCAGAGTGTACGGGTGCCCTAGCATGAGGCTAAGGGAGCCGTTGCCTTAGCCTAAGTCTAGGGGTGCCCTAACCTAAGCCTAGGGGTGCCCCAGCCTAAGCCTAGGTGTGCTCTAGCCTAACCCTAGGGGTGCCCTATCCTTAGGCTAGCTGAGCCCTAGCCTTAGCCTAAGCCTAGGGGTGCCCTAGCCTAAGACTAGGGATGCCCTAGCCTAAGTTAGGGGTGCCCTAGCCTAAGCCTAGGGGTTCCCTAGCCTTAGGCTAGGGGAGCCCTAGCCTTAGCCTAAGCCTAGGGGTGCCATAGCCTAAGCCTAGGGGTGCTCTAGCCTAAGCCTAGGGGTGCACTAGCCAAAGACTAGGGATGCCCTAGCCTTAGTCTAGTGGAGACCTAGCCTTAGCCTAAGCCTAGGGGTGCCCTATCCTAAGCCTAGGGGTGCCCTAGCCTAAGCCTAGGGGTGCCCTAGCTTAAGCCTAGGGTTGCTCTAGCCTAAGCCTAGGGGTGCCCAAGCCTTAGGCTAGGGGAGCCCTAGCCTTAGCCTAAGCCTAGGGGTGCCCTAGCCTAAGCCTAGGGGTGCCCTAGCCTAAGCCTAGGGGTGCCCTAGATAAGCCTAGCGGTGCCCTAGCCTTAGGCTAGCTGAGCCCTAGCCTTAGCCTAAGCCTAAGGGTGCCCTAGCCTAAGCCTAGGGGTGCCCTAGGGTTAGGCTAGGGGAACCCTAGCCTTAGCCTAAGCCTAGGGGTGCCCTAGCCTAAGCCTAGGGGTGCCCTAGCCTAAGCCTAGGGGTGCCCTAGCCTAAGCCTAGGGGTGCCCTAGCCTAAGCCTAGGGGTGCCCAAGCCTTAGGCTAGGGGAGCCCTACCCTTAGCCTAAACCTAGGGGTGCCCTAGCCTAAGCCTAGGGGTGCCCTAGCCTAAGCCTAGGGGTGCCCTAGCCTAAGCCTAGGGGTGCCCTAGCCTAAGGCTAGGGGAGCCCTAGCCTAAGGCTAGGGGTGCCCTAGCCTTAGTCTAGTGGAGCCCTAGCCTTAGCCAAAGCCTAGGGGTGCCCTATCCTAAGCCTAGGGGTGCCCTAGCCTAAGCCTAGGGGTGCCCTAGCCTAAGCCTAGGGGTGCCCTAGCCTAAGCCTAGGGGTGCCCTAGCCTAAGGCTAGGGGAGCCCTAGCCTAAGGCTAGGGGTGCCCTAGCCTTAGTCTAGTGGAGCCCTAGCCTTAGCCAAAGCCTAGGGGTGCCCTATCCTAAGCCTACGGGTGCCCTAGCCTTAGGCTAGGGGAAACCAAGCCTTAGCCTAAGCCTAGGGGTGCCCTAGCCTAAGCCTATGGCTGCCCTAGCCTAAGCCTCGGGGTGCCCTCCCCTAAGCCTAGGGGTGCCCTAGCCTTAGGCTAAGCCTAGGGGTGCCCTAGCCTAAGCCTAGGGGTGCCCTAGCCTAAGGATATGGGTGCCCTATCCTTAGGCTAAGGGAGTCCATGCCTTAGCCAAAGCCTACGTTTGCCCTAGCGTAAGCCTAGGGGTGCCCTAGCCTTAGGCTAGGGGAGCCCTAGCCTCAGCCTAAGCCTAGGGGTGCCCTAGCCTAAGCCTAGGGGTGCCCTAGCCTAAGCATATGGGTGCCCTATCCTTAGGCTAAGGGAGTCCACGCCTTAGCCGAAGCCTAGGTTTGCCCTAGCGTAAGCCTTGGGGTGCCCTAGCCTAAGCATAGGGGTGCCCTAGCCCAAGCCTAGGGATGCACTAACGTTAGGCTAGAGGAGCCCTAGCCTTAGCCTAAGCTTAGGGGTGCCCTAGCCTAAGTCTAGAGGTGCCCTAGCCTAAGTCTAGGGATGCCCTAGCCTAAGCTTAGGGGTGCCCTTGCCTTAGGCTAGGGGAGCCCTAGCCTTAGCCTATTCCTAGTGGTGCCCTAGCCTAAGCCTAGGGCTGCCTTAGCCTACGCCTAGGGGTGCCCTAGCCTAAGCCTAGGGGTGCCCTAGCCTTAGGCTAGGAGAGACCTAGCCTTAGCCTATGCCTAGGTGTGCCCTAGCCTAAGCCTAGAGGTGCCCTAGCCTTAGGCTAGAGGAGCCCTAACCTTAGCGTAAGCCTAGGGGTGCCCTAGCCTAAGCCTAGATGTGCCCTAGCCTGAGGCTATGGAGCCCTAGCCTTAGCCTAATCCTAGGGGTGCCCTAGCCTGAGTCTACGGGTGCCCTAGCCTAAGCCTAGGGGAGCCCCAGTCTAAGCCAGAGGTGCCCAATCCTGAGCCTAGGGGTGCCCTAGTCTGAGGCTAGGGGAGCCCTGGCCTTAGCCTAAGCCTACGATTGCCCTAGCCTAAGCTTAGGGGTGCCCAAGCCAGAGTCTACGGGTGCCCTAGCATGAGGCTAGGGGAGCTGTTGCCTTAGCCTAAGTCTAGGGGTGCCCTAACCTAAGCCTAGGGGTGCCCCAGCCTAAGCCTAGGTGTGCCCTAGCCTAACCCTAGGGGTGCCCTATCCTTAGGCTAGCTGAGCCCTAGCCTTAGCCTAAGCCTAGGGGTGCCCTAGCCTAAGACTAGGGATGACCTAGCCTAAGCTTAGGGGTGCCCTAGCCTAAGCCTAGGGGTTCCCTAGCCTTAGGCTGGGGGAGCCCTAGCCTTAGCCTAAGCCTAGGGGTGCCATAGCCTAAGCCTAGGGGTGCTCTAGCCTAAGCCTAGGGGTGCCTAGCCAAAGACTAGGGATGCCCTAGCCTTAGTCTAGTGGAGACCTAGCCTTAGCCTAAGCCTAGGGGTGACCTATCCTAAGCCTAGGGGTGCCCTAGCCTAAGCTTAGGGGTGCCCTAGCTTAAGCCTAGGGTTGCCCTAGCCTAAGCCTAGGGGTACCCAAGCCTTAGGCTAGGGGAGCCCTAGCCTTAGCCTAAGCGTAGGGGTGCCCTAGCCTAAGCCTACGGGTGCCCTAGCCTAAGCCTAGGGGTGCCCTAGATAAGCCTAGCGGTGCCCTAGCCTTAGGCTAGCTGAGCCGTAGCCTTAGCCTAAGCCTAAGGGTGCCCTAGCCTAAGCCTAGGGGTGCCCTAGGGTTAGGCTAGGGGAGCTCTAGCCTTAGCCTAAGCCTAGGGGTGCCCTAGCCTAAGACTAGGGGTGCCCTAGCCTAAGACTAGGAGTGCCCTAGCCTAAGCCTAGGGGTGCCCTAGCCTAAGCCTAGGGGTGCCCTAGCCTTAGGCTAGGGGAGCCCTAGCCTTAGCCTAAGCCTAGGGGTGCCCTAGCCTAAGCCTACGGGTGCCCTAGCCTAAGCCTAGGGGTGCGCTAGCCTAAGCCTAGGGGTGCCCTAGCCTAAGCCTAGGGGTGCCCGAGCCTAAGGTTAGGGGAGCCCTAGCCTAAGGCTAGGGGTGCCCTAGCCTTAGTCTAGTGGAGCCCTAGCCTTAGCCAAAGCCTAGGGGTGCCCTATCCTAAGCCTAGGGGTGCCCTAGCTTTAGGCTAGGGGAAACCAAGCCTTAGCCTAAGCCTAGGGGTGCCCTAGCCTAAGCCTATGGCTGCCCTAGCCTAAGCCTAGGGGTGCCGTCCCCTAAGCCTAGGGGTGCCCTAGCCTAAGCCTAGGGGTGCCCTCCCCTAAGCCTAGGGGTGCCCTAGCCTTAGGCTAGGGGAGCCCTAGCCTTAGCCTAAGCCTAGGGGTGCCCTAGCCTAAGCCTACGGGTGCCCTAGCCTAAGCCTAGGGGTGCGCTAGCCTAAGTCTAGGGGTGCCCTAGCCTAAGCCTAGGGGTGCCCGAGCCTAAGGCTAGGGGAGCCCTAGCCTAAGGCTAGGGGTGCCCTAGCCTTAGTCTAGTGGAGCCCTAGCCTTATCCAAAGCGTAGGGGTGCCCTATCCTAAGCCTAGGGGTGCCCTAGCCTTAGGCTAGGGGAAACCAAGCCTTAGCCTAAGCCTAGGGGTGCCCTAGCCTAAGCCTATGGCTGCCCTAGCCTAAGCCTAGGGGTGCCCTCCCCTAAGCCTAGGGGTGCCCTAGTCTAAGCCTAGGGATGCCCTCCCCTAAGCCTAGGGGTGCCCTAGCCTTAGGCTAAGCCTAGGGGTGCCCTAGCCTAAGCATATGGGTGCCCTATCCTTAGGCTAAGGGAGTCCATGCCTTAGCCGAAGCCTACGTTTGCCCTAGCGTAAGCCTAGGGGTGCCCTAGCCTAAGCATAGGGGTGCCCTAGGCCAAGCCTAGGGATGCACTAACGTTAGGCTAGAGGAGCCCTAGCCTTCGCCTAAGCTTAGGGGTGCCCTAGCCTAAGCGTAGGGCTGCCCTAGCCTACGCCTAGGGGTGCCGTAGCCTAATCCTAGGGGTGCCCTAGCCTACGCCTAGGAGTGTCCTAGCCTTAGGCTAGGAGAGCCCTAGCCTTAGCCTAAGCCTAGGGGGCCCTAGCCTAAGCCTAGGGCTGCCCTAGCAACCTAGAGGTTCCCTAGCCTAAGCCTAGGGGTGCCGTAGCCTGAGGCTAGGGAGCCCTAGCCTTAGCCTAAGCCTAGGGGTGCCCTAGCCTAAGCCTAGTGGTGCCCTAGCCTGAGTCTACGGGTGCCCTAGCCTAAGCTTAGGGGAGCCCTAGTCTAAGCCTAGGGGTGCCCTATCCTGAGCCTAGGGGTCCCCTAGTCTGAGGCTAGGGGAGCCCTAGCCTTAGCCTAAGCCTATGATTGCCCTAGCCTAAGTTTAGGGGTGCCCCAGCCTAAGCCTAGGTGTGCCCTAGCCTAACACTAGGGGTGCCCTATCATTAGGCTAGCTGAGCCCTAGCCTTAGCCTAAGCCTAGGGGTGCCCTAGCCTAAGACTAGGGGTGCCCTAGCCTAAGCCTAGGGGTGCCCTAGCCTAAGCCTAGGGGTGCCCTATCCTTAGGCTAGGGGAGCCCTAGCCTTAGCCTAAGCCTAGGGTTGCCCTAGCCTAAGCTTAGGGGTGCCCTAGCCTACCCTAGGGGTGCCCTAGCCTAAGCCTAGGGGTGCCCTAGCCTAAGCCTAGGGGTGCCCTAGCCTTAGGCTGGGGGAGCCCTACCCTTAGCCTAAGCCTAGGGGTGCCATAGCCCATGCCTAGGGGTGCTCTAGCCTAAGCCTAGGGGTGCACTAGCCAAAGACTAGGGATGCCCTAGCCTAAGCCTAGGGGTGCCCTAGCCTTAGTCTAGTGGAGACCTAGCCTTAGCCTAAGCCTAGGGGTGCCCTATCCTAAGCCTAGGAGTGCCCTAGCCTAAGCCTAGGGGTGCCCTAGCTTAAGCCTAGCGTTGCCCTAGCCTAAGCCTAGGGGTGCCCTAGCCTTAGGCTAGGGGAGCCCTAGCCTTAGCCTAAGCCTATCGTTGCCCTAGCCTAAGCCTAGGGGTGCCCAAGCCTAAGCCTAGGGGTGCCCTAGCCTAAGCCTAGGGGTGCCCTAGCCTAAGCCTAGGGGTGCTCTAGCCTAAGCCTAAACCAAGGGGTGCCCTAGCCTAAGCCTAAGGGTGCTCTAGCCTAAGCCTATGGGTGCCATGGCTTTAGGTTAGCGGACCCCTAGCTTTAGCCTAAGCCTAGGGGTGCCCTAGCCAAAGCGTAGGGGTGCCCTAGCCTAAGCCTAGGGGTGCCTTAGACTTAGGCTAGGGGATCCTTAGCCTAAGCATAGGGGAGCCCTAGCCTAAGCCTAGGGGTGCCCTAGCCTTAGGCTAGGGGAGCCCTAGCCTTAGCCTATTCCTAGGGGTGCCCTAGCCTACGCCTAGGGGTGCCCTAGCCTAAGCTTAGGGCTGCCCTACCTTATGCCTAGGGGTGCCCTAGCCTAAGCCTAGGGGTGCCCTAGCCTAAGCCTAGGAGTGCCCTAGCCTTAGGCTAGGAGAGCCCTAGCCTTAGCCTATGCCTAGTGTGCCCTAGCCTAAGCCTAGGGGTGCCCTAGCCTAAGCAGAGGGCTGCCCTAGCCTAAGTCTGGGGTGCCCTAGCCTAAGCCTAGGGGTGCCCTAGCCTTAGGCTAGGGGAGCCCTAGCCTTAGCCTAAGCCTAGGGTTGCCCTAGCCTAAGCCTAGGGGTGCCCTAGCCTACCCTAGGGGTGCCCTAGCCTAAGCCTAGGGGTGCCCTAGCCTAAGCCTAGGGGTGCCCTAGCCTTAGGCTGGGGGAGCCCTACCCTTAGCCTAAGCCTAGGGGTGCCATAGCCTAAGCCTAGGGGTGCCCTACCCTAAGCCTAGGGGTGCACTAGCCAAAGACTAGGGATGCCACAGCCTAAGCCTAGGGGTGCCCTAGCCTTAGTCTAGTGGAGACCAAGCCTTAGCCTAATCCTAGGGGTGCCCTATCCTAAGCCTAGGGGTGCCCTAGCCTAAGCCTAGGGGTGCCCTAGCTTAAGCCTAGCGTTGCCCTAGCCTAAGCCTAGGGGTGCCCTAGCCTTAGGCTAGGGGAGCCCTAGCCTTAGCCTAAGCCTATCGGTGCCCTAACCTAAGCCTAGGGGTGCCCAAGCCTAAGCCAAGGGGTGCCCTAGCCTAAGCCTAAACCTAGGGCTGCCCTAGCCTAAGCCTAGGGGTGCCCTAGCCTAAGCCTATGGGTGCCATGGCTTTAGGTTAGCGGACCCCTAGCTTTAGCCTAAGCCTAGGGGTGCCCTAGCCAAAGCATAGGGGTACCCTAGCCTAAGCCTAGGAGTGCCTTAGACTTAGGCTAGGGGATCCTTAGCCTAAGCATAGGGGAGCCCTAGCCTAAGCCTAGGGGTGCCCTAGCCTTAGGCTAGGGGAGCCCTAGCCTTAGCCTATTCCTAGGGCTGCCCTACCTTACGCCTAGGGGTGCCTTAGCCTAAGCCTAGGGGTGCCCTAGCCTAAGCCTAGGAGTGCCCTAGCCTTAGGCTAGGAGAGCCCTAGCCTTAGCCTAAGCCTAGGGGTGCCCTAGCCTAAGCCTAGGGCTGCCCTAGCACGCCTAGGGGTGCCCAAGCCTTAGGCTAGGAGAGCCCTAGCCTTAGCCTATGCCTAGTGTGCCCTAGCCTAAGCCTAGGGGTGCCCTAGCCTAAGCAGAGGGCTGCCCTAGCCTAAGCCTGGGGTGCCCTAGCCTAAGCCTAGGGTTGCCTTAGCCTTAGGCTAGGGGAGCGCTAGCCTTAGTCTAAGAATAGTGGTGCCCTAGCCTAAGCCTTGGGGTGCCCTAGCCCAAGCCTAGGGATGTCCTAGCGTTAGGTTAGAGGAGATCTAGCCTTAGCCTAAGCCTAGGGGTGCCCTAGCCTAAGCCTAGGGGTGCCCTAGCCTAAGCCTAATGGTGCCCTAGCCTAAGCCTAGGGGTGCCTTAGCCCAAGCCTAGGGATGCCCTAGCGTTAGGCTAGAGAGCCCTAGCCTTAGCCTAAGCCTAGGGTTGCCCTAGCCTAAGCCTAGGGTTGCCCTAGTATAAGCCAAGGGTTGCCCTAGCCTAAGCCTGGGGGTGCCATAGCCTAAGGCTAGGGGTGCCCTAGCCTTTGTCTAGTGGAGCCCTCGCATTAGCCTAAGCCTAGGGGTGCCCTATCCTAAGCCATGGGGTGCCCTAGCCTATGCCTAGGGGGGCCCTTGCCTAAGCCTAGGGTTGCCCTAGCCTAAGCCTAGGGGTGCCCTATCCTTAGGCTAGGGGAGCCCTACCCTTAGCCTAAGCATAGGGGTGCCCTAGCCTAAGCCTAGGGGTGACCTACCCTAAGCCTAGGGGTGCCCTAGGCTAAGGCTAGGGTTGCCCTAGCCTTAGTCTAGTGGAGCCCTGGCCTTAGCCTAAGCTTAGGGGTTCCCTATGCTAAGCCTAGGGGTGCCCTAGCCTAAGCCTAGGGGTGCCCTAGCATAAGCCTAGGGTTGCTTTAGCCTAAGCCTAGGGGTGCCCTAGCCTAAGGCTAGGGGTGCCCTAGCCTTCGTCTAGTGGAGCCCTAGCCTTAGCCTAAACCTTGGGGCGCCCTAGCCTAAACCTGGGGGTGGCCTAGCCTAAGCCTAATGGTGCCCTAGCTTTAGGCTGGGGGAGCCCTAACTTTAGCCTAAGCCTAGGGGTGCCCTAGCCTAAGCCTTGGGGTGCCCTACCCTAAGCCTAGGGGTGCCCTAGCCTAAGCCTAAGGTTGCCCTAACATAAGCCTAGGGGTGCCCTAGCCTAAGCCTAAACCTAGGGAAGCCCTAGCCTTAGCGTAAGCCTATGATTGCCCTAGCCTAAGCTTAGGGGTGTCCTAGCCTGAGTCTAGTGGTGCCCTAGCCTGAGGCTAGGGGAGCCGTTGCCTTAGCCTAAGTCTAGAGGTGCCCTTGCCTAAGCCTAGGGGTGCCCTAGCCTAAGCCTAGGGGTGCCCTAGATAAGCCTAGCGCTGCCCTAGCCTTAGGCTAGCTGAGCCCTAGCCTTAGCCTAAGCCTAAGGGTGCCCTAGCCTAAGCCTAGGGGTGCCCTAGACTAAGACTAGGGGTGCCCTAGCCTAAGCCTACGGGTGCCCTAGGGTTAGGCTAGGGGAGCCCTAGCCTTAGCCTAAGCCTAGGGGTGCCCTAGCCTAAGACTAGGGGTGCCATAGCCTAAGCCTAGGGGTGCCCTAGCCTAAGCCTAGGTGTGCCCTAGCCTTAGGATAGGGGAGCCCTAGCCTTAGCCTAAGCCTAGGGGTGCCCTAGCCTAAGCCTAGTGGTGCCCTAGCCTAAGCCTAGGGGTGCCCTAGCCTAAGCCTAGGGGTGCCCTAGCCTAAGCCTAGGGGTACCCTAGACATAGCCTAGGGGAGCCCTAGCCGTAGCCTAAGCCTATCGGTGCCCTCGCCTAAGCCTAGGGGTGCCCGAGCCTAAGCCTAGGGGTGCCCTAGCCTAAGGCTAGGGGTGCCCTAGCCTTAGTCTAGTGGAGCCCTAGCCTTAGCCAAAGACTAGGGGTGCCCTATCCTAAGCCTAGGGGTGCCCTAGCTTTAGGCTAGGGGAAACCAAGCCTTAGCCTAAGCCTAGGGGTGCCCTAGCCCAAGCCTATGGCTGCCCTAGCCTAAGCCTAGGGGTGCCCTACCCTAAGCCTAGGGGTTCCCTAGCCTTAGGCTAGGGGAGCCCTAGCTTCAGCCTAAGCCTAGGGGTGTCCTAGCCTAAGCCTAGGGGTGCCCTAGCCTAAGCATATGGGTGCCCTATCCTTAGGCTAAGGGAGTCCACGCCTTAGCCGAAGCCTACGTTTGCCCTAGCGTAAGCCTAGGGGTGCCCTAGCCTAAGCATAGGGGTGCCCTAGCCCAAGCCTAGGGATGAACTAACGTTAGGCTAGAGGAGCCCTAGCCTTAGCCTAAGCTTAGGGGTGCCCTAGCCTAAGTCTAGGGGTGCCCTAGCCTAAGCCTAGGGGTGCCCTAGCCTAAGCTTAGGGGTGCCCTTGCCTTAGGCTAGGGGAGCCCTAGCCTTAGCCTATTCGTAGTGGTGCCCAAGCCTAAGCCTAGGGCTGCCCTAGCCTACGCCTAGGGGTCCCCTAGCCTAAGCCTAGGGGTGCCCTAGCCTTAGGCTAGGAGAGCCCTAGCCTTAGCCTATGCCTAGGTGTGCCCTAGCCTAAGCCTAGAGGTACCCTAGTCTTAGGCTAGGGGATCCCTAGCCTAAGCTTAGGGGTACCCTTGCCTTAGGCTAGGGCAGCCCTAGCCTTAGCCTATTCCTAGTGGTGCCCAAGCCTAAACCTAGGGGAGCCCTAGTCTAAGCCTAGGGGTGCCCTAACCTGAGCCAAGGGGTACCATAGTCTGAGGCTAGGGGAGCCCTAGCCTTAGCTTTAGCCTATGATTGCCCTAGCCTAAGCTAAGGGGTGCCCTAGCCAGAGTCTAGGGGTGCCCTAGCATGAGGCTAGGGGAGCCGTTGCCTTAGCCTAAGTCTAGGGGTGCCCTAGCCTAAGCCTAGGGGTGCCCCAGACTAAGCCTAGGTGTGCCCTAGCCTAACCCTAGGGGTGCCCTATCCTTAGGCTAGCTGAGCCCTAGCCTTAGCCTAGCCTAGGGGTGCCCTAGCCTAAGACTAGGGGTGCCCTAGCCTAAGCCTAGGGGTGCCCTAGCCTAAGCCTAGGTGTGCCCTAGCCTTAGGCAAGGGGAGCCCTAGCCTTAGCCTAAGCCTAGGCGTGCCCTAGCCTAAGCCTATGGGTGCCCTAGCCTAAGCCTAGGGGTGCCCTAGCCTTAGGCTAGGGGAGCCCTAGCCTTAGCCTAAGCCTAGGGTTGCCATAGCCTAAGCCTAGGGGTGCTCTAGCCTAAGCCTAGGGTTGCACTAGCCAAAGAGTAGGGATGCCCTAGCCTAAGCCTAGGGGTGCCCTAGCCTTAGTCTAGTGGAGACCTAGCCTTAGCCTAAGCCTAGGGGTGCCCTATCCTAAGCCTAGGGGTGCCCTAGCCTAAGCCAAGGGGTGCCCTAGCTTAAGCCTAGGGTTGTCCTAGCCTAAGCCTAGGGATGCCCTAGCCTTAGGCTAGGGGAGCCCTGGCCTTAGCCTAAGCCTAGGGGTGCCCTTGCCTAAGCCTAGGGGTGCCCTAGCCTAAGCCTAGGGGTGCCCTAGATAAGCCTAGCGGTGCCCTAGCCTTAGGCTAGCTGAACCCTAGCCTTAGCCTAAGCCTAAGGGTGCCCTAGCCTAAGCCTAGGCGTGCCCTAGCCTAAGCCTAGGGGTGCCCTAGCCTTAGGCTAGGGGTGCCCTAGCCTTAGCCTAAGCCTAGGGGTGCCCTAGACTAAGACAAGGGGTGCCCTAGCCTAAGCTTAGGGGTGCCCTAGCCTAAGCCTAGGGGTGCCCTAGGGTTAGGGTAGGGGAGCCCTAGCCTTAGCCTAAGCCTAGGGGTGCCCTAGCCTAAGCTTAGGGGTGCCCTAGTCTATGCCTAGGGGTGCCCTAGCCTAATCCTAGGGGTGCCCTAGCCTAAGCCTAGGAGTGCCCTAGCCTTAGGCTAGGAGAGCCCTAGCCTTAGCCTAATCCTAGGGGTGCCCTAGTCTAAGCCTAGGGGTGCCCTAGCCTGAGGCTAGGGAGTGCTAGCCTTAGCCTAAGCCTAGGGGTGCCGTAGCCTAAGCCTAGGGGTGCCCTATCCTGAGCCTAGGGGAGCCCTAGCCATAGCCTAAGCCTAGGGGTGCTCTAGCCTAAGCTTAGGGGTGCCCTAGCCTAAGCCTAGGGGTGCCCTAGCCTAAGCCTAGGGGTGCCCTAGCGTAAGCCTAGGGGTGCCCTAGCCTAAGCCTAAACCTAGGGGTTCCCTAGCCTAAGCCTAGGGGTGCCCTAGCCTAAGTCTATGGGTGCCATGGCCTTAGGTTAGCGGACCCCTAGCTTTAGCCTAAGCCTAGGGGTGCCCTAGCCAAAGCGTAGGGGTGCCCTAGCCTAAGCCTAGGGGTGCCTTAGACTTAGGCTAGGGGATCCTTAGCCTAAGCTTAGGGGAGCCCTAGCCTAAGCCTAGGGGTGCCCTAGCCTAAGCCTAGGGGTGCCCTAGCCTTAGGCTAGGGGAGCCCTAGCCTTAGCCTAAGCCTAGGGGTGCCCTAGCCTAAGCCTTGGGCTACCCTAGCACACCTAGGGGTGCCCTAGCCTAATTAGGGGTTCCCTAGCCTTAGGCAAGGAGAGCCCTAGCCTTAGCCTATGCCTAGTGTGCCCTAGCCTAAGCCTAGGGGTGCCCTAGCGTAAGCCTAGGGCTGCCCTAGCCTAAGCCTAGGAGTGCCCTAGCCTAAGCCTAGGGGTGCCCTAGGCTAAGCCTAGGGGTTCCCAAGCCTAAGCCTAGGGCTGCCCTACCTAAGCCTGGGGTGCCCTAGCCTAAGGCTAGGGGTGCCCTAGCCTTAGGCTATGGTAGCGCTAGCCTTAGTCTAAGCCTGGGGGTGCCCTAGCCTAAGCCTTGGGGTGCCCTAGCCCAAGCCTAGGGATGCCCTAGCGTTAGGTTAGAGGAGCCCTAGCCTTAGCCTAAGCCTAGGGGTGCCCTAGCCTAAGCCAGGGGTGCCCTTGCCTAAGTCTAGGGGTGCCCTAGCCTAAGCCTAGGGGTACCCTAGCCTTAGGCTAGGGGAGTCCTCGCCTTAGCCGAAGCCTTGGGGTGCCCTATCCTAAGCCTAGGGGTGCCCTAGCCTAAGCCTAGGGGTGCCCTAGCCCAAGCCTAGGGGTGCCCTACCATAAGCCAAGGGTTGCCCTAGCCTAAGCCTAGGGGTGCCCTATCCTTAGTCTAGGGGAGCCCTAGCCTTAGCCTAAGCATAGGGGTGCCCTAGCCTAAGCCTAGGGGTGACCTAGCCTAAGCCTAGGGGTGCCCTAGGCTAAGGCTAGGGGTGCCCTCGCCTTAGTCTAGTGGAGCCCTGGCCTTAGCCTAAGCTTAGGTGTTCCCTATGCTAAGCCTAGGGGTGCCCTAGCCTAAGCCTAGGGGTGCCCTAGCATAAGCCTAGGGTTGCTTTAGCCTTAGCCAAAGGGTGCCCTAGCCTAAGGCTAGGGGTGCCCTAGCCTTAGTCTAGTGGAGCCCTAGCCTTAGCCTAAGCCTTGGGGCGCCCTAGCCTAAACCTAGGGGTTCCCTATCGTAAGCCTAGGGGTGACCTAGCCTAAGCCTAGGGGTGCCCTAGGTTAAAACTAGGGGTGCCCTAGCCTTAGTCTAGTGGAGCCCTAGCCTTAGCCTAAGCTTAGGGGTGCCCTATGTTAAGCCTTGGGGTACCCTAGCCTAAGGCTGGGAGTGCCCTAGCCTTAGGCTAGGGGAGCCCTAGCCTTAGTCTAAGCCTAGGGGTGCCCTTGCCTAAGCCTAGCGGTGCCCTAGCCCAAGCATAGGGATGCCCTAGCGTTAGGATAGAGGAGCCCTAGCTTAGCCTAAGCCTAGGGGTGCCATAGCCTAAGCCTAGGGGTGCCCGAGCCCAAGCCTAGGGGTGCCCTAGCCTTAGGCTAGCTGAGCCCTAGACTTAGGCTAGGGGAGCCCTAGCCTTAGCCTAAGCCTAGGGGTGCCCTAGCCTAAGACTAGGGGTGCCCTAGCCTAAGCTTAGGGTTGCCCTAGCGGAAGCCTAGGGGTGCAAAAGCCTAAGCCTAGGGGTGCCCTAGCCTAAGCCTAGGGGTGCCCTACCCTAAGCCTTGGGGTGTCCTAGCCTTAGGTTAGGGGAGCCCTAGCCTTATCCTAAGCCTAGGGGTGCCCTAGCATAAGCCTGGGGGTGCCCGATCCTAAGCCTAGGGGTGCCCTACCCTAAGCCTAGGGGTGCCCAAGCCTAAGACTAGGGGTGCCCTAGCCTTAGGCTAGCTGAGCCCTTGCCTTAGCCTAATCCTAGGAGTGCCCTAGCCTAAGCCTAGGGGTGCCCTAGCCTAAGCCTAGGGGTGCCCTAGCCTAAGCCTAGTGGTGCCCTAGCCTTAGGCTAGGGGAGCCCTAACCTTAGCCTAAGCCTATGGGTGCCCTAGCCTAAACCTAGGGGTGCCCTAGCCTAAGCCTAGGGGTGCCCTAGCCTTAGGCTAGGGGAGCCCTAGCCTTAGCCTAAGCCTAGGGGTGCCCTAGCCTAAGCCTAGGGGTGCCCTAGCCTAAGCCTAGGGGTGCCTTAGCCTAAGCCTAGGAGTGCCCTAGTCTTAGGCTGGGAGAGCCCTAGCCTTAGCCTAAGCCTAGGGGTGTCCTAGCATAAGCCTAGCGGTGCCCTAGCGTAAGCCTAGGGGTGCCCTAACCTAAGCTTTGGGGTGCCCTAGCCTAAGCCTAGGGGTGCCCTAGCCTAAGCCTAGGGGTGCCCTAGCCTAAGCCTAGGGGTGCCCTAGCCTAAGCCTAGGGGTGCCCTAGCCTAAGCCTAAACCTAGGGAAGCCCTGGACTAAGCCTAGGGGTGCCATGGCCTTAGGTTAGGGGACCCCTAGCTTTGGCCTAAGCCTAGTGGTGCCCTAGCCAAAGAGTAGGGGTGCCCTAGCCTACGCCTAGAGGTGCTCTAGCATTAGGCTAGGGGAGCCCTAGCCTTAGCCTAAGCCTAGGGGTGCCCTAGCCTAAGCCTAGGGGTGCCCTAGCCTAAGCCTAGGGGTGCCCAAGCCTGATGCTAGAGGAGCCCTAGCCTTAGCCTAAGCCTAGGGGTGCCCTAGCCTAAGCCTAGGGGTTCCCTAGCCTGAGCCTAGCGGTGCCCTTGCCTGAGCCTAAGGGTGCCCTAGCCTGAGGCTAGGGGAGACCTAGCGTTAGTCTAGCCTAGGATTGCCCTAGCCTAAGTCTTGCGGTGCCCTAGCCTGAGCATAGGGGTGCCCTAGTCTGGGGCTACGGGAGCCCTAGCCTTAGCGTAAGCCTATGATTGCCCTAGCCTAAGCTTAGGGGTGCCCTAGCCTGGGTCTAGGGGTGCCCTAGCCTGAGGCTAGGGGAGACGTTGCCTTAGCCTAAGTCTAGAGGTGCCCTTGCCTAAGCCTAGGGGTGCCCTAGCCTAAGCCTAGGGGTGCCCTAGATAAGCCTAGCGGTGCCCTAGCCTTAGGCTAGCTGAGCCCTAGCCTTAGCCTAAGCCTAAGGGTGCCCTAGCCTAAGCCTAGGGGTGCCCTAGACTAAGCCTAGGGGTGCCCTAGCCTAAGCCTACGGGTGCCCTAGGGTTAGGCTAGGGGAGCCCTAGCCTTAGCCTAAGCCTAGGGGTGCCCTAGCCTAAGCCTAGGGGTGCCCTAGCCTAAGCTTAGGGTTGCCCTAGCGAAAGCCTAGGGGTGCAAAAGCCTAAGCCTAGGGGTGCCCTAGCCTAAGCCTAGGGGTGCCCTACCCTAAGCCTTGGGGTGTCCTAGCCTTAGGTTAGGGGAGCCCTAGCCTTATCCTAAGCCTAGGGGTGCCCTAGCATAAGCCTGGGGGTGCCCGAGCCTAAGACTAGGGGTGCCCTAGCCTTAGGCTAGCTGAGCCCTTGCCTTAGCCTAAGCCTAGGAGTGCCCTAGCCTAAGCCTAGGGGTGCCCTAGCCTAAGCCTAGGGGTGCCCTAGCCTAAGCCTAGGGGTGCCCTAGCCTAAGCCTACTGGTGCCCTAGCCTTAGGCTAGGGGAGCCCTAACCTTAGCCTAAGCCTATGGGTGCCCTAGCCTAAACCTAGGGGTGCCCTAGCCTAAGCCTAGGGGTGCCCTAGCCTTAGGCTAGGGGAGCCCTAGCCTTAGCCTAAGCCTAGGGGTGCCCTAGCCTAAGCCTAGGGGTGCCCTAGCCTAAGCCTAGGGGTGCCTTAGCATAAGCCTAGGAGTGCCCTAGTCTTAGGCTGGGAGAGCCCTAGCCTTAGCCTAAGCCTAGGGGTGTCCTAGCATAAGCCTAGCGGTGCCCTAGCGTAAGCCTAGGGGTGCCCTAACCTAAGCTTTGGGGTGCCCTAGCCTAAGCCTAGGGGTGCCCTAGCCTAAGCCTAGGGGTGCCCTAGCCTAAGCCTAAACCTAGGGAAGCCCTGGACTAAGCCTAGGGGTGCCATGGCCTTAGGTTAGGGGACCCCTAGCTTTGGCCTAAGCCTAGTGGTGCCCTAGCCAAAGAGTAGGGGTGCCCTAGCCTACGCCTAGAGGTGCTCTAGCATTAGGCTAGGGGAGCCCTAGCCTTAGCCTAAGCCTAGGGGTGCCCTAGCCTAAGCCTAGGGGTGCCCTAGCCTAAGCCTAGGGGTGCCCAAGCCTGATGCTAGAGGAGCCCTAGCCTTAGCCTAAGCCTAGGGGTGCCCTAGCCTAAGCCTAGGGGTTCCCTAGCCTGAGCCTAGCGGTGCCCTTGCCTGAGCCTAAGGGTGCCCTAGCCTGAGGCTAGGGGAGACCTAGCGTTAGTCTAGCCTAGGATTGCCCTAGCCTAAGTCTTGCGGTGCCCTAGCCTGAGCATAGGGGTGCCCTAGTCTGGGGCTACGGGAGCCCTAGCCTTAGCGTAAGCCTATGATTGCCCTAGCCTAAGCTTAGGGGTGCCCTAGCCTGGGTCTAGGGGTGCCCTAGCCTGAGGCTAGGGGAGACGTTGCCTTAGCCTAAGTCTAGAGGTGCCCTTGCCTAAGCCTAGGGGTGCCCTAGCCTAAGCCTAGGGGTGCCCTAGATAAGCCTAGCGGTGCCCTAGCCTTAGGCTAGCTGAGCCCTAGCCTTAGCCTAAGCCTAAGGGTGCCCTAGCCTAAGCCTAGGGGTGCCCTAGACTAAGCCTAGGGGTGCCCTAGCCTAAGCCTACGGGTGCCCTAGGGTTAGGCTAGGGGAGCCCTAGCCTTAGCCTAAGCCTAGGGGTGCCCTAGCCTAAGCCTAGGGGTGCCCTAGCCTAAGCTTAGGGTTGCCCTAGCGAAAGCCTAGGGGTGCAAAAGCCTAAGCCTAGGGGTGCCCTAGCCTAAGCCTAGGGGTGCCCTACCCTAAGCCTTGGGGTGTCCTAGCCTTAGGTTAGGGGTGCCCTAGCCTTATCCTAAGCCTAGGGGTGCCCTAGCATAAGCCTGGGGGTGCCCGAGCCTAAGACTAGGGGTGCCCTAGCCTTAGGCTAGCTGAGCCCTTGCCTTAGCCTAAGCCTAGGAGTGCCCTAGCCTAAGCCTAGGGGTGCCCTAGCCTAAGCCTAGGGGTGCCCTAGCCTAAGCCTAGGGGTGCCCTAGCCTAAGCCTACTGGTGCCCTAGCCTTAGGCTAGGGGAGCCCTAACCTTAGCCTAAGCCTATGGGTGCCCTAGCCTAAACCTAGGGGTGCCCTAGCCTAAGCCTAGGGGTGCCCTAGCCTTAGGCTAGGGGAGCCCTAGCCTTAGCCTAAGCCTAGGGGTGCCCTAGCCTAAGCCTAGGGGTGCCCTAGCCTAAGCCTAGGGGTGCCTTAGCATAAGCCTAGGAGTGCCCTAGTCTTAGGCTGGGAGAGCCCTAGCCTTAGCCTAAGCCTAGGGGTGTCCTAGCATAAGCCTAGCGGTGCCCTAGCGTAAGCCTAGGGGTGCCCTAACCTAAGCTTTGGGGTGCCCTAGCCTAAGCCTAGGGGTGCCCTAGCCTAAGCCTAGGGGTGCCCTAGCCTAAGCCTAAACCTAGGGAAGCCCTGGACTAAGCCTAGGGGTGCCATGGCCTTAGGTTAGGGGACCCCTAGCTTTGGCCTAAGCCTAGTGGTGCCCTAGCCAAAGAGTAGGGGTGCCCTAGCCTAAGCCTAGAGGTGCTCTAGCATTAGGCTAGGGGAGCCCTAGCCTTAGCCTAAGCCTAGGGGTGCCCTAGCCTAAGCCTAGGGGTGCCCTAGCCTAAGCCTAGGGGTGCCCAAGCCTGATGCTAGAGGAGCCCTAGCCTTAGCCTAAGCCTAGGGGTGCCCTAGCCTAAGCCTAGGGGTTCCCTAGCCTGAGCCTAGCGGTGCCCTTGCCTGAGCCTACGGGTGCCCTAGCCTGAGGCTAGGGGAGACCTAGCGTTAGTCTAGCCTAGGATTGCCCTAGCCTAAGTCTTGCGGTGCCCTAGCCTGAGCATAGGGGTGCCCTAGTCTGGGGCTACGGGAGCCTTAGCCTTAGCGTAAGCCTATGATTGCCCTAGCCTAAGCTTAGGGGTGCCCTAGCCTGGGTCTAGGGGTGCCCTAGCCTGAGGCTAGGGGAGACGTTGCCTTAGCCTAAGTCTAGAGGTGCCCTTGCCTAAGCCTAGGGGTGCCCTAGCCTAAGCCTAGGGGTGCCCTAGATAAGCCTAGCGGTGCCCTAGCCTTAGGCTAGCTGAGCCCTAGCCTTAGCCTAAGCCTAAGGGTGCCCTAGCCTAAGCCTAGGGGTGCCCTAGACTAAGCCTAGGGGTGCCCTAGCCTAAGCCTACGGGTGCCCTAGGGTTAGGCTAGGGGAGCCCTAGCCTTAGCCTAAGCCTAGGGGTGCCCTAGCCTAAGCCTAGGGGTGCCCTAACCTAAGCCTAGGGGTGCCCTAGCCTAAGCCTAGGGGTGCCCTAGCCTAAGCCTAGGGGTGCCCTAGCCTATGCCTAGGGGTACCCTAGACATAGGCTAGGGGAGCCCTAGCCGTAGCCTAAGCCTATCGGTGCCCTCGCCTAAGCCTAGGGGTGCCCGAGCCTAAGCCTAGGGGTGCCCTAGCCTAAGGCTAGGGGTGCCCTAGCCTTAGTCTAGTGGAGCCCTAGCCTTAGCCAAAGCCTAGGGGTGCCCTATCCTAAGCCTAGGGGTGCCCTAGCTTTAGGCTAGGGGAAACCAAGCCTTAGCCTAAGCTTAGGGGTGCCCTAGCCGAAGCCTATGGCTGCCCTAGCCTAAGCCTAGGGGTGCCCTACCCTAAGCCTAGGGGTGCCCTAGCCTTAGGCTAGGGGAGACCTAGCCTCAGCCTAAGCCTAGGGGTGCCCTAGCCTAAGCCTAGGGGTGCCCTAGCCTAAGCATATGGGTGCCCTATCCTTAGGCTAAGGGAGTCCACGCCTTAGCCGAAGCCTAGGTTTGCCCTAGCGTAAGCCTAGGGGTGCCCTAGCCTAAGCATAGGGGTGCCCTAGCCCAAGCCTAGGGATGAACTAACGTTAGGCTAGAGGAGCCCTAGCCTTAGCCTAAGCTTAGGGGTGCCCTAGCCTAAGTCTAGGGGTGCCCTAGCCTAAGCCTAGGGGTGCCCTAGCCTAAGCTTAGGGGTGCCCTTGCCTTAGGCTAGGGGAGCCCAAGCCTTAGCCTATTAGTAGCGGTGCCCAAGCCTAAGCCTAGGGCTGCCCTAGCCTACGCCTAGGGGTGCCCTAGCCTAAGCCTAGGGGTGCCCTAGCCTTAGGCTAGGAGAGCCCTAGCCTTAGCCTATGCCTAGGTGTGCCCTAGCCTAAGCCTAGAGATGCCCTAGCCTTAGGCTAGGGGAGCCCTAGCCTAAGCTTAGGGGTGCCCTTGCCTTAGGCTAGGGCAGCCTTAGCCTTAGCCTATTCCTAGTGGTGCCCAAGCCTAAGCCTTGGGGAGCCCTAGTCTAAGCCTAGGGGTGCCCTAACCTGAGCCTAGGGGTACCATAGTCTGAGGCTAGGGGAGCCCTAGCCTTAGCCTAAGCCTACGATTGCCCTAGCCTAAGCTTAGGGGTGCCCTAGCCAGAGTCTAGGGGTGCCCTAGCATGAGGCTAGGGGAGCTGTTGCCTTAGCCTAAGTCTAGGGGTGCCCTAGCCTAAGCCTAGGGGTGCCCCAGCCTAAGCCTAGGTGTGCCCTATCCTAATCCTAGGGGTGCCCTATCCTTAGGCTAGCTGAGCCCTAGCCTTAGCCTAAGCCTAGGGGTGCCCTAGCCTAAGACTAGGGGTGCCCTAGCCTAAGCCTAGGGGTGCCCTAGCCCAAGCCTAGGTGTGCCCTAGCCTTAGGCAAGGGGAGCCCTAGCCTTAGCCTAAGCCTAGGGGTGCCATAGCCTAAGCCTAGGGGTGCTCTAACATAAGCCTAGGGGTGCACTAGCCAAAGACTAGGGATGCCCTAGCCTAAGCCTAGGGGTGCCCTAGCCTTAGTCTAGTGGAGACCTAACCTTAGCCTAAGCCTAGGGGTGCCCTATCCTAAGGCTAGGGGTGCCCTAGCCTAAGCCAAGGGGTGCCCTAGCTTAAGCCTAGGGTTGCCCTAGCCTAAGCCTAGGGGTGCCCTTGCCTAAGCCTAGGGGTGCCCTAGCCTAAGCCTAGGGGTGCCCTAGATAAGCCTAGCGGTGCCCTAGCCTTAGGCTAGCTGAGCCCTAGCCTTAGCCTAAGCTTAAGGGTGCCCTAGCCTAAGCCTAGGCGTGCCGTAGCCTAAGCTTAGGGTTGCCCTAGCCTTAGGCTTGGGGTGCCCTAGCCTTAGCCTAAGCCTAGGGGTGCCCTAGACTAAGACTAGGGGTGCCCTAGCCTAAGCTTAGGGGTGCCCTAGCCTAAGCCTAGGGGTGCCCTAGCCTAAGCCTAGGGGTGCCCTAGGGTTAGTCTAGGGGAGCCCTAGCCTAAGCCTAAGCCTAGGGGTGCCCTAGCCTAAGCCTAGGTATGCCCTAGCCTTAGGCTAAGGGAGCCCTAGCCTTAGCCTAAGCCTAGGGGTGCCCTAGTCTAAGCCTAGGGGTGCCCTAACCTAAGCCGAGGGGTGCCCTAGCCTAAGCCTAGGGGTGCCCTAGCCTAGGCCTAGGGGTGCCCTAGCCTAAGGCTATGGGTGCCCTAGCCTTAGTCTAGAGGAGCCCTAGCCTTAGCCAAAGCCTAGGGGTGCCCTAGCCTTAGGCTAGGGGAAACCAAGCCTTAGGCTAAGCCTAGGGGTGCCCTAGCCAAAGCCTATGGCTGCTCTAGCCTAACCCTAGGGGTGCCCTACCCTAAGCCTAGGGGTGCCCTAGCCTTAGGCTAGGGGAGCCCTAGCCTCAGCCTAAGCCTAGGGGTGCCCTAGCCTAAGCCTAGGGGTGCCCTAGCCTAAGCATATGGGTGCCCTATCCTTAGGCTAAGGGAGTCCACGCCTTAGCCGAAGCCTAGGTTTGCCTTAGCGTAAGCCTAGGGGTGCCCTAGCCTAAGCATAGGGGTGCCCTAGCCCAAGCCTAGGGATGCAATTACGTTAGGCTAGAGGAGCCCTAGTCTTGGCCTAAGCTTAGGGGTGCCCTAGACTAAGTCTAGGGGTGCCCTTGCCTAAGCCTAGGGGTGCCCTAGCCTAAGCCTAGGGGTGCCCTAGCGTAAGCCTAGGGGTGCCCTAGCCTAAGCCTAAACCTAGGGGTTCCCTAGCCTAAGCCTAGGGGTGCCCTAGCCTAAGTCTATGGGTGCCATGGCCTTAGGTTAGCGGACCCCTAGCTTTAGCCTAAGCCTAGGAGTGCCCTAGCCAAAGCGTAGGGGTGCCCTAGCCTAAGCCTAGGGGTGCCTTAGACTTAGGCTAGGGGATCCTTAGCCTAAGCTTAGGGGAGCCCTAGCCTAAGCCTAGGGGTGCCCTAGCCTAAGCCTAGGAGTGCCCTAGCCTAAGCCTAGGAGTGCCCTAGCCTAAGCCTAGGGCTGCCCTAGCCTAAGCCTAGGAGTGCCCTAGCCTAAGCCTAGGGGTGCCCTAGGCTAAGCCTAGGGGTTCCCAAGCCTAAGCCTAGGGCTGCCCTACCTAAGCCTGGGGTGCCCTAGCCTAAGGCTAGGGGTGCCCTAGCCTTAGACTATGGTAGCGCTAGCCTTAGTCTAAGCCTAGGGGTGCCCTAGCCTAAGCCTTGGGGTGCCCTAGCCCAAGCCTAGGGATGCCCTAGCGTTAGGTTAGAGGAGCCCTAGCCTTAGCCTAAGCCTAGGGGTGCCCTAGCCTAAGCCAGGGGTGCCCTTGCCTAAGTCTAGGGGTGCCCTAGCCTAAGCCTAGGGGTACCCTAGCCTTAGGCTAGGGGAGTCCTCGCCTTAGCCGAAGCCTTGGGGTGCCCTATCCTAAGCCTAGGGGTGCCCTAGCCTAAGCCTAGGGGTGCCCTAGCCCAAGCCTAGGGGTGCCCTACCATAAGCCAAGGGTTGCCCTAGCCTAAGCCTAGGGGTGCCCTATCCTTAGTCTAGGGGAGCCCTAGCCTTAGCCTAAGCATAGGGGTGCCCTAGCCTAAGCCTAGGGGTGACCTAGCCTAAGCCTAGGGGTGCCCTAGGCTAAGGCTAGGGGTGCCCTCGCCTTAGTCTAGTGGAGCCCTGGCCTTAGCCTAAGCTTAGGTGTTCCCTATGCTAAGCCTAGGGGTGCCCTAGCCTAAGCCTAGGGGTGCCCTAGCATAAGCCTAGGGTTGCTTTAGCCTTAGCCAAAGGGTGCCCTAGCCTAAGGCTAGGGGTGCCCTAGCCTTAGTCTAGTGGAGCCCTAGCCTTAGCCTAAGCCTTGGGGCGCCCTAGCCTAAACCTAGGGGTTCCCTATCGTAAGCCTAGGGGTGACCTAGCCTAAGCCTAGGGGTGCCCTAGGTTAAGGCTAGGGGTGTCCTAGCCTTAGTCTAGTGGAGCCCTAGCCTTAGCCTAAGCTTAGGGGTGCCCTATGCTAAGCCTTGGGGTACCCTAGCCTAAGGCTGGGAGTGCCCTAGCCTTAGGCTAGGGGAGCCCTAGCCTTAGTCTAAGCCTAGGGGTGCCCTTGCCTAAGCCTAGCGGTGCCCTAGCCCAAGCATAGGGATGCCCTAGCGTTAGGATAGAGGAGCCCTAGCTTAGCCTAAGCCTAGGGGTGCCCTAGCCTAAGCCTAGGGGTGCCCGAGCCCAAGCCTAGGGGTGCCCTAGCCTAAGCCTAGGGGTGCCCTTTCCTAAGCCTAGGGGTGCCCTAGCCTTAGGCTAGCTGAGCCCTAACCTTAGGCTAGCTTAGCCCTAGCCTTAGCCAAAGCCTAGGGGTGCCCTAGCCTAAGCCTAGGGGTGCCCTAGCCTTAGGCTAGCTGAGCCCTAGACTTAGGCTAGGGGAGCCCTAGCCTTAGCCTAAGCCTAGGGGTGCCCTAGCCTAAGACTAGGGGTGCCCTAGCCTAAGCTTAGGGTTGCCCTAGCGGAAGCCTAGGGGTGCAAAAGCCTAAGCCTAGGGGTGCCCTAGCCTAAGCCTAGGGGTGCCCTACCCTAAGCCTTGGGGTGTCCTAGCCTTAGGTTAGGGGAGCCCTAGCCTTATCCTAAGCCTAGGGGTGCCCTAGCATAAGCCTGGGGGTGCCCGATCCTAAGCCTAGGGGTGCCCTACCCTAAGCCTAGGGGTGCCCAAGCCTAAGACTAGGGGTGCCCTAGCCTTAGGCTAGCTGAGCCCTTGCCTTAGCCTAATCCTAGGAGTGCCCTAGCCTAAGCCTAGGGGTGCCCTAGCCTAAGCCTAGGGGTGCCCTAGCCTAAGCCTAGTGGTGCCCTAGCCTTAGGCTAGGGGAGCCCTAACCTTAGCCTAAGCCTATGGGTGCCCGAGCCTAAACCTAGGGGTGCCCTAGCCTAAGCCTAGGGGTGCCCTAGCCTAAGCCTAGGGGTGCCCTAGCCTTAGGCTAGGGGAGCCCTAGCCTTAGCCTAAGCCTAGGGTGCCCTAGCCTAAGCCTAGGGGTGCCCTAGCCTAAGCCTAGGGGTGCCTTAGCCTAAGCTTAGGAGTGCCCTAGTCTTAGGCTGGGAGAGTCCTAGCCTTAGCCTAAGCCTAGGGGTGTCCTAGCATAAGCCTAGCGGTGCCCTAGCGTAAGCCTAGGGGTGCCCTAACCTAAGCTTTGGGGTGCCCTAGCCTAAGCCTAGGGGTGCCCTAGCCTAAGCCTAGGGGTGCCCTAGCCTAAGCCTAGGGGTGCCCTAGCCTAAGCCTAAACCTAGGGAAGCCCTGGACTAAGCCTAGGGGTGCCATGGCCTTAGGTTAGGGGACCCCTAGCTTTGGCCTAAGCCTAGTGGTGCCCTAGCCAAAGAGTAGGGGTGCCCTAGCCTAAGCCTAGAGGTGCTCTAGCATTAGGCTAGGGGAGCCCTAGCCTTAGCCTAAGCCTAGGGGTGCCCTAGCCTAAGCCTAGGGGTGCCCTAGCCTAAGCCTAGGGGTGCCCAAGCCTGATGCTAGAGGAGCCCTAGCCTTAGCCTAAGCCTAGGGGTGCCCTAGCCTAAGCCTAGGGGTTCCCTAGCCTGAGCCTAGCGGTGCCCTTGCCTGAGCCTAAGGGTGCCCTAGCCTGAGGCTAGGGGAGACCTAGCGTTAGTCTAGCCTAGGATTGCCCTAGCCTAAGTCTTGCGGTGCCCTAGCCTGAGCATAGGGGTGCCCTAGTCTGGGGCTACGGGAGCCCTAGCCTTAGCGTAAGCCTATGATTGCCCTAGCCTAAGCTTAGGGGTGCCCTAGCCTGGGTCTAGGGGTGCCCTAGCCTGAGGCTAGGGGAGACGTTGCCTTAGCCTAAGTCTAGAGGTACCCTTGCCTAAGCCTAGGGGTGCCCTAGCCTAAGCCTAGGGGTGCCCTAGATAAGCCTAGCGGTGCCCTAGCCTTAGGCTAGCTGAGCCCTAGCCTTAGCCTAAGCCTAAGGGTGCCCTAGCCTAAGCCTAGGGGTGCCCTAGACTAAGCCTAGGGGTGCCCTAGCCTAAGCCTAGGGGTGCCCTAGCCTAAGCCTAGGGGTGCCCTCGCCTAAGCCTAGGGGTGCCCTAGCCTAAGCCTAGGGGTACCCTAGACATAGGCTAGGGGAGCCCTAGCTGTAGCCTAAGCCTATCAGTGCCCTCGCCTAAGCCTAGGGGTGCCCGAGCCTAAGCCTAGGGGTGCCCTAGCCTAAGGCTAGGGGTGCCCTAGCCTTAGTCTAGTGGAGCCCTAGCCTTAGCCAAAGCCTAGGGGTGCCCTATCCTAAGCCTAGGGGTGCCCTAGCTTTAGGCTAGGGGAAACCAAGCCTTAGCCTAAGCCTAGGGGTGCCCTAGCCCAAGCCTATGGCTGCCCTAGCCTAAGCCTAGGGGTGCCCTACCCTAAGCCTAGGGGTGCCCTAGCCTTAGGCTAGGGGAGCCCTAGCCTCAGCCTAAGCCTAGGGGTGCCCTAGCCTAAGCCTAGGGGTGCCCTAGCCTAAGCATATGGGTGCCCTATCCTTAGGCTAAGGGAGTCCACGCCTTAGCCGAAGCCTAGGTTTGCCCTAGCGTAAGCCTAGGGATGCCCTAGCCTAAGCATACGGGTGCCCTAGCCCAAGCCTAGGGATGAACTAACGTTAGGCTAGAGGAGCCCTAGCCTTAGCCTAAGCTTAGGGGTGCCCTAGCCTAAGTCTAGGGGTGCCCTAGCCTAAGCCTAGGGGTGCCCTAGCCTAAGCTTAGGGGTGCCCTTGCCTTAGGCTAGGGGAGCCCTAGCCTTAGCCTATTCGTAGTGGTGCCCAAGCCTAAGCCTAGGGCTGCCCTAGCCTACGCCTAGGGGTGCCCTAGCCTAAGCCTAGGGGTGCCCTAGCCTTAGGCTAGGAGAGCCCTAGCCTTAGCCTATGCCTAGGTGTGCCCTAGCCTAAGCCTAGAGGTGCCCTAGCCTTAGGCTAGGGGAGCCCTAGCCTAAGCTTAGGGGTGCCTTTGCCTTAGGCTAGGGCAGCCTTAGCCTTAGCCTATTCCTAGTGGTGCCCAAGCCTAAGCCTAGGGGAGCCCTAGTCTAAGCCTAGGGGTGCCCTAACCTGAGCCTAGGGGTACCATAGTCTGAGGCTAGGGGAGCCCTAGCCTTAGCCTAAGCCTACGATTGCCCTAGCCTAAGCTTAGGGGTGCCCTAGCCAGAGTCTAGGGGTGCCCTAGCATGAGGCTAGGGGAGCTGTTGCCTTAGCCTAAGTCTAGGGGTGCCCTAGCCTAAGCCTAGGGGTGCCCTAGCCTAAGCCTAGGGGTGCCCGAGCCCAAGCCTAGGGGTGCCCTAGCCTAAGCCTAGGGGTGCCATTTCCTAAGCCTAGGGGTGCCCTAGCCTTAGGCTAGCTGAGCCCTAACCTTAGGCTAGCTTAGCCCTAGCCTTAGCCTAAGCCTAGGGGTGCCCTAGCCTAAGCTTAGGGGTGCCCTAGCCTTAGGCTAGCTGAGCCCTAGACTTAGGCTAGGGGAGCCCTAGCCTTAGCCTAAGCCTAGGGGTGCCCTAGCCTAAGACTAGGGGTGCCCTAGCCTAAGCTTAGGGTTGCCCTAGCGGAAGCCTAGGGGTGCAAAAGCCTAAGCCTAGGGGTGCCCTAGCCTAAGCCTAGGGGTGCCCTACCCTAATCCTTGGGGTGTCCTAGCCTTAGGTTAGGGGAGCCCTAGCCTTATCCTAAGCCTAGGGGTGCCCTAGCATAAGCCTGGGGGTGCCCGAGCCTAAGCCTAGGGGTGCCCTACCCTAAGCCTAGGGGTGCCCAAGCCTAAGACTAGGGGTGCCCTAGCCTTAGGCTAGCTGAGCCCTTGCCTTAGCCTAAGCCAAGAGTGCCCTAGCCTAAGCCTAGGGGTGCCCTAGCCTAAGCCTAGGGGTGCCCTAGCCTAAGCCTAGTGGTGCCCTAGCCTAAGCCTACTGGTGCCCTAGCCTTAGGCTAGGGGAGCCCTAACCTTAGCCTAAGCCTATGGGTGCCCTAGCCTAAACCTAGGGGTGCCCTAGCCTAAGCCTAGGGGTGCCCTAGCCTTAGGCTAGGGGAGCCCTAGCCTTAGCCTAAGCCTAGGGGTGCCCTAGCCTAAGCCTAGGGGTGCCCTAGCCTAAGCCTAGGGGTGCCTTAGCATAAGCCTAGGAGTGCCCTAGTCTTAGGCTGGGAGAGCCCTAGCCTTAGCCTAAGCCTAGGGGTGTCCTAGCATAAGCCTAGCGGTGCCCTAGCGTAAGCCTAGGGGTGCCCTAACCTAAGCTTTGGGGTGCCCTAGCCTAAGCCTAGGGGTGCCCTAGCCTAAGCCTAGGGGTGCCCTAGCCTAAGCCTAAACCTAGGGAAGCCCTGGACTAAGCCTAGGGGTGCCATGGCCTTAGGTTAGGGGACCCCTAGCTTTGGCCTAAGCCTAGTGGTGCCATAGCCAAAGAGCAGGGGTGCCCTAGCCTAAGCCTAGAGGTGCTCTAGCATTAGGCTAGGGGAGCCCTAGCCTTAGCCTAAGCCTAGGGGTGCCCTAGCCTAAGCCTAGGGGTGCCCTAGCCTAAGCCTAGGGGTGCCCAAGCCTGATGCTAGAGGAGCCCTAGCCTTAGCCTAAGCCTAGGGGTGCCCTAGCCTAAGCCTAGGGGTTCCCTAGCCTGAGCCTAGCGGTGCCCTTGCCTGAGCCTACGGGTGCCCTAGCCTGAGGCTAGGGGAGACCTAGCGTTAGTCTAGCCTAGGATTGCCCTAGCCTAAGTCTTGCGGTGCCCTAGCCTGAGCATAGGGGTGCCCTAGTCTGGGGCTACGGGAGCCTTAGCCTTAGCATAAGCCTATGATTGCCCTAGCCTAAGCTTAGGGGTGCCCTAGCCTGGGTCTAGGGGTGCCCTAGCCTGAGGCTAGGGGAGACGTTGCCTTAGCCTAAGTCTAGAGGTGCCCTTGCCTAAGCCTAGGGGTGCCCTAGCCTAAGCCTAGGGGTGCCCTAGATAAGCCTAGCGGTGCCCTAGCCTTAGGCTAGCTGAGCCCTAGCCTTAGCCTAAGCCTAAGGGTGCCCTAGCCTAAGCCTAGGGGTGCCCTAGACTAAGCCTAGGGGTGCCCTAGCCTAAGCCTACGGGTGCCCTAGGGTTAGGCTAGGGGAGCCCTAGCCTTAGCCTAAGCCTAGGGGTGCCCTAGCCTAAGCCTTGGGGTGCCCTAACCTAAGCCTAGGGGTACCCTAGCCTAAGCCTAGGGGTGCCCTAGCCTAAGCCTAGGGGTGCCCTAGCCTATGCCTAGGGGTACCCTAGACATAGGCTAGGGGAGCCCTAGCCGTAGCCTAAGCCTATCGGTGCCCTCGCCTAAGCCTAGGGGTGCCCGAGCCTAAGCCTAGGGGTGCCCTAGCCTAAGGCTAGGGGTGCCCTAGCCTTAGTCTAGTGGAGCCCTAGCCTTAGCCAAAGCCTAGGGGTGCCCTATCCTAAGCCTAGGGGTGCCCTAGCTTTAGGCTAGGGGAAACCAAGCCTTAGCCTAAGCCTAGGGGTGCCCTAGCCGAAGCCTATGGCTGCCCTAGCCTAAGCCTAGGGGTGCCCTACCCTAAGCCTAGGGGTGCCCTAGCCTTAGGCTAGGGGAGACCTAGCCTCAGCCTAAGCCTAGGGGTGCCCTAGCCTAAGCCTAGGGGTGCCCTAGCCTAAGCATATGGGTGCCCTATCCTTAGGCTAAGGGAGTCCACGCCTTAGCCGAAGCCTAGGTTTGCCCTAGCGTAAGCCTAGGGGTGCCCTAGCCTAAGCATAGGGGTGCCCTAGCCCAAGCCTAGGGATGAACTAACGTTAGGCTAGAGGAGCCCTAGCCTTAGCCTAAGCTTAGGGGTGCCCTAGCCTAAGTCTAGGGGTGCCCTAGCCTAAGCCTAGGGGTGCCCTAGCCTAAGCTTAGGGGTGCCCTTGCCTTAGGCTAGGGGAGCCCTAGCCTTAGCCTATTCGTAGTGGTGCCCAAGCCTAAGCCTAGGGCTGCCCTAGCCTACGCCTAGGGGTGCCCTAGCCTAAGCCTAGGGGTGCCCTAGCCTTAGGCTAGGAGAGCCCTAGCCTTAGCCTATGCCTAGGTGTGCCCTAGCCTAAGCCTAGAGATGCCCTAGCCTTAGGCTAGGGGAGCCCTAGCCTAAGCTTAGGGGTGCCCTTGCCTTAGGCTAGAGCAGCCTTAGCCTTAGCCTATTCCTAGTGGTGCCCAAGCCTAAGCCTAGGGGAGCCCTAGTCTAAGCCTAGGGGTGCCCTAACCTGAGCCTAGGGGTACCATAGTCTGAGGCTAGGGGAGCCCTAGCCTTAGCCTAAGCCTACGATTGCCCTAGCCTAAGCTTAGGGGTGCCCTAGCCAGAGTCTAGGGGTGCCCTAGCATGAGGCTAGGGGAGCTGTTGCCTTAGCCTAAGTCTAGGGGTGCCCTAGCCTAAGCCTAGGGGTGCCCCAGCCTAAGCCTAGGTGTGCCCTATCCTAATCCTACGGGTGCCCTATCCTTAGGCTAGCTGAGCCCTAGCCTTAGCCTAAGCCTAGGGGTGCCCTAGCCTAAGACTAGGGGTGCCCTAGCCTAAGCCTAGGGGTGCCCTAGCCTAAGCCTAGGTGTGCCCTAGCCTTAGGCAAGGGGAGCCCTAGCCTTAGCCTAAGCCTAGGGGTGCCATAGCCTAAGCCTAGGGGTGCTCTAGCCTAAGCCTAGGGGTGCACTAGCCAAAGACTAGGGATGCCCTAGCCTAAGCCTAGGGGTGCCCTAGCCTTAGTCTAGTGGAGACCTAACCTTAGCCTAAGCCTAGGGGTGCCCTATCCTAAGCCTAGGGGTGCCCTAGCCTAAGCCAAGGGGTGCCCTAGCTTAAGCCTAGGGTTGCCCTAGCCTAAGCCTAGGGGTGCCCTAGCCTTAGGCTAGGGGAGCCCTGGCCTTAGCCTAAGCCTAGGGGTGCCCTTGCCTAAGCCTAGGGGTGCCCTTGCCTAAGCCTAGGGGTGCCCTAGCCTAAGCCTAGGGGTGCCCTAGATAAGCCTAGCGGTGCCCTAGCCTTAGGCTAGCTGAGCCCTAGCCTTAGCCTAAGCTTAAGGGTGCCCTAGCCTAAGCCTAGGCGTGCCCTAGCCTAAGCTTAGGGTTGCCCTAGCCTTAGGCTTGGGGTGCCCTAGCCTTAGCCTAAGCCTAGGGGTGCCCTAGACTAAGACTAGGGGTGCCCTAGCCTAAGCTTAGGGGTGCCCTAGCCTAAGCCTAGGGGTGCCCTAGCCTAAGCCTAGGGGTGCCCTAGGGTTAGTCTAGGGGAGCCCTAGCCTAAGCCTAAGCCTACGGGTGCCCTAGCCTAAGCCTAGGTATGCCCTAGCCTTAGGCTAAGGGAGCCCTAGCCTTAGCCTAAGCCTAGGGGTGCCCTAGTCTAAGCCTAGGGGTGCCCTAACCTAAGCCGAGGGGTGCCCTAGCCTAAGCCTAGGGGTGCCCTAGCCTAGGCCTAGGGGTGCCCTAGCCTAAGGCTATGGGTGCCCTAGCCTTAGTCTAGAGGAGCCCTAGCCTTAGCCAAAGCCTAGGGGTGCCCTAGCCTTAGGCTAGGGGAAACCAAGCCTTAGGCTAAGCCTAGGGGTGCCCTAGCCAAAGCCTATGGCTGCTCTAGCCTAACCCTAGGGGTGCCCTACCCTAAGCCTAGGGGTGCCCTAGCCTTAGGCTAGGGGAGCCCTAGCCTCAGCCTAAGCCTAGGGGTGCCCTAGCCTAAGCCTAGGGGTGCCCTAGCCTAAGCATATGGGTGCCCTATCCTTAGGCTAAGGGAGTCCACGCCTTAGCCGAAGCCTAGGTTTGCCTTAGCGTAAGCCTAGGGGTGCCCTAGCCTAAGCATAGGGGTGCCCTAGCCCAAGCCTAGGGATGCAATAACGTTAGGCTAGAGGAGCCCTAGTCTTGGCCTAAGCTTAGGGGTGCCCTAGACTAAGTCTAGGGGTGCCCTTGCCTAAGCCTAGGGGTGCCCTAGCCTAAGCTTAGGGGTGCCCTAGTCTATGCCTAGGGGTGCCCTAGCCTAATCCTAGGGGTGCCCTATCCTAAGCCTAGGAGTGCCCTAGCCTTAGGCTAGGAGAGCCCTAGACTTAGCCTAAGCCTATGGGTGCCCTAGTCTAAGCCTAGGGCTGCCCTAACATGCGTAGGGGTGCCCTAGCCTAAGCCTAGGGGTGCCCTAGCCTGAGGCTAGGGAGTGCTAGCCTTAGCCTAAGCCTAGGGGTGCCGTAGCCTAAGCCTAGGGGTGCCCTAGCCTGAGTCTACGGGTGTCCTAGCCTAAGCCTAGGGGAGCCCTAGTCTAAGCCTAGGGGTGCCCTATCCTGAGCCTAGGGGAGCCCTAGCCATAGCCTAAGCCTAGGGGTTCCCTAGCCTAAGCCTAGGGGTGCCCTAGCCTAAGCCTAGGGGTGCCCTAGCGTAAGCCTAGGGGTGCCCTAGCCTAAGCCTAATCCTAGGGGTTCCCTAGCCTAAGCCTAGGGGTGCCCTAGCCTAAGCCTATGGGTGCCATGGCCTTAGGTTAGCGGACCCCTAGCTTTAGCCTAAGCCTAGGGGTGCCCTAGCCAAAGCGTAGGGGTTCCCTAGCCTAAGCCTAGGGGTGCCTTAGACTTAGGCTAGGGGATCCTTAGCCTAAGCCTAGGGGAGCCCTAGCCTAAGGCTAGTGGTGCACTAGCCTAAGCCTAGGGGTGCCCTAGCCTTAGGCTAGGGGAGCCCTAGCCTTAGCCTATTCCTAGGGGTGCCCTAGCCTAAGCCTAGGGCTGCCCTAGCCTACGCCTAGGGGTGCCCTAGCCTAAGCCTAGGGGTGCCCTAGCCTAAGCCTAGGAGTGCCCTAGCCTTAGGCTAGGAGAGCCCTAGCCTTAGCCTAAGCCTAGGGGTGCCCTAGCCTAAGCCTTGGGCTGCCCTAGCACACCTAGGGGTGCCCTAGCCTAATTAGGGGTTCCCTAGCCTTAGGCTAGGAGAGCCCTAGCCTTAGCCTATGCCTAGTGTGCCCTAGCCTAAGCCTAGGGGTGTCCTAGCCTAAGCCTAGGGCTACCCTAGCCTAAGCCTAGGAGTGCCCTAGCCTAAGACTAGGGGTGCCCTAGGCTAAGCCTAGGGGTGCCCCAGCCTAAGCCTAGGGCTGCCCTAGCCTAAGCCTAGGGGTGCCCTAGCCTTCGGCTAGCTGAGCCCTAACCTTAGGCTAGCTGAGCCCTAGCCTTAGCCTAAGCCTAGGGGTGCCCTAGCCTAAGCCTAGGGGTGCCGTAGCCTAAGCTTAGGAGTGCCCTAGCCTAAGCCAAGGGGTGCCCTAGCCTTAGGATAGCTGAGCCCTAGACTTAGGCTAGGGGAGCCCTAGCCTTAGCCTAAGCCTAGGGGTGCCCTAGCCTAAGACTAGGGGTGCCCTAGCCTAAGCTTAGCGTTGCCCTAGCGGAAGCCTAGGGGTGCAAAAGCCTAAGCCTAGGGGTGCCCTAGCCTAAGCCTAGGGGTGCCCTACCCTAAGCCTTGGGGTGTCCTAGCCTTAGGTTAGGGGAGCCCTAGCCTTATCCTAAGCCTCGGGGTGCCCTAGCCTAAGCCTGGGGGTGCCCTAGCCTAAGCCTAGGGGTGCCCTACCCTAAGCCTAGGGGTGCCCAAGCCTAAGACTAGGGGTGCCTAGCCTTAGGCTAGGGGAGCCCTAGCCTTAGCCTAAGCCTAGGGGTGCCCTAGCCTAAAACTAGGGGTGCCCTAGCCTAAGCCTAGGGGTGCCCTAGCCTTAGGCTAGGGGAGCCCTAGCCTTAGCCTAAGCCTAGGGGTGCCCCAGCCTAAGACTAGGGGTGCCCTAGCCTTAGGCTAGCTGAGCCCTAGCCTTAGCCTAAGCCTAGGGGTGCCCTAGCCTACGCCTAGGGGTGCCCTATCCTTAGGCTAGGGGAGCCCTACTCTTAGCCTAAGCCTAGGGGTGCCCTAGCCTAAGACTAGGGGTGCCCTAGCCCAAGCTTAGGGGTGCCCTAGTCTAATCCTAGGGGTGCTCTAGGGTTAGGCAAGGGGAGCCCTAGCCTTAGCCTAAGCCTAGGGGTGCCCTAGCCTAAGCCTAGGGGTGCCCTAGCCTAAGCCTAGGGGTGCCCTAGCCTTAGGCTAGGGGGCCCAAGCCTTAGCCTAAGCCTAGGGGTGCCTTAGCTTAAGCCTAGTGGGTCCCAGCCTAAGCCTAGGGGTGCCCTAGCCTAAGCCTAGGGGTGCCCTATCCTTAGACTAGGGGAGCCCTAGTCTTAGCCAAAGCCTAGGGTTGCCCTAGTCTAAGCCTAGGGGCGCCCTAGCCTAAGGCTTGGGGTGCCCTAGCCTTAGTCTCGTGGAGGCCTAGCCTTAGCCTAAGCCTAGGGGTGCCCTATCCTAAGCCATGGGGTGCCCTAGCCTAAGCCTAGGGGTGCCCTGCCCTAGCTTAAGCCTAGGGTTGCCCTACAGTAAGCCTAGGGGTGCCCTAGTCTTAGGCTAGGGGAGCCCTAGCCTTAGCCTAAGCCTAGAGGTGCCCTAGCTTAAGCCTAGGGGTACCCTAGCCTAAGCCTACGGGTGTCCTAGCCTAAGCCTAGGGGTGGCCTACCCTAAGCCTAGGGGTGCCCTAGCCTTAGGCTAGGGGAGCCCTAGCCTTAGCCTAAGCCTTGGGGCACCCTCGTCTAAACCTTGGGGTTCCCTAGCCTAAGCCTAGGGGTGAGCTAGCCTAAGCCTAGGGGTGCCCTAAGCTAAGGCTAGGGGTGCCCTAGCCTTAGTCTAGTGGAGCCCTAGCCTTAGCCTAAGCTTAGGGGTGCCCTATTCTAAGCCTAGGGGTGCCCTAGCCTAAGCCTAGGTGTACCCTAGCCTTAGGCTAGGGGAGTCCTCGCGTTAGCTCAAGCCTTGGGGTGCCCTAGCCTAAGCCTAGGGGTGCCCAAGCCTAAGTCTAGGGGTGCCCTAGCCCTAGCCTAGGGATGCCCTAGCGTTAGGCTAGAGGAGCCCTTGCCTTAGCCAAAGCCTAGGGGTGCCCTAGCCTAAGCCTAGGGGTGCCCTAGCCTAAGCCTAGGTGTACCCTAGCCTTAGGCTAGGGGAGTCCTCGCGTTAGCTCAAACCTTGGGGTGCCCTAGCCTAAGCCTAGGGGTGCCCAAGCCTAAGCCTAGGGGTGCCCTAGCCCTAGCCTAGGGATGCCCTAGCGTTAGGCTAGGGGAGCCCTAGCCTTAGCCAAAGCCTAGGGGTGCCCTAGCCTAAGCCTAGGGGTGCCCTAGCCTAAGTATTGGGGTGGCCTAGCCTAAGCCTAGGGTACCCTAGCCTTAGGCTAGGGGAGCCCTAGCCTTAGCCTAAGCCTAGGGGTGCCCCAGCCTAAGCCTAGGGGTGCCCTAGCCTAAGCCTAAGGGTGCCCCAGCCTAAGCCTAGGTGTGCCCTAGCCTAAGTCTAGGGGTGCCTAGCCTAAGCCTAGGGGTGCCCTAACCTTAGGCTAGGGGAGGACTAGCCTTAGCCTAAGCCTAGGGGTGCCTAAGCCTAAGCCTAGGGGTGCCCTATACTAAGCCATGGGGTGCCCTAGCCTAAGCCTAGGGGTGCCCTAGCCTAAGCCTAGGGGTGCCCTAGCCTAAGCCTAGGGGTGCCCTAGCCTTAGGCTAGGGGAGCCCTAGCCTTAGCCTAAGCCTAGTGCAGCCCTAGCCTAAGTCTAGGGGTGCCCTATCCTAAGCCATGGGGTGCCCTATCCTAAGCCTAGGGGTGCCCTATCCTAAGCCTAAGGTTGCCCTAGCCTAAGCCTCGGGGTGCCCTAGCCTTAGACTAGGGGAGCCCTAGCCTTAGCCTAAGCCTAGGGCTGCCCTAGCCTAAGCCTAGGGGTGCCCTAGGCTAAGGCTAGGGGTGCCCTAGCCTTAGTCTAGTGAAGCCCTAGCCTTAGCCTAAGCTTAGGTGTGCCCTAGCCTAAGCCTAGGGGTGCCCTAGCCTTAGGCTAGTGGAGCCCTAGCCTTAGCCTAAGCTTAGGGGTGCCCTTGCCTAAGCCTAGGTGTACCCTAACCTTAGGCTACGGGAGTCCTCACCTTAGCCGAAGCCTTGGGGTGCCCTAGCCTAAGCCTAGGGTTGCCCTAGCCTAAACCTAGGGGTGCCCTAGCCCAAGCCTAGGGATGCCCTAGCGTTAGGCTAGAGGAGCCCTAGCCTTAGCCTAAGCCTAGGGGTGCCCTAGCCTAAGCCTAGGGGTGCCCTAGCCTAAGCCTAGGGGTGCCCTACCCTAAGCCTTGGGGTGTCCTAGCCTTAGGTTAGGGGAGCCCTAGCCTTATCCTAAGCCTAGGGGTGCCCTAGCCTAAGCCTGGGCGTGCCCTAGCCTAAGCCTAGGGGTGCCCTACCCTAAGCCTAGGGGTGCCCAAGCCTAAGACTAGGGGTGCCCTAGCCTTAGGCTAGCTGAGCCCTTGCCTTAGCCTAAGCCTAGGAGTGCCCTAGCCTAAGCCTAGGGGTGCCCTAGCCTAAGCCTAGGGATGCCCTAGCCTAAGCCTAGTGGTGCCCTAGCCTTAGGCTAGGGGAGCCCTAACCTTAGCCTAAGCCTAGGGGTGCCCGAGCCTAAGCCTAGGGGTGCCCTAGCCTAAGCCTACGGGTGCCTAGCCTTAGGCTAGGGGAGCCCTAGCCTTAGCCTAAGCCTAGGGGTGCCCTAGCCTAAGCCTAGGGGTGCCCTAGCCTAAGCCTAGGGGTGCCTTAGCCTAAGCCTATGGGTGCCCTAGCCTTAGTCTAGTGGAGCCCTAGCCTTAGCCTAAGCCTAGGGGTGCCCTAGCCTAAACCTAGGGGTGCCCTAGCCTAAGACTAGAGGTGCCCTACCCTAAGCCTAGGTTGCCCTAGCCTAAGCCTAGGGGTGCCCTAGCCTTAGGCTAGCTGAGCCCTAGCCTTAGGCTAAGCCTAGGGGTGCCCTAGCCTACGCCTAGGGGTGCCCTATCCTTAGGTTAGGGGAGCCCTAGTCTTAGCCTAAGACTAGGGGTGCCCTAGCCTAAGACTAGTGGTGCCCTAGCCCAAGCTTAGGGGTGCCCTAGTCTAATCCTAGGGGTGCTCTAGGGTTAGGCAAGGGGAGCCCTAGCCTTAGCCTAAGCCTAGGGGTGCCCTAGCCTAAGCCTAGGGGTGCCCTAGCCTAAGCCTAGGGGTGCCCTAGCATTAGGCTAGGGGGCCCAAGCCTTAGCCTAAGACTAGGGGTGCCTTAGCTTAAGCCTAGTGGGTCCCAGCCTAAGCCTAGGGGTGCCCTAGCCTAAGCCTAGGGGTGCCCTATCCTTAGACTAGGGGAGCCCTAGTCTTAGCCTAAGCCTAGGGTTGCCCTAGTCTAAGCCTAGGGGTGCCCTAGCCTAAGGCTAGGGGTGCCCTAGCCTTAGTCTCGTGGAGGCCTAGCCTTAGCCTAAGCATAGGGGTGCCCTATCCTAAGCCATGGGGTTCCCTATCCTAACCCTAGGGGTGCCCTAGCCTAAGCCTAAGGTTGCCCTAGCCTAAGCCTCGGGGTGCCCTAGTCTTAGACTAGGGGAGCCCTAGCCTTAGCCTAAGCCTAGGGCTGCCCTAGCCTAAAACTAGGGGTGCCCTAGCCTAAGCCTAGGGGTGCCCTAGCCTTAGGCTAGCTGAGCCCTAGCCTTAGCCTAAGCCTAGGGGTGCCCTAGCCTACGCCTAGGGGTGCCCTATCCTTAGGCTAGGGGAGCCCTACTCTTAGCCTAAGCCTAGGGGTGCCCTAGCCTAAGACTAGGGGTGCCCTAGCCCAAGCTTAGGGGTGCCCTAGTCTAATCCTAGGGGTGCTCTAGGGTTAGGCAAGGGGAGCCCTAGCCTTAGCCTAAGCCTAGGGGTGCCCTAGCCTAAGCCTAGGGGTGCCCTAGCCTAAGCCTAGGGGTGCCCTAGCCTTAGGCTAGGGGGCCCAAGCCTTAGCCTAAGCCTAGGGGTGCCTTAGCTTAAGCCTAGTGGGTCCCAGCCTAAGCCTAGGGGTGCCCTAGCCTAAGCCTAGGGGTGCCCTATCCTTAGACTAGGGGAGCCCTAGTCTTAGCCAAAGCCTAGGGTTGCCCTAGTCTAAGCCTAGGGGCGCCCTAGCCTAAGGCTTGGGGTGCCCTAGCCTTAGTCTCGTGGAGGCCTAGCCTTAGCCTAAGCCTAGGGGTGCCCTATCCTAAGCCATGGGGTGCCCTAGCCTAAGCCTAGGGGTGCCCTGCCCTAGCTTAAGCCTAGGGTTGCCCTACAGTAAGCCTAGGGGTGCCCTAGTGTTAGGCTAGGGGAGCCCCAGCCTTAGCCTAAGCCTAGAGGTGCCCTAGCTTAAGCCTAGGGGTACCCTAGCCTAAGCCTACGGGTGTCCTAGCCTAAGCCTAGGGGTGGCCTACCCTAAGCCTAGGGGTGCCCTAGCCTTAGGCTAGGGGAGCCCTAGCCTTAGCCTAAGCCTTGGGGCACCCTAGTCTAAACCTAGGGGTTCCCTAGCCTAAGCCTAGGGGTGAGCTAGCCTAAGCCTAGGTTTGCCCTAAGCTAAGGCTAGGGGTGACCTAGCCTTAGTCTAGTGGAGCCCTAGCCTTAGCCTAAGCTTAGGGGTGCCCTATTCTAAGCCTAGGGGTGCCCTAGCCTAAGCCTAGGTGTACCCTAGCCTTAGGCTAGGGGAGTCCTCACGTTAGCTCAAGCCTTGGGGTGCCCTAGCCTAAGCCTAGGGGTGCCCAAGCCTAAGCCTAGGGGTGCCCTAGCCCTAGCCTAGGGATGCCCTAGCGTTAGGCTAGAGGAGCCCTTGCCTTAGCCAAAGCCTAGGGGTGCCCTAGCCTAAGCCTAGGGGTGCCCTAGCCTAAGCCTAGGTGTACCCTAGCCTTAGGCTAGGGGAGTCCTCGCGTTAACTCAAGCCTTGGGGTGCCCTAGCCTAAGCCTAGAGGTGCCCAAGCCTAAGCCTAGGGGTGCCCTAGCCCTAGCCTAGGGATGCCCTAGCGTTAGGCTAGGGGAGCCCTAGCCTTAGCCAAAGCCTAGGGGTGCCCAAGCCCAAGCCTAGGGGTGCCCTAGCCTAAGTCTTGGGGTGGCCTAGCCTAAGCCTAGGGTACCCTAGCCTTAGGCTAGGGGAGCCCTAGCCTTAGCCTAAGCCTAGGGGTGCCCCAGCCTAAGCCTAGGGGTGCCCTAGCCTAAGCCTAAGGGTGCCCCAGCCTAAGCCTAGGTGTGCCCTAGCCTAAGTCTAGGGGTGCCTAGCCTAAGCCTAGGGGTGCCCTAACCTTAGGCTAGGGGAGGACTAGCCTTAGCCTAAGCCTAGGGGTGCCTAAGCCTAAGCCTAGGGGTGCCCTATACTAAGCCATGGGGTGTCCTAGCCTAAGCCTAGGGGTGCCCTATCCTAAGCCTAGGGGTGCCCTATCCTAAGCCTAAGGTTGCCCTAGCCTAAGCCTCGGGGTGCCCTAGCCTTAGACTAGGGGAGCCCTAGCCTTAGCCTAAGCCTAGGGCTGCCCTAGCCTAAGCCTAGGGGTGCCCTAGGCTAAGGCTAGGGGTGCCCTAGCCTTAGTCTAGTGAAGCCCTAGCCTTACCCTAAGCTTAGGTGTGCCCTAGCCTAAGCCTAGGGGTGCCCTAGCCTTAGGCTAGTGGAGCCCTAGCCTTAGCCTAAGCTTAGGGGTGCCCTAGCCTAAGCCTAGGTGTACCCTAACCTTAGGCTACGGGAGTCCTTACCTTAGCCGAAGCCTTGGGGTGCCCTAGCCTAAGCCTAGGGTTGCCCTAGCCTAAACCTAGGGGTGCCCTAGCCCAAGCCTAGGGATGCCCTAGCGTTAGGCTAGAGGAGCCCTAGCCTTAGCCTAAGCCTAGGGGTGCCCTAGCCTAAGCCTAGGGGTGCCCTAGCCTAAACCTAGGGGTGCCCTACCCTAAGCCTTGGGGTGTCCTAGCCTTAGGTTAGGGGAGCCCTAGCCTTATCCTAAGCCTAGGGGTGCCCTAGCCTAAGCCTGGGGGTGCCCAAGCCTAAGCCTAGGGGTGCCCTACCCTAAGCCTAGGGGTGCCCAAGCCTAAGACTAGGGGTGCCCTAGCCTTAGGCTAGCTGAGCCCTTGCCTTAGCCTAAGCCTAGGAGTGCCCTAGCCTAAGGCTAGGGGTGCCCTAGCCTAAGCCTAGGGATGCCCTAGCCTAAGCCTAGTGGTGCCCTAGCCTTAGGCTAGGGGAGCCCTAACCTTAGCCTAAGCCTAGGGGTGCCCGAGCCTAAGCCTAGGGGTGCCCTAGCCTAAGACTACGGGTGCCTAGCCTTAGGCTAGGGGAGCCCTAGCCTTAGCCTAAGCCTAGGGGTGCCCTAGCCTAAGCCTAGGGGTGCCCTAGCCTAAGCCTAGGGGTGCCTTAGCCTAAGCCTATGGGTGCCCTAGCCTTAGTCTAGTGGAGCCCTAGCCTTAGCCTAAGCCTAGGGGTGCCCTAGCCTAAACCTAGGGGTGCCCTAGCCTAAGACTAGAGGTGCCCTACCCTAAGCCTAGGTTGCCCTAGCCTAAGCCTAGGGGTGCCCTAGCCTTAGGCTAGCTGAGCCCTAGCCTTAGGCTAAGCCTAGGGGTGCCCTAGCCTACGCCTAGGGGTGCCCTATCCTTAGGTTAGGGGAGCCCTAGTCTTAGCCTAAGACTAGGGGTGCCCTAGCCTAAGACTAGTGGTGCCCTAGCCCAAGCTTAGGGGTGCCCTAGTCTAATCCTAGGGGTGCTCTAGGGTTAGGCAAGGGGAGCCCTAGCCTTAGCCTAAGCCTAGGGGTGCCCTAGCCTAAGCCTAGGGGTGCCCTAGCCTAACCCTAGGGGTGCCCTAGCCTTAGGCTAGGGGGCCCAAGCCTTAGCCTAAGACTAGGGGTGCCTTAGCTTAAGCCTAGTGGGTCCCAGCCTAAGCCTAGGGGTGCCCTAGCCTAAGCCTAGGGGTGCCCTATCCTTAGACTAGGGGAGCCCTAGTCTTAGCCTAAGCCTAGGGTTGCCCTAGTCTAAGCCTAGGGGTGCCCTAGCCTAAGGCTAGGGGTGCCCTAGCCTTAGTCTCGTGGAGGCCTAGCCTTAGCCTAAGCATAGGGGTGCCCTATCCTAAGCCATGCGGTGCCCTATCCTAAGCCTAGGGGTGCCCTAGCCTAAGCCTAAGGTTGCCCTAGCCTAAGCCTCGGGGTGCCCTAGTCTTAGACTAGGGGAGCCCTAGCCTTAGCCTAAGCCTAGGGCTGCCCTAGCCTAATCCTAGGGGTGCCCTAGCCTAAGCCTAGGGTTGCCTGAGCCTTAGGCTAGGGGAGCCCTAGCCTTAGCCTAAGCCTTGGGGTGCCCTAGCCTAAGCCTAGGGTTGCCCTAGCCTAAACCTAGGGGTGCCCTAGCCCAAGCCTTGGGATGCCCTAGCGTTAGGCTAGAGGAGCCCTAGCCTTAGCCTAAGCCTAGGGGTGCCCTAGCCTAAGGCAAGGGTGCCCTAGCCTAAGCCTACGGGTGCCCTACCCTAAGCCTTGGGGTGTCCTAGCCTTAGGTTAGGGGAGCCCTAGCCTTATCCTAAGCCTACGGGTGCCCTAGCCTAAGCCTGGGGGTGCCCTAGCCTAAGCCTAGGGGTGCCCTACCCTAAGCCTAGGGGTGCCCAAGCCTAAGTGTAGGGGTGCCCTAGCCTTAGGCTAGCTGAGCCCTTGCCTTAGCCTAAGCCTAGGAGTGCCCTAGCCTAAGCCTAGGGGTGCCCTAGCCTAAGCCTAGGGGTGCCCTAGCCTAAGCCTAGTGGTGCCCTAGCCTTAAGCTTGGGGAGCCCTAACCTTAGCCTAAGCCTAGGGGTGCCCGAGCCTAAGACTAGGGGTGCCCTAGCCTAAGCCTAGGGGTGCCTAGCCTTAGGCTAGGGGAGCCCTAGCCTTAGCCTAAGCCTAGGGGTGCCCTAGCCTAAGCCTAGGGGTGCCTTAGCCTAAGCCTATGGGTGCCCTAGCCTTAGTCTAGTGGAGCCCTAGCCTTAGCCTAAGCCTAGGGGTGCCCTAGCCTAAACCTAGGGGTGCCCTAGCCTTAGGCTAGCTGAGCCCTAGCCTTAGGCTAAGCCTAGGGGTGCCCTAGCCTACGCCTAGGGGTGCCCTATCCTTAGGTTAGGGGAGCCCTAGTCTTAGCCTAAGCCTAGGGGTGCCCTAGCCTAAGACTAGTGGTGCCCTAGCCCAAGCTTAGGGGTGCCCTAGTCTAATCCTAGGGGTGCTCTAGGGTTAGGCAAGGGGAGCCCTAGCCTTAGCCTAAGCCTAGGGGTGCCCGAGCCTAAGCCTAGGGGTGCCCTAGCCTAAGCCTAGGGGTGCCCTAGCCTAAGCATAGGGGTGCCCTAGCCTTAGGCTAGGGGGCCCAAGCCTTAGCCTAAGACTAGGGGTGCCTTAGCTTAAGCCTAGTGGGTCCCAGCCTAAGCCTAGGGGTGCCCTAGCCTAAGCCTAGGGGTGCCCTATCCTTAGACTAGGGGAGCCCTATTCTTAGCCTAAGCCTAGGGTTGCCCTAGTCTAAGCCTAGGGGTGCCCTAGCCTAAGGCTAGGGGTGCCCTAGCCTTAGTCTCGTGGAGGCCTAGCCTTAGCCTAAGCCTAGGGGTGCCCTATCCTAAGCCATGGGGTGCCCTATCCTAAGCCTAGGGGTGCCCTATCCTTAGACTAGGGGAGCCCTATTCTTAGCCTAAGCCTAGGGTTGCCCTAGTCTAAGCCTAGGGGTGCCCTAGCCTAAGGCTAGGGGTGCCCTAGCCTTAGTCTCGTGGAGGCCTAGCCTTAGCCTAAGCCTAGGGGTGCCCTATCCTAAGCCATGGGGTGCCCTATCCTAAGCCTAGGGGTGCCCTAGCCTAAGCCTAAGGTTGCCCTAGCCTAAGCCTCGGGGTGCCCTAGTCTTAGACTAGGGGAGCCCTAGCCTTAGCCTAAGCCTAGGGCTGCCCTAGCCTAAGCCTAGGGGTGCCCTAGCCTAAGCCTAGGGTTGCCTGAGCCTTAGGCTAGGGGAGCCCTAGCCTTAGCCTAAGCCTTGGGGCGCCCGAGCCTAAACCTAGGGGTTCCCTAGCCTAATCCTAGGGGTGCGCTAGGCTAAGGCTAGGGGTGCCCTAGCCTTAGTCTAGTGAAGCCCTAGCCTTAGCCTAAGCTTAGGTGTGCCCTAGCCTAAGCCTAGGTGTACCCTAACCTTAGGCTACGGGAGTCCTCACCTTAGCCGAAGCCTTGGGGTGCCCTAGCCTAAGCCTAGGGGTGCCCTAGCCTAAGCCTAGGAGTGCCCTAGCCTTAGGCTAGTGGAGCCCTAGCCTTAGCCTAAGCTTAGGGGTGCCCTAGCCTAAGCCTAGGTGTACGCTAACCTTAGGCTACAGGAGTCCTCACCTTAGCCGAAGCCTTGGGGTGCCCTAGCCTAAGCCTAGGGGTGCCCTAGCCTAAGCCTAGGGGTGCCCTAGCCCAAGCCTAGGGATGCCCTAGCGTTAGGCTGGAGGAGCCCTAGCCTTAGCCTAAGCCTAGGGGTGCCCTAGCCTAAGCCTAGGGGTGCCCTAGCCTAAGCCTAGGGGTGCCCTAGCCTAAGCCTAGGGATGCCCTAGCCTAAGCCTAGGGCTGCCCTAGCCTAAGCCTAGGGCTGCCCTAGTCTAAGTCTAGGGTGCCCTAGCCTAAGCCTAGGGGTGCCCTAGCCTAAGCCTAGGGGTGCCCTAGCCTAAGCCTAGGGGTACCCTAGCCTAAGACTAGGGGAGCCCTAGCCTTAGCCTAAGCCTAGGGGTGCCCTAGCCTACGCCTAGGGGTGCCCTAGCCTAAGACTAGGGGTGCCCTAACCTAAGCCTAGGGGTGCCCTAGCCTTAGGCTAGGGGAGCCCTAGCCTTAGCCTAAACCAAGGGGTGCCCTAGCCTAAGCCTAGGGGTTCCCTAGCCTAAGCCTAGGGGTGCCCTAGCCTAACCTTAGGGGTGCCTTAGCCTTAGGCTAGGGGATGCCTATCCTTAACCTAAGCCTAGGGGTGCCCTAGCCTAAGTGTAGGGGTGCCCTAGCCTGAGCATAGGGGTGCCTTAGCCTTAGCCTAGGGGTGCCCTAGCATAAGCCTAGGGGTGCCTTAGCCTAAGCCTAGGGGTCCCCTAGCCTTAGTCTAAGCCTAGGGGTGCCCTAGCCTAAGCCTCGGGGTGCGTTAGCCTAAGCCTAGGGGTCCCCTAGCATAAGCTAAGGGTTGCCCTAGCCTAAGCCTAGGGGTGCCCTAGCCTAAGGCTAGGGGTGCCCTAGCCTTAGTCTAGTGGAGCCCTCGCCTTAGCCTAAGCCTAGGGGTGCCCTATCCTAAGCCATGGGGTGCCCTAGCCTAAGCCTAGGGGTGCCCTTGTCTAAGCCTGGGGTTGCCCTCGCCTAAGCCTAGGGGTGCCCTAGCCTTAGGCTAGGGGAGCCCTAGCCTTAGCCTAAGCATAAGGGTGCCCTAGTCTAAGCCTAGGGGTGACTTAGCCTAAGCCTAGGGGTGCCCTAGGCTAAGGCTAGGGGTGCCCTAGCCTTAGTATAGTGGAGCCCTAGCCTTAGCCTAAGCTTAGGGGTTCCCTATGCTAAGCCTAGGGGTGCCCTAGCCTAAGCCTAGGGGTGGCCTAGCATAAGCCTAGGGTTGCTTTAGCCTAAGCCTAGGGGTGCCCTAGCCTTAGTCTAGTGGAGCCCTAGCCTTAGCCTAAGCCTTGGGGCGCCCTAGCCTAAACCTAGGGGTTCCCTAGCCTAAGCCTAGGGGTGACCTAGCCTAAGCCTAGGGGTGCCCTAGGTTAAGGCTAGGGGTGCCCTAGCCTTAGTCTAGTGGAGCCCTAGCCTTAGCCTAAGCTTAGGGGTGCCCTATGCTAAGCCTAGGGGTGCCTTAGCCTAAGGCTAGGGCTGCCCTAGCCTTAGGCTAGGGGAGCCCTAGCCTTAGACTAACCCTAGGGGTGCCCTAGCCTAAGACTAGGGGTGCCCTAGCCCAAGCCTAGGGATGCCCTAGCGTTAGGATAGAGGAGCCCTAGCTTAGCCTAAGCCTAGCGGTGCCCTACCCTAAGCCTAGGTTGCCCTAGCCTAAACCTAGGGGTGCCCTAGCCTTAGGCTAGCTGAGCCCTAGCCTTAGCCTAAGCCTAGGGGTGCCCTAGCCTAAGCCTAGGGGTGCCCTACCCCAAGCTTAGGGGTGCCCTAGTCTAAGCCTAGGGGTGCCCTAGGGTTAGGCAAGGGGAGCCCTAGCCTTAACCTAAGCCTACGGGTGTCCTTGCCTAAGCTTAGGGGTGCCCTAGCCTAAGCCTAGGGGTGCCCTAGCCTAAGCCTAGGGGTGCCCTAGCATACGCCTGGTGGTGCCCTAGCCATAGGCTAGGGGGCCCTAGCCTTAGCCTAAGTCTAGGGTTGCCTTAGCTTAAGCCTAGTGGTGTCCTAGCCTAAGCCTAGGGGTGCCCTAACCTAAGCCTAGGGGTGCCCTAGCCTTAGACTTGGGGACCCCTGGTCTTAGCCTAAGCCTAGGGGTGCCCTAGCCTAAGCCTCGGGGTGCCCAAGCCTAAGCCTAGGGTTGTCCTAGTCTAAGCCTAGGGGTGCCCTAGCCAAAGGCTAGGGGTGCCCTAGCCTTAGTCTAGTGGAGCCCTAGCGTTAGCCTAAGCCTAGGGGTGCCCTATCCTAAGCCATGGGGTTCCCTAGCCTATGCCTAGGGGTGCCCTGCCCTAGCTTAAGCCTAGGGTTGCCCTACAGTAAGCCTAGGGGTGCCCTAGTCTTAGGCTAGGGGAGCCCTAGCCTTAGCCTAAGCCTAGGGGTGCCCTAGCCTAAGCCTAGGGGTGCCCTAGCCTAAGCCTACGGGTGTCCTAGCCTAAGCCTAGGCGTGCCCTACACTAAGCCTAGGGGTGCCCTAGCCTAAGGCTAGGGGAGCCCTTGCCTTAGCCTAAGACTTGGGGCGCCCAAGTCTAAACCTAGGGGTTCCCTAGCCTAAGCCTAGGGGTGCCCTAGCCTAAGCCTAGGGGTGCCCTAGCCTAAGCCTAGGGGTGCCCTAGCCTAAGTCTTGGGGTGCCCTAGCCTAAGCCTAAGGGTACCCTAGCCTTAGGCTAGGGGAGCCCTAGCCTTAGCCTAAGCCTAGGGGTGCCCCAGCCTAAGCCTAGGGGGCCCTAGCCTAAGCCTAGGGGTGCCCCAGCCTAAGCCTAGGTGTGCCCTAGCCTAAGTCTAGGGGTGCCTAGCCTAAGCCTAGGGGTGCCCTAGCCTTAGGCTAGGGGAGCCCTAGCCTTCGCCGAAGCTTAGGGGTGCCCTAGCCTAAGCCAAGGGGTGCCCTATCATAAGCCATGGGGTGCCCTAGCCTAAGCCTAGGGGTGCCCTAGCCTAAGCCTACGGGTGTCCTAGCCTAAGCCTAGGGGTGCCCTACACTAAGCCTAGGGGTGCCCTAGCCTTAGGCTAGGGGAGCCCTTGCCTTAGCCTAAGCCTTGGGGCGCCCAAGTCTAAACCTAGGGGTTCCCTAGCCTAAGCCTAGGGGTGCCCTAGCCTAAGCCTAGGGGTGCCCTAGCCTAAGCCTAGGGGTGCCCTAGCCTAAGTCTTGGGGTGCCCTAGCCTAAGCCTAAGGGTACCCTAGCCTTAGGCTAGGGGAGCCCTAGCCTTAGCCTAAGCCTAGGGGTGCCCCAGCCTAAGCCTAGGGGGCCCTAGCCTAAGCCTAGGGGTGCCCCAGCCTAAGCCTAGGTGTGCCCTAGCCTAAGTCTAGGGGTGCCTAGCCTAAGCCTAGGGGTGCCCTAGCCTTAGGCTAGGGGAGCCCTAGCCTTCGCCGAAGCTTAGGGGTGCCCTAGCCTAAGCCAAGGGGTGCCCTATCATAAGCCATGGGGTGCCCTAGCCTAAGCCTAAAGTTGCCCTAGCCTAAGCCTAGGGGTGCCCTAGCTTTAGCGTAGGGGAGCCCTAGCCTTAGCCTAAGCCTAGTGCGGCCCTAGCCTAAGCCTAGGGGTGCCCTATCCTATGTCATGGGTTGCCCTAGCCTAAGCCTAGGGGTGCCCTAGCCTTAGACTAGGGGAGCCCTAGCCTTAGCCTAAGCCTAGGGCTGCCCTAGCCTAAGCCTAGGGGTGCCCTAGCCTAAGCCTTGGGGTGCCCTAGCCTTAGGCTAGGGGAGCCCTAGCCTTAGCCTGAGCCTTGGGGCGCCCTAGCCTAAACCTAGGGGTGCCCTAGCCTAAGCCTAGGGCTGCCCTAGCCTAGGCCTAGTTGTGCCCTAGCCTTAGGCTAGTGGAGCCCTAGCCTTATCCTAAGCTTAGCGGTGCCCTAGCCTAAGCCTAGGGCTGCCCTAGCCTAGGCCTAGTTGTGCCCTAGCCTTAGGCTAGTGGAGCCCTAGCCTTATCCTAAGCTTAGCGGTGCCCTAGCCTAAGCCTAGGGGTGTCCTAGCCTAAGCCTAGACGTGCCCTAGCCTAAGTCTAGGGGTGTCCTAGCCTAAGCCTAGGGGTACCCTAACATAAGCCTAGGGGTGCCCTAGCCTTAGGCTAGGGGATCCCTAGCCTTAGCATAAACCAAGGGGTGCCCTAGCCTAAGCCTAGGGGTGCCCTAGCCTAAGCCTAGGGGTGCCCTAGCCTTACCTTAGGGGTGGCTTAGCCTTAGGCTAGGGGATCCCTATCCTTAGCCTAAGCCTAAGGGTGCCCTAGCCTAAGTGTAGGGGTGCCCTAGCCTGAGCCTAGGGGTGCCTTAGCCTTAGCCTAGGGGTCCCCTAGCCTTAGTCTAAGCCTAGGGGTGCCCTAGCCTTAGCCTCGGGGTGCCTTAGCCTAAGCCTAGGGGTCCCCTAGCATTAGCCTAAGCCTAGGGTGCCTTAACCTAAGCCTAGGGGTGCTTTACCCTAAACCTAGGGGTCCCCTAGCCTTAGCCTAAGCCTAGGGGTGCGCTAGCCTGAGCCTAGGGTTGCCGTAGCCTTAGCCTAGGGGTGCCCTAGCCTAAGCCTAGGGGAGCCCTAGCTTTAGCCTAAGCCTAGGGGTGCCCTAGCCTAAACTTAGGGCTGCCCTAGCCTAAGCCTAGGGGTGCCTTAGGCTAAACCTTGGGGTCCCCTAGCCTTAGCCTAAGCCTAGGGGTGCCCTAGCCTAAGCCTATGGGTGCCCTAGCCTAAGCCTAGGGGTGCCCTAGCCATAGGCTAGGGGAGCCCTAGCCTTAGCCTACGCCTAGGGGTGCCCTAGCCTAAGCTTAGGGGTTCCCTAGCCTAAGCCTAGGGGTGCCCTAGCCTAAGCCTAGGGGTGCCGAAGCCTGAGCCTAGGGGTGCCCTAGCCTGAGCCTACGGGTGCCCTATCCTGAGGCTAGGGGAGCCCTAGCCTTAGTCTAGCCTAGGATTGCACTAGCCTAAGCCTAGGGGTGCCATAGCCTGAGTCTAGTGGTGCACTAGCCTGTGGCTAGGGGAGCCGTAGCCTTAGCCTAAGCCTAGGGGTGCCCTAGCCTAAGCCTAGGGGTTCCATAGCCTAAGCCTAGGCGTGCCCTATCCTAAGCATACGGGTGCCCTCGCCTTAGGCTAGGGGAGCCCTAGCCTTAGCCTAAGCCTAGGGGTGCCATAGCCTAACCCTAGGGATGCCCTAGCCTGAGCCTAGTGGTGCCCTAGCCTTAGGCTAGGGGAGCCCTAGCCTTAGCCTAAGCCTAGTGGTGTCCTAGCCTAAGCCTAGGGGTGCCCAAGCCTAAGGCTAAGGGTGCCCTTGCTTAAGCTTAGGGGTGCCGTAGCCTAAGCCTAGGGGTCCCCTAGCCTAAGCCTAGGGGTGCCCTAGGGTTAGGCTAGGGGAGCCCTAGCCTTAGAATAAGCCTAGGGGTACCCTAGCCTAAGCCTAGGGGTGCCCTAGCCTAAGCCTAGGGGAGCCCTAGCCTAAGCCTAGGGGTGCCCTAGCCTAAGATTAGGGATGCCATAACCTAAGCCTAGGGCTGCCCTAGCCTAAGCCTAGGGGTACCCTAGCCTAACCCTAGGGGTGCCCTAACCTTAGGCTAGGGGAGCACTAGCCTTAGCCTAGGGGTGCCCTAGCCTAAGCTTAGGGGCGCCATAACCTAAGCCTAAGGGTGCCCTAGCCTAAGCCTAGTGCTGCCCTAGCCTTAGGCTAGGGGAGCCCTAGCCTTAGCCTAATCCTAGGGGTGCCCTAGCCTAAGACTAGGGGTGCCCTAGCCTAAGCTTAGGGGTGCCCTAGCATGACCCTAGGGGTCCCCTAGCCTAAGCCTAGGGGTGCCCTAGGGTTAGGCTAGGGGAGCCCTAGCCTTAGCCTCATCCTAGGGGTACGCTAGCCTAAGCCTAGGAGTGCCTTAGCCAAAGCCTAGTGGTGACCTAGCCTTAGCCTAAGCCTAGGGGTGCCCTAGCCTAACCCTAGGGGTGACATAGCCTAAGCCTAGTGGTGCCTTAGCCTAAGCCTTGGGGTGACCTAGTCTTAGCCTATGCCTAGGTGTACCTTAGCCTAAGCCTAGGGGTCCCCAGCCTTAGCCTAAGCCTAGGGTTGCCCTAGCCTAAGCTTAGGGGTGCGCTAGCCTAAGCCTAGGGGTGCCCAGGCCTTAGGATAGAGGAGCCCTAGCCTTAGCCTAAGCCTATGGCTGCCCTAGCCTAAGCCTAGGGTTGCCCTAGCCTAAGCCTAGGGGTGCCCTAGCCTAAGCCTAGGGGTGCACTAGGGTTAGGCTAGCTGAGCCCTAGCCTAAGCCTAAGCCTAGGGGTGCTCTAGCCTAAGCCAAGGGGTGCCCTAGCCTTAGGCTAGGGGAGCCCTAACCTTAGCCTAAACCTATGGGTGTCCTAGCCTAAGCCTAGGGGTGTCCTAGCCTAAGCCTAGGGGTGCCCTACCCTAAGCTTAGGGGTGCCCTAGCCTAAACCTAGGGGTGCCCTAGCCTAAGCCTAGGGGTGCCCAGGCCTTAGGCTAGAGGAGCCCTAGCCTTAGCCTAAGACTATGCTGTCCTAGCCTAAGCCTAGGGGTGCCCTAGCCTAAGCCTAGGGGTGCCCTAGCCTAACCCTAGTGGTGCCCTAGCCTTAGACTAGGGGAACACTAGCCTTAGCCTAAGCCTAGGGGTGCCCTAGCCTAAGCCTAGGCGTGGCCTAGCCTAAGCCGAAGGGTGCCCTACCCTAAGCCTAGGGGTGCCCTAGCCTAAGCCTATACTTGCCCTAGAATTAGGCAAGCTGATCCCTAGCCTAAGCCTAAGCCTAGGGGTGCCCTAGCCTAAGCCTAGGGGTGCCCTAGCCTAAGCCTAGGGGTGCCATAGCCTTAGGCTAGAGGAGCCCTAGCCTTAGCCTAAGACTAGGGGTGCCCTAGCCTAAGACTAGGGGTGCCCTAGCCTAAGCTTAGGGGTGCCCTAGCCTAAGCTTTGGGGTGCCCTAGCCTAAGCCTCGGGGTGCCCTAGGGTTAAGCTAGGGGAGCCCTAGCCTTAGCCTAAGCCTAGGGGTTCCCTAGCCTAAGACTAGGGGTGCCCTAGCCTAAGCCTAGTGGTGCCCTATCCTAAGCCTAGGTGTGCCCTAGCCTTAGGCTAGGGGAGCCCTAGCCTTACCCTAAGCCTAGGGGTGCCCTAGCCTAAGCCTAGTGGTGCCCTATCCTAAGCCTAGGGGTGCCCTAGCCTAAGCCGAGGGGTGCCCTAGTCTTAGGCTAGTGGAGACCTAACTTTAGCCTAAGCCTAGGGGTGCCCTAGCCCAAGCTTAGGCGTGCCCTAGCCTAAGCCTAGGGGTGCCCTAGCCTAAGGCTATGGGGTGCCCAAGCCTTAGTCTAGTGGAGCCCTAGCCTTAGCCTAAGCCTAGGGGTGCCCTAGCCTAAGCCTAGATGTGCCCTAGCCTAAGCTTAGGGGTGCCCTACCCTAAGCCTAGGTGTGCCGTAGCCTAAGCCTAGGGGTGCCCTAGCCTTAGGCTAGCTGAGCCCTAGCCTTAGCCTAAGCCTAGGGGTGCCCTAGCCTAATGCTAGGGGTGCCCTAGCCTAAGCCAAGGGGTGCCCTAGCCTAAGCCTAGGGGTGCCCTAGCCTTAGGCTAGGGGAGCCCTAGCCTTAGCCTAAGCCTAGGGGTGCCCTAGCCTAAGCTTAGGGGTGCCCTAGCGTAAGCCTAGGGGTGCCCTAGCCTAAGCCTAGGGGTGCCCGAGCCAAAGCCAAGAGTTGCCCGAGCCTAAGCCTAGGGGTGCCCTAGCCTAAGCCTAGGGGTGCCCTAGCCTAAGCCTAGGTATGCCCTAGCCTTAGGCTAAGGGAGCCCTAGCCTTAGCCTAAGCCTAGGGGTGCCCTAGTCTAAGCCTAGGGGTGCCCTAACCTAAGCCTAGGGGTGCCCTAGCCTAAGCCTAGGGGTGCCCTAGCCTAAGCCTAGGGGTGCCCTAGCCTAAGGCTAGGGGTGCCCTAGCCTTAGTCTAGTGGAGCCCTAGCCTTAGCCGAAGCCTTGGGGTGCCCTAGCCTAAGCCTAGGGGTGCCCTAGCCTAAGTCTAGGGGTGCCCTAGCCTAAGCCTAGGGGTACCCTAGCCTTAGGCTAGGGGAGCCCTAGCCTTAGCCTAAGCGTAGGGGTGCCCCAGCCTAAGCCTAGGGGTGCCCTAGCCTAAGTCTAGGGGTGCCTAGCCTAAGCATAGGGATGCCCTAACCTAAGCCTAGGGGTTCCCTACCTAAGACTAGGGGTGCCCTAGCCTAAGCCTACGGGTGCCCTAGCCTAAGCCTAGGGGTGCCCTAGCCTTAGGCTAGGGGTGCCCTAGCCTAAGCCTATGGGTGCCCTAGCCTACGCCTATGGTTGCCCTAGCCTAAGCCTAGGGGTGCCCTAACCTAAGCCTAGGAGTGCCTTAGCCAAAGCCTAGGGGTGCCCTAGCCTTAGGATAGGGGAGCCCTAGCCTTTGCCTAAGCCTACGGGTGACTTAGCTTAAGCCTAGGGTTGCCCTAGCCTAAGCCTAGGGGTGCCCTAGTCTCAGCCTAGGGGTGCCCTAGCCTAAGCCTTGGAGTGCCCTAGCCTAAGCCTAGGGGTGCCCTAGCCTAAGCCTAGGAGTGCCCTAGCCTAAGCCTAGGGGTGCCCTAGCCTTAGCCTAAGCCTAGGGGTGCCCTAGCCTAAGCCTAGGGGTGCCCTAGCCTAAGCCTAGTGGTGCCTTAACCTAAGACAAGGGTTGACCTAGCCTTAGCCTAAACCTAGGAGTGCCTTAGCCTAAGCCTAGGGATCCCCTAGCCTTAGCCTAAGTCTAGGGGTGCCCTAGCCTAAGTCTAGGGGTGCCCTGGCCTAAGCCTAGGGGTGCCCTAGCCTAAGCCTAGGGGTGCCCAGGCCTTAGGATAGAGGAGCCCTAGCCTTAGGCTAAGCCTAGGATTGCCCTAGCCTAAGCCTAGGGGTGCCATAGCCTGAGTCTAGTGGTGCACTAGCCTGTGGCTAGGGGAGCCGTAGCCTTAGCCTAAGCCTAGGGATGCCCTAGCCTAAGCCTAGGGGTTCCCTAGCCTAAGCCTAGGCGTGCCCTATCCTAAGCATACGGATGCCCTCGCCTTAGGCTTGGGGAAACCTAGCCTTAGCCTAAGCCTAGGGGTGCCATAGCCTAAGCCTAGGGATGCCCTAGCCTGAGCCTAGTGGTGCCCTAGCCTTAGGCTAGGGGAGCCCTAGCCTTAGCCTATGCCTATCGGTGCCCTAGCCTAAGCCTAGGGGTACCCAAGCCTAAGGCTAAGGGTGCCCTTGCCTAAGCTTAGGGGTGCCCTAGCCTAAGCCTAGGGTTCCCCTAGCCTAAGCCTAGGGGTGCCCTAGGGTTAGGCTAGGGGAGCCCTAGCCTTAGCATAAGCCTAGGGGTAGCCCTAGCCTAAGCCTAGGGGTGCCCTAGCCTAAGCTTAGGGGTGCCATAACCTAAGCCTAGGGCTGCCCTAGCCTAAGCCTAGGGGTACCCTAGCCTAACCCTAGGGGTGCCCTACCTTTAGGCTAGGGGAGCACTAGCCTTAGCCTAAGCTTAGGGTGCCCTAGCCTAAGCCTAGGGGTGCCCTAGCCTAAGCCTAGGGGAGCCCTAGCCTAAGCCTAGGGGTGCCCTAGCCTAAGTTTAGGGGTGCCATAACCTAAGCCTAAGGGTGCCCTAGCCTAAGCCTAGTGGTGCCCTAGCCTTAGGCTCGGGGAGCCCTAGCCTTAGCCTAAGCCTAGGGGTGCCCTAGCCTAAGACTAGGGGTGCCCTAGCCTAAGCTTAGGGGTGCCGTAGCCTAAGCCTAGGGGTCCCCTAGCCTAAGCCTAGGGGTGCCCTAGGGTTAGGCTAGGGGAGCCCTAGCCTTAGCCTCATCCTAGGGGTACCCTAGCCTAAGCCTAGGAGTGCCTTAACCAAAGCCTAGGGGTGCCCTAGCCTCAGGATAGGGGAGCCCTAACCTTAGCCTAAGCCTACGGGTTCCCTAGCTTAAGCCTAGGTCTGCCCTAGCCGAAGCCTAGGGGTGCCCTAGCCTCAGGCTAGGGGAGCCCTAGCGTTAGCCTAAGCTTTTGGGTGCCCTAGCCCCAGCCTAGGGGTGCACTAGCCTAAGCCTAGGAGTGCCCTAGCCTAACCCTAGTGGTCCCTAGCCTAAGCCTAGTTGTGCCTTAGCCTAAGCCTAGGGGTGACCTAGCCTTAGCCTAAGCCTAGAGGTGCCCTAGCCTAACCCTAGGCGTGACCTAGCCTAAGCCTAGTGGGGCCTTAGCCTAAGCCTTCGGGTGACCTAGCCTTAGCCTATGCCTAGGTGTGCCTTAGCCTAAGCCTAGGGGTCCCCTAGCCTTAGCCTAAGCCTAGGGTTGCCCTAGCCTAAGCCTAGGGGTGCCCTAGCCTAAGCCTAGGGGTGCCCAGGCCTTAGGATAGAGGAGCCCTAGCCTTAGCCTAAGCCTATGGATGGCCTAGCCTAAGCCTAGGGTTGCCCTAGCCTAAGCCTAGGCGTGCCCTAGCCTAAGCCTGGGGTGCCCTACCCTAAGCCTATGGGTGCCCATCCCTAAGCCTAGGGGTGCCCTAGCCTAAGCCTAGGCTTGCCCTAGCCTTAGGCTAGCTGAGCCCTAGCCTAAGCCTAAGCCTAGGGGTGCTCTAGCCTAAGCCAAGGGGTGTCCTAGCCTTAGGCTAGGGGAGCCCCAGCCTTAGCCTAAACCTAGGGTTGTCCTAGCCTAAGCCTAGGGCTGTCCTATCCTAAGCCTAGGGGTGCCCTAGCCTAAGCCTAGCGGTGCCCTAGCCTAAGCCTAAGGGTGCCCTAGCTTAAGCCTAGGGGTGCCCTAGCCTAAGCCTAGGGGTGCCCAGGCCTTAGGCTAGAGGAGCCCTAGCCTTAGCCTAAGCCTATGCTGTCCTAGCCTAAGCCTAGGGGTGCCCTAGCCTAACCCTAGGGGTGCCCTAGCCTAACCCTAGTGGTGCCCTAGCCTTAGACTAGGGGAACACTAGCCTTATCCTAAGCCTAGGGGTGCCCTAGCCTAAGCCTAGGGGTGCCCTAGCCTAAGCCTAGACTTGCCCTAGCCTTAGGCTAGCTGAGCCCTAGCATAAGCCTAAGCCTAGGGGTGCCCTAGCCTAAGCCTAGGGGTGCCCTACCCTAAGCCTAGGGGTGCCCTAGCCTAAGCCTAGGGGTGCCCTACCCTAAGCCTAGGGGTGCCCTAGCCTAAGCCTTGACTTGCCCTAGCCTTAGGCTAGCTGAGCCCTAGCATAAGCCTAAGCCTAGGGGTGCCTTGGCCTAAGCCTAGGGGTGCCCTAGCCTAAGCCTAGGGGTGCCCTAGCCTAAGCCTAGGGGTGCCATAGCCTTAGGCTAGAGGAGCCCTAGCCTTAGCCTAAGACTAGGGGTGCCCTAGCCTAAGACTAGGGGTGCCCTTGCCTAAGCTTAGGGGTGCCCTAGCCTAAGCCTTGGGGTGCCCTAGCCTAAGCCTAGGGGTGCCCTAGTGTTAGGCTAGGGGAGCCCTATCCTTAGCCTAAGCCTAGGGGTGCCCTAGCCCAAGACTAGGGGTGCCCTAGCCTAAGCCTAGGGGTGCCCTATCCTAAGCCTAGGTGTGCCCTAGCGTTAGGCTAGGGGAGACCTAACCTTAGCCTAAGCCTAGGCGTTCCCTAGCCCAAGCTTAGGGGTGTCCTAGCCTAAGCCTAGGGGTGCCCTAGCCTAAGGCTATGGGGTGCACTAGCCTTAGTCTGGTGGAGCCCTAGCCTTAGCCTAAGCCTAGGGGTGCCCTAGCCCAAGCCTAGATGTGCCCTGGCCTAAGCCTAGGGGTGCCCTACCCTAAGCCTAGGGGTGCCCTAGCCTAAGCCTAGGGGTGCCCTAGCCTTAGGCTAGCTGAGCCCTAGCCTTAGCCTAAGCCTAGGGGTGCCCTAGCCTAAGCCTAGGGGTGCCCTAGCCTAAGCCAAGGGGTGCCCTAGCCTAAGCCTAGGGGTGCCCTAGCCTTAGGCTAGGGGAGCCCTAGCTTTAGCCTAAGCCTAGGGGTGCCCTAGCCTAAGACTAGGGGTGCCCTAGCCTAAGACTAGGGGTGCCCTAGCCTAAGCTTAGGGGTGCCCTAGCGTAAACCTAGGGGTGCCCTAGCCTAAGCTTAGGGGTGCCTGAGCCTAAGCCTAGGGGTGCCCGAGCCTAAGCCTAGGGGTGCCCTATCCTATGTCTAGGGGTGTCCTATCCTTAGGCTAGGGGAGCCCTAGCCTTATCCTAAGCCTAGGGGTACCCTAGCCTAAGCCTAGGGGTTCCCTAGCCTAAGCCTAGGTGTACCCTAGCCTTAGGCAAGGGGAGTCCTCGCCTTAGCCTAAGCCTAGGGGTGGCCTAGCCTAAGCCTAGAGGTGCCCTAGCCTAAGTCTAGCGGTGCACTAGCCTAAGCCTAGGGGTACCCTAGCCTTAGGCTAGGGGAGCCTTAGCCTTAGCCTAAGCCTAGGGGTGCCCCAGCCAATGCCTAGGAGTGCCCTAGCCTAAGTCTAGGGGTGCCTAGCCTAAGCATACGGATGCCCTAACCTAAGCGTAGGGGTTCCCTACCTAAGCCTAGGGGTGCCCAAGCCTAAGCCTACGGGTGCCCTAGCCAAAGCCTAGGGGTGCCCTAGCCTTAGGCTAGGGGAGCCCTAGCCTTACCCTACACCTAGGGGTGCCCTAGCCTAGGTTCGCCCTAGCCTAAGCCTTGCGGTTCCCTAGCCTTAGGCTAGGGGAGCCCTAGCCTTAGCCTAAACCAAGGGGTGTCCTAGCCTAAGCCTAGGGGTGCCCTAGCCTAAGCCTAGGGGTGCCCTAGCCTAAGTGTAGGGGTGCCCTAGCCTGAGCCTTGGGGTGCCCTAGCCTAAGCGTAGGCTTGCCCTAGCCTAAGCCTAGGGGTGCCCTAGCCTTAGGCTAGGGGAGCTCTAGCCTTAGCCTAAACCAAGGGGTGCCCTAGCCTAAGCCTAGGGATGCTCTAGCCTAAGCCTAGGGGTGCCCTAGCCTAAGCCTCGGGGTGCCTTAGCCTAAGCCTAGGGGTCCCCTAGCATTAGCCTAAGCCTAGGGGTGCCCTAGCCTAAGCCTACGGGTGCCTTAGCCTAAACCTAGGGGTCCCCTAGCCTTAGCTTAAGCTTAGGGGTGCCCTAGCCTGAGCCTAGTGGTGCCCTAGCCTAAGACTAGGGGTGCCCTAACCTAAGCTTATGGGTGCCCTAGCCTAAGCCTAAGGGTCCCATAACCTAACCCTAGGGATGCCCTAGCCTTAGGCTAGGGGAGCCCTAGCCTTAGACTAATCCTAGGGGTGCCCTAGCCTAAACCTAGGGGTGCCCTAGCCTAAGCCTAGGGGAGCCCTAGCCTAAGCTTAGGGGTCCCCTAGCCTAAGCCTCGGGGTGCCCTAGGGTTAGGCTAGGGGAGCCCTAGCCTTAGCCTAATCCTAGGGGTGCCCTAACCTAAGCCTAGGAGTGCCTTATCCAAAGCTTAGGGGTGCCCTAGCCTTAGGATAGGGGAGCCTTAGCCTTTGCCTAAGCCTACGGGTGCCTTAGCTTAAGCCTAGGGGTGCCCTAGCCTAAGCCTAGGGGTGCCCTAGCCTAAGCCTAGGGGTGCCCTAGCCTAAGCCTAGGAGTGCCCTAGCCTAAGCCTAGGGGTGCCCTAGCCTTAGCCAAAGCCTAGGGGTGCCCTTGCCTAAACCTAGGGGTGCCCTAGCCTAAGCCTTGTGGTGCCTTAACCTAAGCCTAGGGGTGACCTAGCCTTAGCCTAAACCTAGGGGTGCCTTAGCCTAAGTCTAGGGGTCCCCTAGCCTTAGCCTAAGTCTAGGGGTGTCCTAGCCTAAGCTTAGGGGTGCCATAACCTAAGCCTAAGGGTGCCCTAGCCTAAGCCTAGTGGTGCCCTAGCCTTAGGCTAGGGGAGCCCTAGCCTTAGCCTAAGCCTAGGGGTGCCCTAGCCTAAGACTACGGGTGCCCTAGCCTAACCTTAGGGGTGCCCTAGCCTAAGCCTTGGGTGCCCATCCCTAAGCCTAGGGGTTCCCTAGCCTAAGCCTAGGCGTGCCCTATCCTAAGCATAAGGGAGCCCTCGCCTTAGGCTAGGGGAACCCTAGCCTTAGCCTAAGCCTAGGGGTGCCATAGCCTAAGCCTAGGGATGCCCTAGCCTGAGCCTAGTGGTGCCCTAGCCTTAGGCTAGGGGAGCCCTAGCCTTAGCCTAAGCCTAGCGGTGCCCTAGCCTAAGCCTAGGAGTGCCCAAGCCTAAGGCTAAGGGTGCCCTTGCCTAAGTTTAGGGGTGCCCTAGCCTAAGCCTAGGGGTCCCCTAGCCTAAGCCTAGGGGTGCCCTAGGGTTAGGCTAGGGGAGCCCTAGCCTTAGCATAAGCCTAGGGGTACCCTAGCCTAAGCCTAGGGGTGCCCTAGCCTAAACCTAGGGGAGCCCTAGCCTGAGCCTAGGTGTGCCCTAGCCTAAGCTTAGGGGTGCCATAACCTAATCCTAGGGCTGCCCTAGCCTAAGCCTAGGGGTACCCTAGCCTAACCCAAGGGGTGCCCTAGCCTTAGGCTAGGGGAGCACTAGCCTTAGCCTAAGCCTAGGGGTGCCCTAGCCTAAGCCTAGGGGTGCCCTAGCCTAAGCCTAGGGGAGCCCTAGCCTAAGCCTAGGGGTGCCCTAGCCTAAGCTTAGGGGTGCCATAACCTAAGCCTAAGGGTGCCCTAGCCTAAGCCTAGTGGTGCCTTAGCCTTAGGCTAGGGGAGCCCTAGCCTTAGCCTAAGCCTAGGGGTGCCCTAGCCTAAGCCTAGGGGTGCCCTAGTCTAAGCCAAGGCGTGCCCTATCCTAAGCCTAGGGGTGCCCTAGCCTAAGCTTATGGGTGCCCTAGCCTAAGCCTAAGGGTCCCCTAACCTAACCCTAGGGATGCCCTAGCCTTAGGCTAGGGGAGCCCTAGCCTTAGACTAATCCTAGGGGTGCCCTACCCTAAGCCTAGGGGTACCCTAGGGTTAGGCTAGGGGAGCCCTAGCCTTAGCCTCATCCTAGGGTTACCCTAACCTAAGCCTAGGAGTGCCTTAGCCAAAGCCTAGGGGTGCCCTAGCCACAGGATAGGGGAGTCCTAACCTTAGCCTAAGCCTATGGGTGCCCTAGCTTAAGCCTAGGTCTGCCCAGCCGAAGCCTAGGGGTGTCCTAGCCTTAGGCTAGGGGAGCACTAGTCTTAGCCTAAGCCTATGGGTGCCCTAGCCTCAGCCTAGGGGTACACTAGCCTAAGCATAGGAGTGCCCTAGCCTAACCCTAGGGGTGACCTAGCTTAAGCCTACTGGTGCCTTAGCCTAAGCCTTGGGGTGACCTAGCCTTAGCCTAAGCCTAGGGTTGCCCTAGCCTAAGCCTAGGGGTGCCCTAGCCTAAGCCTAGGGGTGCCCAGGCCTTAGGATAGAGGAGCCCTAGCCTTAGCCTAAGCCTATGGCTGCCCTAGCCTAAGCCTAGGGTTGCACTACACTAAGCCTAGGGGTGCCCTAGCCTAACACTATGGGTCCCCTAGCCTTAGGCTAGGGGAGCACTAGCTTTAGCCTAAGCCTAGGGGTGCCCTAGTCTAAGCCTAGGCGTGCCCTAGCCTAAGCCTAGGGAAGCCTTAGCCTAAGCTTATGGGTGCCCTAGCCTAAGCCTAAGGGTCCCCTAACCTAACACTAGGGATGCCCTAGCCTTAGGCTAGGGGAGCCCTAGCCTTAGACTAATCCTAGGGGTGCCCTAGCCTAAGCCTAGGGGTGCCCTAGCCTAAGCCTAGGGGAGCCCTAGGGTTAGGCTAGGGGAGCCCTAGCCTTAGCCTAGTCCTAGGGGTGCCCTAACCTAAGCCTAGGAGTGCCTTAGCCAAAGCTTAGGGGTTCCCTAGCCTTAGGATAGGGGAGCCTTAGCCTTTGCCTAAGCCTACGGGTGCCTTAGCTTAAGCCTAGGGGTGCCCTAGCCTAAGCCTAGGGGTGCCCTAAACTAAGCCTAGGGGTGCCTTAGCCTAAACCTAGGGGTCCCCTAGCCTTAGCTTAAGCCTAGGGGTGCCCTAGCCTGAGCCTAGTGGTGCCCTAGCCTAAGACTAGGGGTGCCCTAACCTAAGCTTATGGGTGCCCTACCCTAAGCCTAAGGGTCCCCTAACCTAACCCTAGGGATGCCCTAGCCTTAGGCTAGGGTAGCCCTAGCCTTAGACTAATCCTAGGGGTGCCCTAGCCTAAGCCTAGGGGTGCCCTAGCCTAAGCCTAGGGGAGCCCTAGCCTAAGCTTAGGGGTCCCTTAGCCTAAGCCTTGGGGTGCCCTAGGGTTAGGCTAGGGGAGCCCTAGCCTTAGCCTAATCCTAGGGGTGCCCTATCCTAAGCCTAGGAGTGCCTTAGCCAAAGCTTAGGGGTGCCCTAGCCTTAGGATAGGGGAGCCTTAGCCTTTGCCTAAGCCTATGGGTGCCTTAGCTTAAGCCTAGGGGTGCCCCAGCCTAAGCCTAGGGGTGTCCTAGCCTAAGCCTAGGGGTGCCCTAGCCTAAGCCTCGGAGTGCCCTAGCCTAAGCCTAGGGGTGCCCTAGCCTTTGCCTAAGCCTAGGAGTGCCCTAGCCTAAGCCTAGTGGTGCCCTAGCCTTAGGCTAGGGGAGCCCTAGCCTTAGCCTAAGCCTAGGGGTGCCCTAGCCTAAGACTAGGGGTGCCCTAGCCTAAGCTTAGGGGTGCCCTAGCCTAAGCCTAGGGGTCCCCTAGCCTAAGCCTAGGGGTGCCCTAGCGTTAGGCTAGGGGAGACCTAGCCTTAGCCTCATCCTAGGGGTACCCTAACCTAAGCCTAGGAGTGCCTTAGCCAAAGCCTAGGGGTGCCCTAGCCACAGGATAGGGGAGTCCTAACCTTAGCCTAAGCCTATGGGTGCCCTAGCTTAAGCCTAGGTCTGCCCTAGCCGAAGCCTAGGGGTGCCCTAGCCTTAGGCTAGGGGAGCACTAGTCTTAGCCTAAGCCTATGGGTGCCCTAGCCTCAGCCTAGGGGTGCACTAGCCTAAGCATAGGAGTGCCCTAGCCTAACCCTAGGGGTGACCTAGCTTAAGCCTAGTGGTGCCTTAGCCTAAGCCTTGGGGTGACCTAGCCTTAGCCTAAGCCTAGGGTTGCCCTAGCCTAAGCCTAGGGGTGCCCTAGCCTAAGCCTAGGGGTGCCCAGGCCTTAGGATAGAGGAGCCCTAGCCTTAGCCTATGGCTGCCCTAGCCTAAGCCTAGGGTTGCACTACACTAAGCCTAGGGGTGCCCAAGCCTAACACTATGGGTGCCCTAGCCTTAGGCTAGGGGAGCACTAGCTTTAGCCTAAGCCTAGGGGTGCCCTAGTCTAAGCCTAGGCGTGCCCTAGCCTAAGCTTATGGGTGCCCTAGCCTAAGCCTAAGGGTCCCCTAACCTAACCCTAGGGATGCCCTAGCCTTAGGCTAGGGGAGCCCTAGCCTTAGACTAATCCTAGGGGTGCCCTAGCCTAAGCCTAGGGGTGCCCTAGCCTAAGCCTAGGGGAGCCCTAGCCTAAGCTTAGGGGTCCCCTAGCCTAAGCCTTGGGGTGCCCTAGGGTTAGGCTAGGGGAGCCCTAGCCTTAGCCTAATCCTAGGGGTGCCCTAGCCTAAGCCTAGGGGTGCCCTAGCCTAAGCCTAGGGGAGCCCTAGCCTAAGCTTAGGGGTCCCCTAGCCTAAGCCTTGGGGTGCCCTAGGGTTAGGCTAGGGGAGCCCTAGCCTTAGCCTAATCCTAGGGGTGCCCTAACCTAAGCCTAGCAGTGCCTTAGCCAAAGCTTAGGGGTGCCCTAGCCTTAGGATAGGGGAGCCTTAGCCTTTGCCTAAGCCTACGGGTGCCTTAGCTTAAGCCTAGGGGTGCCCTAGCCTAAGCCTAGGGGTGCCCTAGCCTAAGCCTAGGGGTGCCCTAGCCTAAGCCTAGGAGTGCCCTAGCCTAAGCCTAGGGGTGCCCTAGCCTTAGCCAAAGCCTAGGGGTGCCCTAGCCTAAACTTAGGGGTGCCCTAGCCTAAGCCTAGTGGTGCCTTAACCTAAGCCTAGGGGTGACCTAGCCTTAGCCTAAACCTAGGGGTGCCTTAGCCTAAGCCTAGGGGTCCCCTAGCCTTAGCCTAAGTCTAGGGGTGTTCTAGCCTAAGTTTAGGGGTGCCATAACCTAAGCCTTAGGGTGCCCTAGCCTAAGCCTAGTGGTGCCCTAGCCTTAGGCTAGGGGAGCCCTAGCCTTAGCCTAAGCCTAGGGGTACCCTAGCCTAAGACTAGGGGTGCCCTAGCCTAACCTTATGGGTGCCCTAGCCTAAGCCTATGGGTGCCCATCCCTAAGCCTAAGGGTTCCCTAGCCTAAGCCTAGGCGTGCCCTATCCTAAGCATACGGGTGCCCTCGCCTTAGGCTAGGGGAACCCTAGCCTTAGCCTAAGCCTAGGGGTGCCATAGCCTAAGCCTAGGGATGCCCTAGCCTGAGCCTAGTGGTGCCCTATCCTTAGGCTAGGGGAGCCCTAGCCTTAGCCTAAGCCTAGCGGTGCCCTAGCCTTAGCCTAGGAGTGCCCAAGCCTAAGGCTAAGGGTGCCCTTGCCTAAGTTTAGGGGTGCCCTAGCCTAAGCCTAGGGGTCCCCTAGCCTAAGCCTAGGGGTGCCCTAGGGTTAGGCTAGGGGAGCCCTAGCCTTAGCATAAGCCTAGGGGTACCCTAGCCTAAGCCTAGGGGTGCCCTAGCCTAAGCCTAGGGGAGCCCTAGCCTGAGCCTAGGGGTGCCCTAGCCTAAGCTTAGGGGTGCCATAACCTAAGCCTCGGGCTGCCCTAGCCTAAGCCTAGGGGTACCCTAGCCTAACCCAAGGGGTGCCCTAGCCTTAGGCTAGGGGAGCACTAGCCTTAGCCTAAGCCAAGGGGTGCCCTAGCCTAAGCCTAGGGGTGCCCTAGCCTAAGCCTAGGGGTGCCCTAGCCTAAGCCTAGGGGAGCCCTAGCCTAAGCCTAGGGGTGCCCTAGCCTAAGCTTAGGGGTGCCATAACCTAAGCCTAGGGGTGCCCTAGCCTAAGCCTAGTGGTGCCCTAGCCTTAGGCTAGGGGAGCCCTAGCCTTAGCCTAAGCCTAGGGGTGCCCTAGCCTAAGACTAGGGGTGCCCTAGCCTAAGCTTAGGGGTGCCCTAGCCTAAGCCTAGGGCTCGCCTAGCCTAAGCCTAGGGGTGCCCTAGGGTTAGGCTAGGGGAGCCCTAGCCTTAGCCTCATCCTAGGGGTACCCTAACCTAAGCCTAGGAGTGCCTTAGCCAAAGCCTAGGGGTGCCCTAGCCACAGGATAGGGGAGTCCTAACCTTAGCCTAAGCCTATGGGTGCCCTAGCTTAAGCCTAGGTCTGCCCTAGCCGAAGCCTAGGGGTGCCCTAGCCTTAGGCAAGGGGAGCCCTAGCCTTAGCCTAAGCCTATGGGTGCCCTAGCCTCAGCCTAGGGGTGCACTAGCCTAAGCATAGGAGTGCCCTAGCCTAACCCTAGGGGTGACCTAGCTTAAGCCTAGTGGTGCCTTAGCCTAAGCCTTGGGGTGACCTAGCCTTAGCCTAAACCTAGGGTTGCCCTAGCCTAAGCCTTGGGGTGCCCCAGCCTAAGCCTAGGGGTGCCCAGGCCTTAGGATAGAGGAGCCCTAGCCTTAGCCTAAGCCTATGGCTGCCCTAGCCTAAGCCTAGGGTTGCCCTACACTAAGCCTAGGGGTGCCCTAGCCTAACACTATGGGTGCCCTAGCCTTAGGCTAGGGGAGCACTAGCTTTAGCCTAAGCCTAGGGGTGCCCTAGTCTAAGCCTAGGCGTGCCCTAGCCTAAGCCTAGGGGTGCCCTACCCTAAGCCTATGGGTGCCCATCCCTAAGCCTAGGGGTGCCCTAGCCTAAGCCTAGGCTTGGCCTAGCCTTAGGCTAGCTGAGCCCTAGCCTAAGCCTAAGCCTAGGGGTGCTCTAGCCTAAGCCAAAGGGTGCCCTAGCCTTAGGCTAGGAGAGCCCTAGCCTTAGCCTAAACCTAGGGGTGTCCTAGCCTAAGCCTAGGGGTGTCCTAGCTTAAGCCTAGGGGTGCCCTAGCCTAAGCCTTGGGGTGCCTTAGCCTAAGCCTAGGGGTGCCCTAGCCTAAGCCTAGGGGTGCCCAGGCCTTAGGCTACAGGAGCCCTAGCCTTAGCCTAAGCCTATGCTGTCCTAGCCTAAGCCTAGGGGTGCCCTACCCTAAGCCTAGGGGTGCCCTAGCTTAACCCTAGTGGTGCCCTAGCCTTAGTCTAGGGGAACACTAGCCTTAGCCTAAGCCTAGGGGTGCCCTACCCTAAGCCTTGGGGTGCCCTACACTAAGCCTAGGGGTGCCCTAGCCTAAGCCTAGACTTGCCCTAGCCTTAGGCTAGCTGAGCCTTAGACTAAGCCTAAGCCTAGGGGTGCCCTAGCCTAAGCCTAGGGGTGCCCTAGCCTAAGCCTAGGGGTGCTCTAGCCTTAGACTAGCTGAGCCCTAGCCTTAGCCTAAGCCTAGGGGTGCCCTCGCCTAAGCCTAGGGGTGTCCTAGCCTAAGCCTAGGGGTGCCCTAGCCCAAGCCTAGGGATGCCCTAGCGTTAGGCTAGAGGAGCCCTAGCCTTAGCCTAAGCCTAGGGGTGGCCAAGCCTAAGCCTAGAGGTGCCCTAGCCTAAGTCTAGGGGTGCCCTAGCCTAAGCCTAGGGGGTGCCCTAGCCTAAGCCTAGGGGGTGCCTAAGCCTAAGCCTAAGCCTAGGGGTGCCCTAGCCTAAGCTTTGGGGTGCCCTTGCCTAAGCCTAGGGGTGCCCTATCCTAAGCCTAGGGGTGCCCAGGCCTTAGGCTAGAGGAGCCCTAGCCTTAGCCTAAGCCTATGATGTCCTAGCCTAAGCCTAGGGGTGCCCTACCCTAAGCCTAGGGGTGCCCTAGCTTAACCCTAGTGGTGCCCTAGCCTTAGACTAGGGGAACAGTAGCCTTAGCCTAAGCCTAGGGGTGCCCTACCCTAAGCCTTGGGGTGCCCTACACTAAGCCTAGGGGTGCCCTAGCCTAAGCCTAGACTTGCCCTTGCCTTAGGCTAGCTGAGCCTTAGACTAAGCCTAAGCCTAGGGGTGCCCTAGCCTAAGCCTAGGGGTGCCCTAGCTTAACCCTTGTGGTGCCCTAGCCTTAGACTAGGGGAACACTAGCCTTAGCCTAAGCCTAGGGGTGCCCTACCCTAAGCCTTGGGGTGCCCTACACTAAGCCTAGGGGTGCCCTAGCCTAAGCCTAGACTTGCCCTAGCCTTAGGCTAGCTGAGCCTTAGACTAAGCCTAAGCCTAGGGGTGCCCTAGCCTAAGCCTAGGGGTGCCCTAGCCTAAGCCTAGGGGTGCCCTAGCCTTAGACTAGCTGAGCCCTAGCCTTAGCCTAAGCCTAGGGGTGCCCTCGCCTTAGCCTAGGGGTGTCCTAGCCTAAGCCTAGGGGTGCCCTAGCCCAAGCCTAGGGATGCCCTAGCGTTAGGCTAGAGGAGCCCTAGCCTTAGCCTAAGCCTAGGGGTGGCCAAGCCTAAGCCTAGAGGTGCCCTAGCCTAAGTCTAGGGGTGCCCTAGCCTAAGCCTAGGGGGTGCCCTAGCCTAAGCCTAGGGGGTGCCTAAGCCTAAGCCTAAGCCTAGGGGTGCCCTAGCCTAAGCTTTGGGGTGCCCTAGCCTAAGCCTAGGGGTGCCCTAGCCTAAGCGTAGGGGTGCCCAGGCCTTAGGCTAGAGGAGCCCTAGCCTTAGCCTAAGCCTATGCTGTCCTAGCCTAAGCCTAGGGGTGCCCTACCCTAAGCCTAGGGGTGCCCTAGCTTAACCCTAGTGGTGCCCTAGCCTTAGACTAGTGGAACAGTAGCCTTAGCCTAAGCCTAGGGGTGCCCTACCCTAAGCCTTGGGGTGCCCTACACTAAGCCTAGGGGTGCCCTAGCCTAAGCCTAGACTTGCCCTTGCCTTAGGCTAGCTGAGCCTTAGACTAAGCCTAAGCCTAGGGGTGCCCTAGCCTAAGCCTAGGGGTGCCCTAGCCTAAGCCTAGGGGTGCCCTAGCCTAAGCCTAGGGGTGCCATAGCCTTAGGCTAGAGGAGCCCTAGCCTTAGCCTAAGACTAGGGGTGCCCTAGCCTAAGACTAGGGGTGCCCTAGCCTAAGCTTAGGGGTGCCCTAGCCTAAGCTTTGGGGTGCCCTAGCCTAAGCCTACGGGTGCCCTAGGGTTAGGCTAGGGGAGCCATAGCCTTAGCCTAAGTCTAGGGGTGCCCTAGCCTAAGACTAGGGGTGCCCTAGCCTAAGCCTAGGGGTGCCCTATCCTAAGCCTAGGTGTTCCCTAGCCTTAGGCTAGGGGAGCCCTAGCCTTAGCCTAAGCCTAGGTGTGCCCTATCCTAAGCCTAGTGGTGCCCTATCCTAAGCCTAGGGGTGCCCTAGCTTAAGCCGAGGGGTGCCCTAGCCTTAGGCTAGTGGAGCCCTAACCTTAGCCTAAGCCTAGGGGTGCCCTAGCCTAAGCTTAGGGGTGCCCTAGCCTAAGCCTAGGGGTGCCCAAGCCTAAGGCTAAGGGGTGCCCTAGCCTTAGTCTAGTGGAGCCCTAGCCTTAGCCTAAGCCTTGGGGTGCCTAGCCTAAGCCTAGGGGTGCCCTAGCCTTAGGCTAGCTGAGCCCTAGCCTTAGCCTAAGCCTAGGGGTGCCCTCGCCTAAGCCTAGGGGTGCCCTAGCCTAAGCCTAGGGGTGCCCTAGCCCAAGCCTAGGGATGCCCTAGCGTTAGGATAGAGGAGCCCTAGCCTTAGCCTAAGCCTAGGGGTGGCCAAGCCTAAGCCTAGAGGTACCCTAGCCTAAGTCTAGGGGTGCCCTAGCCTAAGCCTAGGGGTACCCTAGCCTTAGGCTAGGGGAGCCCTAGCCTTAGCCTAAGCCTTGGGGTGCCCCAGCCTAAGCCTAGGGGTGCCCTAGCCTAAGTCTAGGGGTGCCTAGCCTAAGCATAGGGATGCCCTAACCTAAGCCTAGGGGTTCATTACCTAAGCCTAGGGGTGCCCTAGCCTAAGCCTAGGGGTGCCCTAGTCTAAGACTAAGGGTGCCCTAGCCTTAGACTAAGGGAGCCGTAGCCTTAGCCTAAGCCTAGGGGTGCCCTAGCCTAAGCCTAGGTTCGCCCTAGCCTACGTCTAGCGGTGCCCTAGCCTTAGGCTAGGGGAGCCCTAGCCTTAGCCTAAACAAGGGGTGTCCTAGCCTAAGCCTACGGGTGCCCTAGCCTAAGCCTAGGGGTGCGCTAGCCAAGGTGTAGGGGTGCCTTAGCCTGAGCCTTGGGGTGCCCTAGCCTAAGACTAGGGGTGCCCTAGCCTAAGCCTACGGGTGCCCTAGCCTTAGGCTAGGGGAGCCCTAACCTTAGCCTAAACCAAGGGGTGCCCTAGCCTAAGCCTAGAGGTGCTCTAGCCTAAGCCTAGGGGTGCCCTAGCCTAAGCCTCGGGGTGCCTTAGCCTAAGCCTAGGGGTCGCCTAGCATTAGCCTAAGCCTAGGGGTGCCCTAGCCTAAGCCTAGGGGTGCCTTAGCCTAAACCTAGGGGTCCCCTAGCCTTAGCTTAAGCCTAGGGGTGCCCTAGCCTGAACCTAGTGGTGCCCCAGCCTTAGGCTAGAGGAGCCCTAGCCTTAGCCTAAGCCTAGGGGTGCCCTAGCCTAAGACTAGGGGTGCCCTAGCCTAAGCTTAGGGGTGCCCTACCCTAAGCCTAAGGGTCCCCTAACCTAACCCTAGGGATGCCCTAGCCTTAGGCTAGGGGAGCCCTAGCCTTAGCCTAATCCTAGGGGTGCCCTAGCCTAAGACTAGGGGTGCCCTAGCCTAAACCTAGGGGAGCCCTAGCCTAAGCTTAGGGGTCCCCTAGCCTAAGCCTTGGGGTGCCCTAGGGTTAGGTTAGGGGAGCCCAAGCCTTAGCCTAATCCTAAGTGTGCCCTAACCTAAGCCTAGGAATGCCTTAGCCAAAGCCTAGGGGTGTCCTAGCCTTAGGATAGGGGAGCCCTAGCCTTTTCCTAATCCTACGGGTGCCTTAGCTTAAGCCTAGGGGTGCCCTAGCCTAAGCTTGGGGTGCCCTAGCCTCAGCCTAGGGGTGCCCTAGCCTAAGCCTAGGGGTGCACTAGCCTAAGCCTAGGGTTGCCCTATCCTAAGCCTAGGGGTGCCCTAGCCTAAGCCTAGGGGTGCCCTAGCCTAACCCTAGGGGTGGCCTAGCCTTAGGCTTAGGGAGCACTAGCCTTAGCCTAAGCCTAGGGGTGCCCTAGTCTAAGCCTAGGCGTGCCCTAGCCTAAGCCGAAGGGTGACCTAGCCTTAGCCTAAACCTAGGGGTGCCTTAGCCTAAGCCTAGGGGTCCCCTAGCTTTAGCCTAAGTCTAGGGGTGCCCTAGCCTAAGCCTAGGGGTGCCCTAGCCTAAGCCTAGGGGTGCCCTAGCCTAAGCCTAGGGGTGCCCAGGCCTTAGGATAGAGGAGCCCTAGCCTTAGGCTAAGCCTATGGCTGCCCTAGCCTAAACCTAGGGTTGCCCTAGCCTAAGACTAGGGGTGCCCTAGCCTAACCCTAGGGGTGCCCTAGCCTTAGGCTAGGGGAGCACTAGCCTTAGCCTAAGCCTAGGGGTGCCCTAGTCTAAGCCTAGGCGTGCCTTAGCCTAAGCCGAGGGGTGCCCTACCCTAAGCCTGGGGGTGCCCAAGCCTAAGCCTAGGCTTGCCCTAGCATTAGGCTAGCTGAGGCCTAGCCTAAGCCTAAGCCTACGGGTGCCCTAGCCTAAGCCTAGGGGTGCCCTAGCCTAAGCCTAGGGGTGCCATAGCCTTAGGCTGGAGGAGCCCTAGCCTTAGCCTAAGCCTAGGGGTGGCCAAGCCCAAGCCTAGAGGTGCCCTAGCCTAAGTCTAGGGGTGCCCTAGCCTAAGCCTAGGGGTACCCTAGCCTTAGGCTAGGGGAGCCCTAGCCTTAGCCTAAGCCTAGGGGTGCCCTAGCCTAAGCCTTGGGGTGCCCTATCCTAAGCCTAGGGGTGCCCTAGCCTAAGCCTAGGGGTGCCCAGGCCTTAGGCAAGAGGAGCCCTAGCCTTAGCCTAAGCCTATGCTGTCCTAGCCTAAGCCTAGGGGTGCCCTACCCTAAGCCTAGGGGTGCCCTAGCTTAACCCTAGTGGTGCCCTAGCCTTAGACTAGGGGAACACTAGCCTTAGCCTAAGCCTAGGGGTGCCCTACCCTAAGCCTTGGGGGGCCCTACACTAAGCCTAGGGGTGCCGTAGCCTAAGCCTAGACTTGCCCTAGCCTTAGGCTAGCTGAGCCTTATACTAAGCCTAAGCCTAGGGGTGCCCTAGCCTAAGCCTAGGGGTGCCCTAGCCTAAGACTAGGGGTTCCCTAGCCTAAGCTTAGGGGTGCCCTAGCCTAAGCTTTGGGGTGCCCTAGCCTAAGCCTAAGGGTCCCCTAACCTAACCCTAGGGATGCCCTAGCCTTAGGCTAGGGGAGCCCTAGCCTTAGACTAATCCTAGGGGTGCCCTAGCCTAAGCCTAGGGGTGCCCTAGCCTAAGCCTAGGGGAGCCCTAGCCTAAGCTTAGGGGTCCCCTAGCCTAAGCCTTGGGGTGCCCTAGGGTTAGGCTAGGGGAGCCCTAGCCTTAGCCTAATCCTAGGGGTGCCCTAGCCTAAGCCTAGGGGTGCCCTAGCCTAAGCCTAGGGGAGCCCTAGCCTAAGCTTAGGGGTCCCCTAGCCTAAGCCTTGGGGTGCCCTAGGGTTAGGCTAGGGGAGCCCTAGCCTTAGCCTAATCCTAGGGGTGCCCTAACCTAAGCCTAGCAGTGCCTTAGCCAAAGCTTAGGGGTGCCCTAGCCTTAGGATAGGGGAGCCTTAGCCTTTGCCTAAGCCTACGGGTGCCTTAGCTTAAGCCTAGGGGTGCCCTAGCCTAAGCCTAGGGGTGCCCTAGCCTAAGCCTAGGGGTGCCCTAGCCTAAGCCTAGGAGTGCCCTAGCCTAAGCCTAGGGGTGCCCTAGCCTTAGCCAAAGCCTAGGGGTGCCCTAGCCTAAACTTAGGGGTGCCCTAGCCTAAGCCTAGTGGTGCCTTAACCTAAGCCTAGGGGTGACCTAGCCTTAGCCTAAACCTAGGGGTGCCTTAGCCTAAGCCTAGGGGTCCCCTAGCCTTAGCCTAAGTCTAGGGGTGTTCTAGCCTAAGTTTAGGGGTGCCATAACCTAAGCCTTAGGGTGCCCTAGCCTAAGCCTAGTGGTGCCCTAGCCTTAGGCTAGGGGAGCCCTAGCCTTAGCCTAAGCCTAGGGGTACCCTAGCCTAAGACTAGGGGTGCCCTAGCCTAACCTTATGGGTGCCCTAGCCTAAGCCTATGGGTGCCCATCCCTAAGCCTAAGGGTTCCCTAGCCTAAGCCTAGGCGTGCCCTATCCTAAGCATACGGGTGCCCTCGCCTTAGGCTAGGGGAACCCTAGCCTTAGCCTAAGCCTAGGGGTGCCATAGCCTAAGCCTAGGGATGCCCTAGCCTGAGCCTAGTGGTGCCCTATCCTTAGGCTAGGGGAGCCCTAGCCTTAGCCTAAGCCTAGCGGTGCCCTAGCCTTAGCCTAGGAGTGCCCAAGCCTAAGGCTAAGGGTGCCCTTGCCTAAGTTTAGGGGTGCCCTAGCCTAAGCCTAGGGGTCCCCTAGCCTAAGCCTAGGGGTGCCCTAGGGTTAGGCTAGGGGAGCCCTAGCCTTAGCATAAGCCTAGGGGTACCCTAGCCTAAGCCTAGGGGTGCCCTAGCCTAAGCCTAGGGGAGCCCTAGCCTGAGCCTAGGGGTGCCCTAGCCTAAGCTTAGGGGTGCCATAACCTAAGCCTCGGGCTGCCCTAGCCTAAGCCTAGGGGTACCCTAGCCTAACCCAAGGGGTGCCCTAGCCTTAGGCTAGGGGAGCACTAGCCTTAGCCTAAGCCAAGGGGTGCCCTAGCCTAAGCCTAGGGGTGCCCTAGCCTAAGCCTAGGGGTGCCCTAGCCTAAGCCTAGGGGAGCCCTAGCCTAAGCCTAGGGGTGCCCTAGCCTAAGCTTAGGGGTGCCATAACCTAAGCCTAGGGGTGCCCTAGCCTAAGCCTAGTGGTGCCCTAGCCTTAGGCTAGGGGAGCCCTAGCCTTAGCCTAAGCCTAGGGGTGCCCTAGCCTAAGACTAGGGGTGCCCTAGCCTAAGCTTAGGGGTGCCCTAGCCTAAGCCTAGGGCTCGCCTAGCCTAAGCCTAGGGGTGCCCTAGGGTTAGGCTAGGGGAGCCCTAGCCTTAGCCTCATCCTAGGGGTACCCTAACCTAAGCCTAGGAGTGCCTTAGCCAAAGCCTAGGGGTGCCCTAGCCACAGGATAGGGGAGTCCTAACCTTAGCCTAAGCCTATGGGTGCCCTAGCTTAAGCCTAGGTCTGCCCTAGCCGAAGCCTAGGGGTGCCCTAGCCTTAGGCAAGGGGAGCCCTAGCCTTAGCCTAAGCCTATGGGTGCCCTAGCCTCAGCCTAGGGGTGCACTAGCCTAAGCATAGGAGTGCCCTAGCCTAACCCTAGGGGTGACCTAGCTTAAGCCTAGTGGTGCCTTAGCCTAAGCCTTGGGGTGACCTAGCCTTAGCCTAAACCTAGGGTTGCCCTAGCCTAAGCCTTGGGGTGCCCCAGCCTAAGCCTAGGGGTGCCCAGGCCTTAGGATAGAGGAGCCCTAGCCTTAGCCTAAGCCTATGGCTGCCCTAGCCTAAGCCTAGGGTTGCCCTACACTAAGCCTAGGGGTGCCCTAGCCTAACACTATGGGTGCCCTAGCCTTAGGCTAGGGGAGCACTAGCTTTAGCCTAAGCCTAGGGGTGCCCTAGTCTAAGCCTAGGCGTGCCCTAGCCTAAGCCTAGGGGTGCCCTACCCTAAGCCTATGGGTGCCCATCCCTAAGCCTAGGGGTGCCCTAGCCTAAGCCTAGGCTTGGCCTAGCCTTAGGCTAGCTGAGCCCTAGCCTAAGCCTAAGCCTAGGGGTGCTCTAGCCTAAGCCAAAGGGTGCCCTAGCCTTAGGCTAGGAGAGCCCTAGCCTTAGCCTAAACCTAGGGGTGTCCTAGCCTAAGCCTAGGGGTGTCCTAGCTTAAGCCTAGGGGTGCCCTAGCCTAAGCCTTGGGGTGCCTTAGCCTAAGCCTAGGGGTGCCCTAGCCTAAGCCTAGGGGTGCCCAGGCCTTAGGCTACAGGAGCCCTAGCCTTAGCCTAAGCCTATGCTGTCCTAGCCTAAGCCTAGGGGTGCCCTACCCTAAGCCTAGGGGTGCCCTAGCTTAACCCTAGTGGTGCCCTAGCCTTAGTCTAGGGGAACACTAGCCTTAGCCTAAGCCTAGGGGTGCCCTACCCTAAGCCTTGGGGTGCCCTACACTAAGCCTAGGGGTGCCCTAGCCTAAGCCTAGACTTGCCCTAGCCTTAGGCTAGCTGAGCCTTAGACTAAGCCTAAGCCTAGGGGTGCCCTAGCCTAAGCCTAGGGGTGCCCTAGCCTAAGCCTAGGGGTGCTCTAGCCTTAGACTAGCTGAGCCCTAGCCTTAGCCTAAGCCTAGGGGTGCCCTCGCCTAAGCCTAGGGGTGTCCTAGCCTAAGCCTAGGGGTGCCCTAGCCCAAGCCTAGGGATGCCCTAGCGTTAGGCTAGAGGAGCCCTAGCCTTAGCCTAAGCCTAGGGGTGGCCAAGCCTAAGCCTAGAGGTGCCCTAGCCTAAGTCTAGGGGTGCCCTAGCCTAAGCCTAGGGGGTGCCCTAGCCTAAGCCTAGGGGGTGCCTAAGCCTAAGCCTAAGCCTAGGGGTGCCCTAGCCTAAGCTTTGGGGTGCCCTTGCCTAAGCCTAGGGGTGCCCTATCCTAAGCCTAGGGGTGCCCAGGCCTTAGGCTAGAGGAGCCCTAGCCTTAGCCTAAGCCTATGATGTCCTAGCCTAAGCCTAGGGGTGCCCTACCCTAAGCCTAGGGGTGCCCTAGCTTAACCCTAGTGGTGCCCTAGCCTTAGACTAGGGGAACAGTAGCCTTAGCCTAAGCCTAGGGGTGCCCTACCCTAAGCCTTGGGGTGCCCTACACTAAGCCTAGGGGTGCCCTAGCCTAAGCCTAGACTTGCCCTTGCCTTAGGCTAGCTGAGCCTTAGACTAAGCCTAAGCCTAGGGGTGCCCTAGCCTAAGCCTAGGGGTGCCCTAGCTTAACCCTTGTGGTGCCCTAGCCTTAGACTAGGGGAACACTAGCCTTAGCCTAAGCCTAGGGGTGCCCTACCCTAAGCCTTGGGGTGCCCTACACTAAGCCTAGGGGTGCCCTAGCCTAAGCCTAGACTTGCCCTAGCCTTAGGCTAGCTGAGCCTTAGACTAAGCCTAAGCCTAGGGGTGCCCTAGCCTAAGCCTAGGGGTGCCCTAGCCTAAGCCTAGGGGTGCCCTAGCCTTAGACTAGCTGAGCCCTAGCCTTAGCCTAAGCCTAGGGGTGCCCTCGCCTTAGCCTAGGGGTGTCCTAGCCTAAGCCTAGGGGTGCCCTAGCCCAAGCCTAGGGATGCCCTAGCGTTAGGCTAGAGGAGCCCTAGCCTTAGCCTAAGCCTAGGGGTGGCCAAGCCTAAGCCTAGAGGTGCCCTAGCCTAAGTCTAGGGGTGCCCTAGCCTAAGCCTAGGGGGTGCCCTAGCCTAAGCCTAGGGGGTGCCTAAGCCTAAGCCTAAGCCTAGGGGTGCCCTAGCCTAAGCTTTGGGGTGCCCTAGCCTAAGCCTAGGGGTGCCCTAGCCTAAGCGTAGGGGTGCCCAGGCCTTAGGCTAGAGGAGCCCTAGCCTTAGCCTAAGCCTATGCTGTCCTAGCCTAAGCCTAGGGGTGCCCTACCCTAAGCCTAGGGGTGCCCTAGCTTAACCCTAGTGGTGCCCTAGCCTTAGACTAGTGGAACAGTAGCCTTAGCCTAAGCCTAGGGGTGCCCTACCCTAAGCCTTGGGGTGCCCTACACTAAGCCTAGGGGTGCCCTAGCCTAAGCCTAGACTTGCCCTTGCCTTAGGCTAGCTGAGCCTTAGACTAAGCCTAAGCCTAGGGGTGCCCTAGCCTAAGCCTAGGGGTGCCCTAGCCTAAGCCTAGGGGTGCCCTAGCCTAAGCCTAGGGGTGCCATAGCCTTAGGCTAGAGGAGCCCTAGCCTTAGCCTAAGACTAGGGGTGCCCTAGCCTAAGACTAGGGGTGCCCTAGCCTAAGCTTAGGGGTGCCCTAGCCTAAGCTTTGGGGTGCCCTAGCCTAAGCCTACGGGTGCCCTAGGGTTAGGCTAGGGGAGCCATAGCCTTAGCCTAAGTCTAGGGGTGCCCTAGCCTAAGACTAGGGGTGCCCTAGCCTAAGCCTAGGGGTGCCCTATCCTAAGCCTAGGTGTTCCCTAGCCTTAGGCTAGGGGAGCCCTAGCCTTAGCCTAAGCCTAGGTGTGCCCTATCCTAAGCCTAGTGGTGCCCTATCCTAAGCCTAGGGGTGCCCTAGCTTAAGCCGAGGGGTGCCCTAGCCTTAGGCTAGTGGAGCCCTAACCTTAGCCTAAGCCTAGGGGTGCCCTAGCCTAAGCTTAGGGGTGCCCTAGCCTAAGCCTAGGGGTGCCCAAGCCTAAGGCTAAGGGGTGCCCTAGCCTTAGTCTAGTGGAGCCCTAGCCTTAGCCTAAGCCTTGGGGTGCCTAGCCTAAGCCTAGGGGTGCCCTAGCCTTAGGCTAGCTGAGCCCTAGCCTTAGCCTAAGCCTAGGGGTGCCCTCGCCTAAGCCTAGGGGTGCCCTAGCCTAAGCCTAGGGGTGCCCTAGCCCAAGCCTAGGGATGCCCTAGCGTTAGGATAGAGGAGCCCTAGCCTTAGCCTAAGCCTAGGGGTGGCCAAGCCTAAGCCTAGAGGTACCCTAGCCTAAGTCTAGGGGTGCCCTAGCCTAAGCCTAGGGGTACCCTAGCCTTAGGCTAGGGGAGCCCTAGCCTTAGCCTAAGCCTTGGGGTGCCCCAGCCTAAGCCTAGGGGTGCCCTAGCCTAAGTCTAGGGGTGCCTAGCCTAAGCATAGGGATGCCCTAACCTAAGCCTAGGGGTTCATTACCTAAGCCTAGGGGTGCCCTAGCCTAAGCCTAGGGGTGCCCTAGTCTAAGACTAAGGGTGCCCTAGCCTTAGACTAAGGGAGCCGTAGCCTTAGCCTAAGCCTAGGGGTGCCCTAGCCTAAGCCTAGGTTCGCCCTAGCCTACGTCTAGCGGTGCCCTAGCCTTAGGCTAGGGGAGCCCTAGCCTTAGCCTAAACAAGGGGTGTCCTAGCCTAAGCCTACGGGTGCCCTAGCCTAAGCCTAGGGGTGCGCTAGCCAAGGTGTAGGGGTGCCTTAGCCTGAGCCTTGGGGTGCCCTAGCCTAAGACTAGGGGTGCCCTAGCCTAAGCCTACGGGTGCCCTAGCCTTAGGCTAGGGGAGCCCTAACCTTAGCCTAAACCAAGGGGTGCCCTAGCCTAAGCCTAGAGGTGCTCTAGCCTAAGCCTAGGGGTGCCCTAGCCTAAGCCTCGGGGTGCCTTAGCCTAAGCCTAGGGGTCGCCTAGCATTAGCCTAAGCCTAGGGGTGCCCTAGCCTAAGCCTAGGGGTGCCTTAGCCTAAACCTAGGGGTCCCCTAGCCTTAGCTTAAGCCTAGGGGTGCCCTAGCCTGAACCTAGTGGTGCCCCAGCCTTAGGCTAGAGGAGCCCTAGCCTTAGCCTAAGCCTAGGGGTGCCCTAGCCTAAGACTAGGGGTGCCCTAGCCTAAGCTTAGGGGTGCCCTACCCTAAGCCTAAGGGTCCCCTAACCTAACCCTAGGGATGCCCTAGCCTTAGGCTAGGGGAGCCCTAGCCTTAGCCTAATCCTAGGGGTGCCCTAGCCTAAGACTAGGGGTGCCCTAGCCTAAACCTAGGGGAGCCCTAGCCTAAGCTTAGGGGTCCCCTAGCCTAAGCCTTGGGGTGCCCTAGGGTTAGGTTAGGGGAGCCCAAGCCTTAGCCTAATCCTAAGTGTGCCCTAACCTAAGCCTAGGAATGCCTTAGCCAAAGCCTAGGGGTGTCCTAGCCTTAGGATAGGGGAGCCCTAGCCTTTTCCTAATCCTACGGGTGCCTTAGCTTAAGCCTAGGGGTGCCCTAGCCTAAGCTTGGGGTGCCCTAGCCTCAGCCTAGGGGTGCCCTAGCCTAAGCCTAGGGGTGCACTAGCCTAAGCCTAGGGTTGCCCTATCCTAAGCCTAGGGGTGCCCTAGCCTAAGCCTAGGGGTGCCCTAGCCTAACCCTAGGGGTGGCCTAGCCTTAGGCTTAGGGAGCACTAGCCTTAGCCTAAGCCTAGGGGTGCCCTAGTCTAAGCCTAGGCGTGCCCTAGCCTAAGCCGAAGGGTGACCTAGCCTTAGCCTAAACCTAGGGGTGCCTTAGCCTAAGCCTAGGGGTCCCCTAGCTTTAGCCTAAGTCTAGGGGTGCCCTAGCCTAAGCCTAGGGGTGCCCTAGCCTAAGCCTAGGGGTGCCCTAGCCTAAGCCTAGGGGTGCCCAGGCCTTAGGATAGAGGAGCCCTAGCCTTAGGCTAAGCCTATGGCTGCCCTAGCCTAAACCTAGGGTTGCCCTAGCCTAAGACTAGGGGTGCCCTAGCCTAACCCTAGGGGTGCCCTAGCCTTAGGCTAGGGGAGCACTAGCCTTAGCCTAAGCCTAGGGGTGCCCTAGTCTAAGCCTAGGCGTGCCTTAGCCTAAGCCGAGGGGTGCCCTACCCTAAGCCTGGGGGTGCCCAAGCCTAAGCCTAGGCTTGCCCTAGCATTAGGCTAGCTGAGGCCTAGCCTAAGCCTAAGCCTACGGGTGCCCTAGCCTAAGCCTAGGGGTGCCCTAGCCTAAGCCTAGGGGTGCCATAGCCTTAGGCTGGAGGAGCCCTAGCCTTAGCCTAAGCCTAGGGGTGGCCAAGCCCAAGCCTAGAGGTGCCCTAGCCTAAGTCTAGGGGTGCCCTAGCCTAAGCCTAGGGGTACCCTAGCCTTAGGCTAGGGGAGCCCTAGCCTTAGCCTAAGCCTAGGGGTGCCCTAGCCTAAGCCTTGGGGTGCCCTATCCTAAGCCTAGGGGTGCCCTAGCCTAAGCCTAGGGGTGCCCAGGCCTTAGGCAAGAGGAGCCCTAGCCTTAGCCTAAGCCTATGCTGTCCTAGCCTAAGCCTAGGGGTGCCCTACCCTAAGCCTAGGGGTGCCCTAGCTTAACCCTAGTGGTGCCCTAGCCTTAGACTAGGGGAACACTAGCCTTAGCCTAAGCCTAGGGGTGCCCTACCCTAAGCCTTGGGGGGCCCTACACTAAGCCTAGGGGTGCCGTAGCCTAAGCCTAGACTTGCCCTAGCCTTAGGCTAGCTGAGCCTTATACTAAGCCTAAGCCTAGGGGTGCCCTAGCCTAAGCCTAGGGGTGCCCTAGCCTAAGACTAGGGGTTCCCTAGCCTAAGCTTAGGGGTGCCCTAGCCTAAGCTTTGGGGTGCCCTAGCCTAAGCCTAGGGGTGCCCTAGAGTGAGGCTAGGGGAGCCCTAGCCTTAGCCTAAGTCTAGGGGTACCCTAGCCTAAGACTAGGGGTGCCCTAGCCTAAGCCTAGGGGTGCCCTATCCTAAGCCTAGGTGTGCCCTAGCCTTAGGCTAGGGGAGCCCTAGCCTTAGCCTAAGCCTAGGTGTGCCCTATCCTAAGCCTAGTGGTGCCATAGCCTTAGGCTGGAGGAGCCCTAGCCTTAGCCTAAGCCTAGGGGTGCCCCAGCCTAAGCCTAGGGGTGCCCTAGCCTAAGTCTAGGGGTGCCTAGCCTAAGCATAGGGATGCCCTAACCTAAGCCTAGGGGTTCATTACCTAAGCCTAGGGGTGCCCTAGCCTAAGCCTAGGGGTGCCCTAGTCTAAGCCTAAGGGTGCCCTAGCCTTAGACTAAGGGAGCCCTAGCCTTAGCCTAAGCCTAGGGGTGCCCTAGCCTAAGCCTAGGTTCGCCCTAGCCTAAGTCTAGCGGTGCCCTAGCCTTAGGCTAGGGGAGCCCTAGCCTTAGCCTAAACAAGGGGTGTCCTAGCCTAAGCCTACGGGTGCCCTAGCCTAAGCCTAGGGGTGCGCTAGCCAAGGTGTAGGGGTGCCTTAGCCTGAGCCTTGGGGTGTCCTAGCCTAAGACTAGGGGTGCCCTAGCCTAAGCCTACGGGTGCCCTAGCCTTAGGCTAGGGGAGCCCTAACCTTAGCCTAAACCAAGGGGTGCCCTAGCCTAAGCCTAGAGGTGCTCTAGCCTAAGCCTAGGGGTGCCCTAGCCTAAGCCTCGGGGTGCCTTAGCCTAAGCCTAGGGGTCGCCTAGCATTAGCCTAAGCCTAGGGGTGCCCTAGCCTAAGCCTAGGGGTGCCTTAGCCTAAACCTAGGGGTCCCCTAGCCTTAGCTTAAGCCTAGGGGTGCCCTAGCCTGAACCTAGTGGTGCCCCAGCCTTAGGCTAGAGGAGCCCTAGCCTTAGCCTAAGCCTAGGGGTGCCCTAGCCTAAGACTAGGGGTGCCCTAGCCTAAGCTTAGGGGTGCCCTACCCTAAGCCTAAGGGTCCCCTAACCTAACCCTAGGGATGCCCTAGCCTTAGGCTAGGGGAGCCCTAGCCTTAGCCTAATCCTAGGGGTGCCCTAGCCTAAGACTAGGGGTGCCCTAGCCTAAACCTAGGGGAGCCCTAGCCTAAGCTTAGGGGTCCCCTAGCCTAAGCCTTGGGGTGCCCTAGGGTTAGGTTAGGGGAGCCCAAGCCTTAGCCTAATCCTAAGTGTGCCCTAACCTAAGCCTAGGAATGCCTTAGCCAAAGCCTAGGGGTGTCCTAGCCTTAGGATAGGGGAGCCCTAGCCTTTTCCTAATCCTACGGGTGCCTTAGCTTAAGCCTAGGGGTGCCCTAGCCTAAGCTTGGGGTGCCCTAGCCTCAGCCTAGGGGTGCCCTAGCCTAAGCCTAGGGGTGCACTAGCCTAAGCCTAGGGTTGCCCTATCCTAAGCCTAGGGGTGCCCTAGCCTAAGCCTAGGGGTGCCCTAGCCTAACCCTAGGGGTGGCCTAGCCTTAGGCTTAGGGAGCACTAGCCTTAGCCTAAGCCTAGGGGTGCCCTAGTCTAAGCCTAGGCGTGCCCTAGCCTAAGCCGAAGGGTGACCTAGCCTTAGCCTAAACCTAGGGGTGCCTTAGCCTAAGCCTAGGGGTCCCCTAGCTTTAGCCTAAGTCTAGGGGTGCCCTAGCCTAAGCCTAGGGGTGCCCTAGCCTAAGCCTAGGGGTGCCCTAGCCTAAGCCTAGGGGTGCCCAGGCCTTAGGATAGAGGAGCCCTAGCCTTAGGCTAAGCCTATGGCTGCCCTAGCCTAAACCTAGGGTTGCCCTAGCCTAAGACTAGGGGTGCCCTAGCCTAACCCTAGGGGTGCCCTAGCCTTAGGCTAGGGGAGCACTAGCCTTAGCCTAAGCCTAGGGGTGCCCTAGTCTAAGCCTAGGCGTGCCCTAGCCCAAGCCGAGGGGTGCCCTACCCTAAGCCTGGGGGTGCCCTAGCCTAAGCCTAGGCTTGCCCTAGCATTAGGCTAGCTGAGGCCTAGCCTAAGCCTAAGCCTACGGGTGCCCTAGCCTAAGCCTAGGGGTGCCCTAGCCTAAGCCTAGGGGTGCCATAGCCTTAGGCTGGAGGAGCCCTAGCCTTAGCCTAAGCCTAGGGGTGGCCAAGCCCAAGCCTAGAGGTGCCCTAGCCTAAGTCTAGGGGTGCCCTAGCCTAAGCCTAGGGGTACCCTAGCCTTAGGCTAGGGGAGCCCTAGCCTTAGCCTAAGCCTAGGGGTGCCCTAGCCTAAGCCTTGGGGTGCCCTATCCTAAGCCTAGGGGTGCCCTAGCCTAAGCCTAGGGGTGCCCAGGCCTTAGGCAAGAGGAGCCCTAGCCTTAGCCTAAGCCTATGCTGTCCTAGCCTAAGCCTAGGGGTGCCCTACCCTAAGCCTAGGGGTGCCCTAGCTTAACCCTAGTTTGCCCTAGCCTTAGACTAGGGGAACACTAGCCTTAGCCTAAGCCTAGGGGTGCCCTACCCTAAGCCTTGGGGTGCCCTACACTAAGCCTAGGGGTGCCCTAGCCTAAGCCTAGACTTGCCCTAGCCTTAGGCTAGCTGAGCCTTAGACTAAGCCTAAGCCTAGGGGTGCCCTAGCCTAAGCCTAGGGGTGCCCTAGCCTAAGACTAGGGGTGCCCTAGCCTAAGCTTTGGGGTGCCCTAGCCTAAGCCTAGGGGTGCCCTAGAGTGAGGCTAGGGGAGCCCTAGCCTTAGCCTAAGTCTAGGGGTACCCTACCCTAAGACTAGGGGTGCCCTAGCCTAAGCCTAGGGGTGCCCTATCCTAAGCCTAGGTGTGCCCTAGCCTTAGGCTAGGGGAGCCCTAGCCTTAGCCTAAGCCTAGGTGTGCCCTATCCTAAGCCTAGTGGTGCCCTATCCTAAGCCTAGGGGTGCCCTAGCCTAAGCCGAGGGGTGCCCTAGCCTTAGGCTAGTGGAGCCCTAACCTTAGCCTAAGCCTAGGGGTGCCCTAGCCTAAGCTTAGGGGTGCCCTAGCCTAAGCCTAGGGGTGCCCAAGCCTAAGGCTATGGGGTGCCCTAGCCTTAGTCTAGTGGAGCCCTAGCCTTAGCCTAAGCCTAGGGGTGCCCTCGCCTAAGCCTAGGGGTGCCCTAGCCTAAGCCTAGGGGTGCCCTAGCCCAAGCCTAGGGATGCCCTAGCGTTAGGATAGAGGAGCCCTAGCCTTAGCCTAAGCCTAGGGGTGGCCAAGCCTAAGCCTAGAGGTACCCTAGCCTAAGTCGAGGGGTGCCCTAGCCTAAGCCTAGGGGTACCCTAGCCTTAGGCTAGGGGAGCCCTAGCCTTAGCCTAAGCCTAGGGGTGCCCCAGCCTAAGCCTAGGGGTGCCCTAGCCTAAGTCTAGGGGTGCCTAGCCTAAGCATAGGGATGCCCTAACCTAAGCCTAGGGGTTCATTACCTAAGCCTAGGGGTGCCCTAGCCTAAGCCTAGGGGTGCCCTAGTCTAAGCCTAAGGGTGCCCTAGCCTTAGACTAAGGGAGCCCTAGCCTTAGCCTAAGCCTAGGGGTGCCCTAGCCTAAGCCTAGGTTCGCCCTAGCCTAAGTCTAGCGGTGCCCTAGCCTTAGGCTAGGGGAGCCCTAGCCTTAGCCTAAACAAGGGGTGTCCTAGCCTAAGCCTACGGGTGCCCTAGCCTAAGCCTAGGGGTGCGCTAGCCAAGGTGTAGGGGTGCCTTAGCCTGAGCCTTGGGGTGCCCTAGCCTAAGCCTAGGGGTGCCCTAGCCTAAGCCTACGGGTGCCCTAGCCTTAGGCTAGGGGAGCCCTAACCTTAGCCTAAACCAAGGGGTGCCCTAGCCTAAGCCTAGGGGTGCTCTAGCCTAAGCCTAGGGGTGCCCTAGCCTAAGCCTCGGGGTGCCTTAGCCTAAGCCTAGGGGTCGCCTAGCATTAGCCTAAGCCTAGGGGTGCCCTAGCCTAAGCCTAGGGGTGCCTTAGCCTAAACCTAGGGGTCCCCTAGCCTTAGCTTAAGCCTAGGGGTGCCCTAGCCTGAGCCTAGTGGTGCCCCAGCCTTAGGCTAGAGGAGCCCTAGCCTTAGCCTAAGCCTAGGGGTGCCCTAGCCTAAGACTAGGGGTGCCCTAGCCTAAGCTTAGGGGTGCCCTACCCTAATCCTAAGGGTCCCCTAACCTAACCCTAGGGGAGCCCTAGCCTTAGCCTAATCCTAGGGGTGCCCTAGCCTAAGCCTATGGGTGCCCTAGCCTAAGCCTAGGGGAGCCCTAGCCTAAGCTTAGGGGTCCCCTAGCCTAAGCCTTGGGGTGCTCTAGGGTTAGGTTAGGGGAGCCCAAGCCTTAGCCTAATCCTAAGTGTGCCCTAACCTAAGCCTAGGAATGCCTTAGCCAAAGCCTAGGGGTGTCCTAGCCTTAGGATAGGGGAGCCCTAGCCTTTGCCTAATCCTACGGGTGCCTTAGCTTAAGCCTAGGGGTGCCCTAGCCTAAGCTTGGGGTGCCCTAGCCTCAGCCTAGGGGTGCCCTAGCCTAAGCCTAGGGGTGCACTAGCCTAAGCCTAGGGTTGCCCTATCCTAAGCCTAGGGGTGCCCTAGCCTAAGCCTAGGGGTGCCCTAGCCTAACCCTAGGGGTGGCCTAGCCTTAGGCTTAGGGAGCACTAGCCTTAGCCTAAGCCTAGGGGTGCCCTAGTCTAAGCCTAGGCGTGCCCTAGCCTAAGCCGAAGGGTGACCTAGCCTTAGCCTAAACCTAGGGGTGCCTTAGCCTAAGCCTAGGGGTCCCCTAGCTTTAGCCTAAGTCTAGGGGTGCCCTAGCCTAAACCTAGGGGTGCCCTAGCCTAAGCCTAGGGGAGCCCTAGCCTAAGCCTAGGGGTGCCCAGGCCTTAGGATAGAGGAGCCCTAGCCTTAGGCTAAGCCTATGGCTGCCCTAGCCTAAACCTAGGGTTGCCCTAGCCTAAGACTAGGGGTGCCCTAGCCTAACCCTAGGGGTGCCCTAGACTTAGGCTAGGGGAGCACTAGCCTTAGCCTAAGCCTAGGGGTGCCGTAGTCTAAGCCTAGGAGTGCCTTAGCCTAAACCTAGGGGTCCCCTAGCCTTAGCTTAAGCCTAGGGGTGCCCTAGCCTGAGCCTAGTGGTACCCCAGCCTTAGGCTAGAGGAGCCCTAGCCTTAGCCTAAGCCTAGGGGTGCCCTAGCCTAAGACTAGGGGTGCCCTAGCCTAAGCTTAGGGGTGCCCTAGCCTAAGCCTAAGGGTCCCCTAACCTAACCCTAGGGATGCCCTAGCCTTAGGCTAGGGGAGCCCTAGCCTTTGCCTAATCCTACGGGTGCCTTAGCTTAAGCCTAGGGGTGCCCTAGCCTAAGCTTGGGGTGCCCTAGCCTCAGCCTAAGGGTGCCCTAGCCTAAGCCTAGGGGTGCCCTAGCCTAAGCCTAGGGGTGCCCTAGCCTAAGCCTAGGGGTGCCCTAGCCTAACCCTAGGGGTGGCCTAGCCTTAGGCTTAGGGAGCACTAGCCTTAGCCTAAGCCTAGGGGTGCCCTAGTCTAAGCCTAGGCGTGCCCTAGCCTAAGCCGAAGGGTGACCTAGCCTTAGCCTAAACCTAGGGGTGCCTTAGCCTAAGCCTAGGGGTCCCCTAGCTTTAGCCTAAGTCTAGGGTTGCCCTAGCCTAAGCCTAGGGGTGCCCTAGCCTAAGCCTAGGGGTGCCCTAGCCTAAGCCTAGGGGTGCCCAGGCCTTAGGATAGAGGAGCCCTAGCCTTAGGCTAAGCCTATGGCTGCCCTAGCCTAAACCTAGGGTTGCCCTAGCCTAAGACTAGGGGTGCCCTAGCCTAACCCTAGGGGTGCCCTAGCCTTAGGCTAGGGGAGCACTAGCCTTAGCCTAAGCCTAGGGGTGCCCTAGCCTAAGCTTAGGGGTGCCCTACCCTAAGCCTGGGGGTGCCCTAGCCTAAGCCTAGGCTTGCCCTAGCATTAGGCTAGCTGAGCCCTAGCCTAAGCCTAAGCCTACGGGTGCCCTAGCCTAAGCCTAGGGGTGCCCTAGCCTAAGCCTAGGGGTGCCATAGCCTTAGGCTGGAGGAGCCCTAGCCTTAGCCTAAGCCTAGGGGTGCCCTAGCCTAAGACTAGGGGTGCCCTAGCGTAAGCTTAGGGGTGCCCTATCCTAAGCCTAGGGGTGGCCATAGCCTTAGGCTAGGGGATCCCTAGCCTTAGCCTAAGCCTAGAGGTGCCCTAGCCTAAGCCAAGTGGTGCCCTATCCTAAGCCTAGGGGTGCCCTAGCCTAAGCCTAGGGGTGCCCTAGCCTTAGCCTACACCTAGGGGTGCCCTATCCTAAGCCATGGGGTGCTCTAGCCTAAGCCTACGGGTGTCCTAGCCTAAGCCTAGAGGTGCCCTAGCCTAAGCCTAGGGGTGCCCTAACCTTAGGATAGGGGAGCCCCAGCCTTAGCGTAAGCCTTGGGGCGCCCTGCCTAAACCTAGGGGTTCCCTAGCCTAAGCCTAGGGGTGACCTAGCCTTAGGCTAGGGGAGCCCTAACCTTAGTGTAAGCCTAGGGGAGCCCTAGCCTAAGCCTAGGGGTGCCCTAGCCTAAGCCTAGGGGTGCCCTAGTCTAAGCCTAGGGGTGCCCTAGCCTAAGCCTAGGGGAGCCCTAGCCTAAGCCTAGGGGTGCCCTAGCCTAAGCCTAGGGGTGCCCTAGTCTAAGCCTAGGGGTGCCCTAGCCTAAGCCTAGGGGTACCCTAGGCTTAGGCTAGGGGAATCCTCGCCTTAGCCGAAGCCTTGGGGTGCCCTAGCCTAAGCCTAGGGGTACCCTAGCCTTAGGCTAGGGGAGTCCTCACCTTAGTCGAAGCTTTGGGGTGCCCTAGCCTAAGAGTAGGGGTGCCCTAGCCTAAACCTAGGGGTGCCCTAGCCCAGGCTAGGGATGCCCTAGCGTTAGGCTAGAGGAGCCCTAGCCTTAGCCTAAGCCTAGTGGTGCCCTAGCCTAAGCCAAGGGGTGCCCTAGCCTAAGCCTAGTGGTACCCTAGCCTTAGGCTAGGCGAGTCCTAGCCTTAGCCTAAGCCAAGGGGTGCCCCAGCATAAGCCTAGGGGTGCCCTGCCTAAGTCCAGGGGTGCCTAGCCTAAGCATAGGGGTGCCCTAACCTAAGCCTAGGGGTTCCCTACCTAAGCCTAGGGGTGCCCTAGCCTAAGCCTATGGGTGCCCATCCCTAAGCCTAGGGGTTCCCTAGCCTAAGCCTAGGCGTGCCCTATCCTAAGCATACGGGTGCCCTCGCCTTAGGCTAGGGGAACCCTAGCCTTAGCCTAAGCCTAGGGGTGCCATAGCCTAAGCTTAGGGATGCCCTAGCCTGAGCCTAGTGGTGCCCTATCCTTAGGCTAGGGGAGCCCTAGCCTTAGCCTAAGCCTAGCGGTGCCCTAGCCTAAGCCTAGGGGTGCCCAAGCCTAAGGCTACGGGTGCCCTTGCCTAAGCTTAGGGGTGCCCTAGCCTAAGCCTAGGGGTCCCCTAGCCTAAGCCTAGGGGTGCCCTTGGGTTAGGCTAGGGGAGCCCTAGCCTTAGCATAAGCCTAGGGGTACCCTAGCCTAAGCCTAGGGGTGCCATAGCCTAAGCCTAGGGGAGACCTAGCCTGAACCTAGGGGTGCCCTAGCCTAAGTTTCGGGGTGCCATAACCTAAGCCTAGGGCTGCCCTAGCCTAAGCCTAGGGGTACCCTAGCCTAACCCAAGGGGTGCCCTAGCCTTAGGCTAGGGGAGCACTAGCCATAGCCTAAGCCTAGGGGTGCCCTAGCCTAAGACTAGGGGTGCCCTAGCCTAAGCTTAGGGGTGCCCTAGCATAAGCCTAGGGCTCCCCTAGCCTAAGCCTAGGGGTGCCCTAGGGTTAGGCTAGGGGAGCCCTAGCCTTAGCCTCATCCTAGGGGTACCCTAACCTAAGCCTCGGAGTGCCTTAGCCAAAGCCTAGGGGTGCCCTCGCCACAGGATAGGGGAGTCCTAACCTTAGCCTAAGCCTATGGGTGCCCTAGCTTAAGCCTAGGTCTGCCCTAGCCGAAGCCTAGGGGTGCCCTAGCCTTAGGCAAGGGGAGCCCTAGCCTTAGCCTAAGCCTATGGGTGCCCTAGCCTCAGCCTAGGGGTGCACTAGCCTAAGCATAGGAGTGCCCTAGCCTAACCCTAGGGGTGACCTAGCTTAAGCCTAGTGGTGCCTTAGCCTAAGCCTTGGGGTGACCTAGCCTTAGCCTAAGCCTAGGGTTGCCCTAGCCTAAGCCTAGGGGTGCCCCAGCCTAAGCCTAGGGGTGCCCAGGCCTTAGGATAGAGGAGCCCTAGCCTTAGCCTAAGCCTATGGCTGCCCTAGCCTAAGCCTAGGGTTGCCCTACAGTAAGCCTAGGGGTGCGCTAGCCTAACACTATGGGTGCCCTAGCCTTAGGCTAGGGGAGCACTAGCTTTAGCCTAAGCCTAGGGGTGCCCTAGTCTAAGCCTAGGCGTGCCCTAGCCTAAGCCTAGGGGTGCCCTACCCTAAGCCTATGGGTGCCCATCCCTAAGCCTAGGGGTGCCCTAGCCTAAGCCTAGGCTTGGCCTAGCCTTAGGCTAGCTGAGCCCTAGCCTAAGCCTAAGCCTAGGGGTGCTCTAGCCTAAGCCAAAGGGTGCCCTAGCCTTAGGCTAGGGGAGCCCTAGCCTTAGTCTAAGCCTATGCTGTCCTAGCCTAAGCCTAGGGGTGCCCTACCCTAAACCTAGGGGTGTCCTAGCCTAAGCCTAGGGGTGTCCTAGCTGAAGCCTAGGGGTGCCCTAGCCTAAGCCTTGGGGTGCCCTAGCCTAAGCCTAGGGGTGCCCTAGCCTAAGCCTAGGGGTGCCCAGGCCTTAGGCTAGAGGAGCCCTAGCCTTAGTCTAAGCCTATGCTGTCCTAGCCTAAGCCTAGGGGTGCCCTACCCTAAGCCTAGGGGTGCCCTAGCTTAACCCTAGTGGTGCCCTAGCCTTAGACTAGGGGAACACTAGCCTTAGCCTAAGCCTAGGGGTGCCCTACACTAAGCCTAGGGGTGCCCTAGCCTAAGCCTAGACTTGCCCTAGCCTTAGGCTAGCTGAGCCTTAGACTAAGCCTAAGCCTAGGGGTGCCCTAGCCTAAGCCTAGGGGTGCCCTAGCCTAAGCCTAGGGGTGCCCAAGCCTTAGGCTAGCTGAGCCCTAGCCTTAGCCTAAGCCTAGGGGTGCCCTCGCCTAAGCCTAGGGGTGCCCTAGCTTAAGCCTAGGGGTGCCCTAGCCCAAGCCTAGGGATGCCCTAGCGTTAGGCTAGAGGAGCCCTAGCCTTAGCCTAAGCCTAGGGATGGCCAAGCCTAAGCCTAGAGGTGCCCTAGCCTAAGTCTAGGGGTGCCCTAGCCTAAGCCTAGGGGTACCCTAGGCTTAGGCTAGGGGAGCCCTAGCCTTAGCCTAAGCCTAGGGGTGCCCTAGCCTAAGCCTTGGGGTGCCCTAGCCTAAGCCTTGGGGTGCCCTAGCCTAAGCCTAGGGGTGCCCAGGCCTTAGGCTAGAGGAGCCCTAGCCTTAGCCTAAGCCTATGCTGTCCTAGCCTAAGCCTAGGGGTGCCCTACCCTAAGCCTAGGGGTGCCCTAGCTTAACCCTAGTGGTGCCCTAGCCTTAGACTAGGGGAACACTAGCCTTAGCCTAAGCCTAGGGGTGCCCTACCCTAAGCCTTGGGGTGCCCTACACTAAGCCTAGGGGTGCCCTAGCCTAAGCCTAAACTTGCCCTAGCCTTAGGCTAGCTGAGCCTTAGACTAAGCCTAAGCCTAGGGGTGCCCTAGCCTAAGCCTAGGGGTGCCCTAGCCTAAGCCTAGGGGTGCCCTAGCCTAAGCCTAGGGGTGCCATTGCCTTAGGCTAGAGGAGCCCTAGCCTTAGCCTAAGACTAGGGGTGCCCTAGCCTAAGACTAGGGGTGCCCTAGCCTAAGCTTAGGGGTGCCCTAGCCTAAGCTTTGGGGTGCCCTAGCCTAAGCCTAGGGGTGCCCTAGGGTTAGGCTAGGGGAGCCCTAGCCTTAGCCTAAGTCTAGGGGTGCCCTAGCCTAAGACTAGGGGTGCCCTAGCCTAAGCCTAGGGGTTCCCTATCCTAAGCCTAGGTGTGCCCTAGCCTTAGGCTAGGGGAGCCCTAGCCTTAGCCTAAGCCTAGGTGTGCCCTATCCTAAGCCTAGTGGTGCCCTATCCTAAGCCTAGGGGTGCCCAAGCCTAAGGCTAAGGGTGCCCTTGCCTAAGCTTAGGGGTGCCCTAGCCTAAGCCTAGGGGTGCCCTAGGGTTAGGCTAGGGGAGCCCTAGCCTTAGCATAAGCCTAGGGGTACCCTAGCCTAAGCCTAGGGGTGCCCTAGCCTAAGCCTAGGGGAGCCCTAGCCTGAGCCTAGGGGTGCCTTAGCCTAAGTTTAGGGGTGCCATAACCTAAGCCTAGGGCTGCCCTAGCCTAAGCCTAGGGGTACCCTAGCCTAACCCAAGGGGTGCCCTAGCCTTAGGCTAAGGTAGCACTAGCCTTAGCCTAAGCCTAGGGTTGCCCTAGCCTAAGGCTAGGGGTGCCCTAGCCTTAGCCTAGGGGAGCCCTAGCCTAAGCCTAGGGTGCCCTAGCCTAAGCTTAGGGGTGCCATAACCTAAGCCTAAGGGTGCCCTAGCCTAAGCCTAGTGGTGCCCTAGCCTTAGGCTAGGGGAGCCCTAGCCTTAGCCTAAGCCTAGGGGTGCCCTAGCCTAAGACTAGGGGTGCCCTAGCCTAAGCTTAAGGGTGCCCTAGCCTAAGCCTAGGGCTCCCCTAGCCTAAGCCTAGGGGTGCCCTAGGGTTAGGTTAGGGGAGCCCTAGCCTTAGCCTCATCCTAGGGGTACCCTAACCTAAGCCTAGGAGTGCCTTAGCCAAAGCCTAGGGGTGCCCTAGCCACAGGATAGGGGAGTCCTAACCTTAGCCTAAGCCTATGGGTGCCCTAGCTTAAGCCTAGGTCTGCCCTAGCCGAAGCCTAGGGGTGCCCTAGCCTTAGGCAAGGGGAGCCCTAGCCTTAGCCTAAGCCTATGGGTGCCCTAGCCTCAGCCTAGGGGTGCACTAGCCTAAGCATAGGAGTGCCCTAGCCTAACCCTAGGAGTGACCTAGCTTAAGCCTAGTGGTGCCTTAGCCTAAGCCTTGGGGTGACCTAGCCTTAGCCTAAGCCTAGGGTTGCCCTAGCCTAAGCCTAGGGGTGCCCCAGCCTAAGCCTAGGGGTGCTCAGGCCTTAGGATAGAGGAGCCCTAGCCTTAGCCTAAGCCTATGGCTGCCCTAGCCTAAGCCTAGGGATGCCCTACAGTAAGCCTAGGGGTGCCCTAGCCTAACATTATGGGTGCCCTAGCCTTAGGCTAGGGGAGCACTAGCTTTAGCCTAAGCCTAGGGGTGCCCTAGTCTAAGCCTAGGCGTGCCCTAGCCTAAGCCTAGGGGTGCCCTACCCTAAGCCTATGGGTGCCCATCCCTAAGCCTAGGGGTGCCCTAGCCTAAGCCTAGGCTTGGCCTAGCCTTAGGCTAGCTGAGCCCTTGCCTAAGCCTATACCTAGGGGTGCTCTAGCCTAAGCCAAAGGGTGCCCTAGCCTTAGGCTAGGGGAGCCCTAGCCTTAGCCTAAACCTAGGGGTGTCCTAGCCTAAGCCTAGGGGTGTCCTAGCTTAAGCCTAGGGGTGCCCTAGCCTAAGCCTTGGGGTGCCCTAGCCTAAGCCTAGGGGTGCCCTAGCCTAAGCCTTGGGGTGCCCAGGCCTTAGGCTAGAGGAGCCCTAGCCTTAGCCTAAGCCTATGCTGTCCTAGCCTAAGCCTAGGGGTGCCCTACCCTAAGCCTAGGGGTGCCCTAGCTTAACCCTAGTGGTGCCCTAGCCTTAGACTAGGGGAACACTAGCCTTAGCCTAAGCCTAGGGGTGCCCTACCCTAAACCATGGGGTGCCCTACACTAAGCCTAGGGGTGCCCTAGCCTAAGCCTAGACTTGCCCTAGCCTTAGGCTAGCTGAGCCTTAGACTAAGCCTAAGCCTATGGGTGCCCTAGCCTAAGCCTAGGGGTGCCCTAGCCTAAGCCTAGGGGTGCCCTAGCCTTAGGCTAGCTGAGCCCTAGCCTTAGCCTAAGCCTAGGGGTGCCCTCGCCTAAGCCTAGAGGTGCCCTAGCCTAAGCCTAGGGGTGCCCTAGCCCAAGCCTAGGGATGCCCTATCGTTAGGCTAGAGGAGCCCTAGCCTTAGCCTAAGCCTAGGGGTGGCCAAGCCTAAGCCTAGAGGTGCCCTAGCCTAAGTCTAGGGGTGCCCTAGCCTAAGCCTAGCGGTACCCTAGCCTTAGGCTAGGGGAGCCCTAGCCTTAGCCTAAGCCTAGGGGTGCCCTAGCCTAAGCCTTGGGGTGCCCTAGCCTAAGCCTAGGGGTGCCCTAGCCTAAGCCTAGGGGTGCCCAGGCCTTAGGCTAGAGGAGCCCTAGCCTTAGCCTAAGCCTATGCTGTCCTAGCCTAAGCCTAGGGGTGCCCTACCCTAAGCCTAGGGGTGCCCTAGCTTAACCCTAGTGGTGCCCTAGACTTAGACTAGGGGAACACTAGCCTTAGCCTAAGCCTAGGGGTGCCCTACCCTAAGCCTTGGGGTGCCCTACACTAAGCCTAGGGGTGCCCTAGCCTAAGCCTAGACTTGCCCTAGCCTTAGGCTAGCTGAGCCTTAGACTAAGCCTAAGCCTAGGGGTGCCCTAGCCTAAGCCTAGGGGTGCCCTAGCCTAAGCCTAGGGGTGCCCTAGCCTAAGCCTAGGGGTGCCATTGCCTTAGGCTAGAGGAGCCCTAGCCTTAGCCTAAGACTAGGGGTGCCCTAGCCTAAGACTAGGGGTGCCCTAGCCTAAGCTTAGGGGTGCCCTAGCCTAAGCTTTGGGGTGCCCTAGCCTAAGCCTAGGGGTGCCCTAGGGTTAGGCTAGGGGAGCCCTAGCCTTAGCCTAAGTCTAGGGGTGCCCTAGCCTAAGACTAGGGGTGCCCTAGCCTAAGCCTAGGGGTTCCCTATCCTAAGCCTAGGTGTGCCCTAGCCTTAGGCTAGGGGAGCCCTAGCCTTAGCCTAAGCCTAGGTGTGCCCTATCCTAAGCCTAGTGGTGCCCTATCCTAAGCCTAGGGGTGCCCAAGCCTAAGGCTAAGGGTGCCCTTGCCTAAGCTTAGGGGTGCCCTAGCCTAAGCCTAGGGGTGCCCTAGCCTAAGCCGAGGGGTGCCCTAGCCTTAGGCTAGTGGAGCCCTAACCTTAGCCTAAGCCTAGGGGTGCCCTAGCCTAAGCTTAGGGGTGCCCTAGCCTAAGCCTAGGGGTGCCCAAGCCTAAGGCTATGGGGTGCCCTAGCCTTAGTCTAGTGGAGCCCTAGCCTTAGCCTAAGCCTAGGGGTGCCCTAGCCTAAACCTAGATGTGCCCTAGCCTAAGCCTAGGGGTGCCCTAGCCTAATTCTAGGGGTGCCCTAGCCTTAGGCTAGCTGAGCCCTAGCCTTAGCCTAAGCCTAGGGGTGCCCTCGCCTAAGCCTAGGGGTGCCCTAGCCTAAGCCTAGGGGTGCCCTAGCCCAAGCCTAGGGAGGACCTAGCATTAGGCTAGAGGAGCCCTAGCCTTAGCCTAAGCCTAGGGGTGGCCAAGCCTAAGCCTAGAGGTGCCCTAGCCTAAGTCTAGGGGTGCCCTAGCCTAAGCCTAGGGGTACCCTAGCCTTAGGCTAGGGGAGCCCTAGCCTTAGCCTAAGCCTAGGGGTGCCCCAGCCTAAGCCTAGGGGTGCCCTAGCCTAAGTCTAGGGGTGCCTAGCCTAAGCATAGGGATGCCCTAACCTAAGCCTAGGGGTTCACTACCTAAGCCTAGGGGTGCCCTAGCCTAAGCCTAGGGGTGCCCTAGTCTAAGCCTAAGGGTGCCCTAGCCTTAGACTAAGGGAGCCCTAGCCTTAGCCTAAGCCTAGGGGTGCCCTAGCCTAAGCCTAGGTTCGCCCTAGCCTAAGTCTAGCGGTGCCCTAGCCTTAGGCTAGGGGAGCCCTAGCCTTAGCCTAAACAAGGGGTGTCCTAGCCTAAGCCTACGGGTGCCATAGCCTAAGCCTAGGGGTGCGCTAGCCAAGGTGTAGGGGTGCCTTAGCCTGAGCCTTGGGGTGCCCTAGCCTAAGCCTAGGGGTGCCCTAGCCTAAGCCTACGGGTGCCCTAGCCTTAGGCTAGGGGAGCCCTAACCTTAGCCTAAACCAAGGGGTGCCCTAGCCTAAGCCTAGGGGTGCTCTAGCCTAAGACTAGGGGTGCCCTAGCCTAAGCTTAGGGGTGCCCTAGCCTAAGCCTAAGGGTCCCCTAACCTAACCCTAGGGATGCCCTAGCCTTAGGCTAGGGGAGCCCTGCCTTAGCCTAATCCTAGGGGTGCCCTAGCCTAAGCCTAGGGGTGCCCTAGCCTAAGCCTTGGGGAGCCCTAGCCTAAGCTTAGGGGTCCCCTAGCCTAAGCCTTGGGGTGCCCTAGGGTTAGGTTAGGGGAGCCCAAGCCTTAGCCTAATCCTAAGTGTGCCCTAACCTAAGCCTAGGAATGCCTTAGCCAAAGCCTAGGGGTGTCCTAGCCTTAGGATAGGGGAGCCCTAGCCTTTGCCTAATCCTACGGGTGCCTTAGCTTAAGCCTAGGGGTGCCCTAGCCTAAGCGTGGGGTGCCCTAGCCTCAGCCTAGGGGTGCCCTAGCCTAAGCCTAGGGGTGCCCTAGCCTAAGCCTAGGGGTGCCCTAGCCTAACCCTAGGGGTGGCCTAGCCTTAGGCATAGGGAGTACTAGCCTTAGCCTAATCCTAGGGGTGCCCTAGTCTAAGCCTAGGCGTGCCCTAGCCTAAGCCGAAGGGTGACCTAGCCTTAGCCAAAACCTAGGGGTGCCTTAGCCTAAGCCTAGGGGTCCCCTAGCTTTAGCCTAAGTCTAGGGGTGCCCTAGCCTAAGCCTAGGGGTGCCCTAGCCTAAGCCTAGGGGTGCCCTAGCCTAAGCCTAGGGGTGCCCAGGCATTAGGATAGAGGAGCCCTAGCCTTAGGCTAAGCCTATGGCTGCCCTAGCCTAAACCTAGGGTTGCCCTAGCCTAAGACTAGGGGTGCCCTAGCCTAACCCTAGGGGTGCCCTAGCCTTAGGCTAGGGGAGCACTAGCCTTAGCCTAAGCCTAGGGGTGCCCTAGTCTAAGCCTAGGCGTGCCCTAGCCTAAGCCGAGGGGTGCCCTACCCTAAGCCTGGGGGTGCCCTAGCCTAAGCCTAGGCTTGCCCTAGCATTAGGCTAGCTGAGCCCTAGCCTAAGCCTAAGCCTACGGGTGCCCTAGCCTAAGCCTAGCGGTGGCCATAGCCTTAGGCTAGGGGAGCCCTAGCCTTAGCCTAAGCCTAGAGGTGCCCTAGCCTAAGCCAAGTGGTGCCCTATCCTAAGCCTAGGGGTGCCCTAGCCTAACCCTAGGGGTGCCCTAGCCTTAGCCTACACCTAGGGGTGCCCTATCCTAAGCCATGGGGTGCTCTAGCCTAAGCCTACGGGTGTCCTAGCCTAAGCCTAGAGGTGCCCTAGCCTAAGCCTAGGGGTGCCCAAACCTTAGGATAGGGGAGCCCCAGCCTTAGCGTAAGCCTTGGGGCGCCCTGCCTAAACCTAGGGGTTCCCTAGCCTAAGCCTAGGGGTGACCTAGCCTTAGGCTAGGGGAGCCCTAACCTTAGTGTAAGCCTAGGGGAGCCCTAGCCTAAGCCAAGGGGTGCCCTAGCCTAAGCCTAGGGGTGCCCTAGTCTAAGCCTAGGGGTGCCCTAGCCTAAGCCTAGGGGTGCCCTAACCTAAGTCTAGGGGTGCCCTAGCCTAAGCGTAGGGGTACCCTAGCCTTAGGCTAGGGGAATCCTCGCCTTAGCCGAAGCCTTGGGGTGCCCTAGCCTAAGCCTAGGGGTACCCTAGCCTTAGGCTAGGGGAGTCCTCGCCTTAGCTGAAGCTTTGGGGTGCCCTAGCCTAAGACTAGGGGTGCCCTAGCCTAAACCTAGGGGTGCTCTAGCCCAGGCTAGGGATGCCCTAGCGTTAGGCTAGAGGAGCCCTAGCCTTAGCCTAAGCCTAGTGGTGCCCTAGCCTAAGCCAAGGGGTGCCCTAGCCTAAGCCTAGTGGTACCCTAGCCTTAGGCTAGGCGAGTCCTAGCCTTAGCCTAAGCCTAGGGGTGCCCCAGCATAAGCCTAGGGGTGCCCTGCCTAAGTCTAGGGGTGCCTAGCCTAAGCATAGGGGTGCCCTAACCTAAGCCTAGGGGTTCCCTACCTAAGCCTAGGGGTGCCCTAGCCTAAGCTTACGGGTGCCGTAGCCTAAGGCAGGGGTGCCCTAGCCTTAGGCTAGGGGAGCCCTAGCTTTAGCCTAAGCCTAGGGGTGCCCTCGCCTAAGCCTAGCGGTGCCCTAGCCTAAGCCTAGGAGTACCCTAGCCTACGCCTAGGGGTGCCCTAGCCTAAGCCTAGTGGTGCCTTAGCCTAAGGCTAGGGGAGCCCTAGCCTTAGCCTAAGCCTAGAGGTGCCCTAGCCTAAGACTAGGGATGCCCTAGCCTAAGGTTAGGGGTGCCCTAGCCTAAGCCTAGGGGTGCCCTAGCCAAAGCTTAGGGGTGCCCTAGCCTAAGCTTAGGGGTGCCCTAGCCTAAGCCTAGGGGTGCCCTAGCCTAAGCCTAGGGGTGCCCTAGCCTTAGGCTCGGGGCCCTAGCCTTAGCCTAAGCCTAGGGGGTGCCCTAGCCTAAGCCTAGTGGTGTCCTAGCCTAATCCTAGGTGTGCCCTAGCCTAAGGCTAGGGGTACCCTAGCCAAAGCCCAGAGGTGCCCTAGCCTAAGGCTAAGGGTGCCCTAGCCTTAGTCTAGTGGAGCCCTAGCCTTAGCCTAAGCCTAGGGGTGTCCTATCCTAAGCCAATAGATGCCCTAGCCTAAGCCTAGGGGTGCCCTAGCCTAAGCCTAGGGGTGCCCTAGCCTTAGGCTAAGGGTGCCCTAGCCTTAGTCTAGTGGAGCCCTAGCCTTAGCCTAAGCCTAGGGGTGCCCTATCCTAAGACTAAGGATGCCCTACCCTAAGCCTACGGGTGTCCTAGCCTAAGCCTAGGGGTGCCCTAGCCTAAGCCTTGGGGTGCCCTAGCCTAAGCCTACGGGTGCCCTAGCCTAAGCCTAGTGTTGCCCTAGCCTAATATTAGGTGTGCCCTAGCCTAAGCTTAGTGGTCCCCTAGCCTTAGGCTAGGGGAATCCTCGCCTTAGCCTAAGCCTAGTGGTGCCCTAGCCTAAGCCTATGGGTGCCCTAGTCTAAGCCTAACGGTGCCCTAGCCTTAGACTAAGGTAGCCCTAGCCTTAGCCTAAGCCTAGGGGTGCCATAGCCTAAGCCTAGGTTCGCCCTAGCCTAAGTCTAGCGGTGCCCTAGCCTTAGGCTAGGGGAGCCCTAGCCTTAGCTTAAACCATGGGGTGTCCTAGCCAAAGCCTAGGGGTGCCCTAGCCTAAGCCTAGGGGTGCCCTAGCCTAAGTGTAGGGGTGCCCTAGCCTGAGCCTTGGGGTGCCCTAGCCTAAGCGTAGGGGTACCCTAGCCTAAGCCTAGGGGAGCCCTAGCCTTAGCCTAAGCCTAAGGGTGCCCTAGCCTAAGACTAGGGGTGCCCTAGCCTAAGCTTAAGGGTGCCCTAGCCTAAGCCTAGGGCTCCCCTAGCCTAAGCCTAGGGGTGCCCTAGGGTTAGGTTAGGGGAGCCCTAGCCTTAGCCTCATCCTAGGGGTACCCTAACCTAAGCCTAGGAGTGCCTTAGCCAAAGCCTAGGGGTGCCCTAGCCACAGGATAGGGGAGTCCTAACCTTAGCCTAAGCCTATGGGTGCCCTAGCTTAAGCCTAGGTCTGCCCTAGCCGAAGCCTAGGGGTGCCCTAGCCTTAGGCAAGGGGAGCCCTAGCCTTAGCCTAAGCCTATGGGTGCCCTAGCCTCAGCCTAGGGGTGCACTAGCCTAAGCATAGGAGTGCCCTAGCCTAACCCTAGGGGTGACCTAGCTTAAGCCTAGTGGTGCCTTAGCCTAAGCCTTGGGGTGACCTAGCCTTAGCCTAAGCCTAGGGTTGCCCTAGCCTAAGCCTAGGGGTGCCCCAGCCTAAGCCTAGGGGTGCTCAGGCCTTAGGATAGAGGAGCCCTAGCCTTAGCCTAAGCCTATGGCTGCCCTAGCCTAAGCCTAGGGATGCCCTACAGTAAGCCTAGGGGTGCCCTAGCCTAACATTATGGGTGCCCTAGCCTTAGGCTAGGGGAGCACTAGCTTTAGCCTAAGCCTAGGGGTGCCCTAGTCTAAGCCTAGGCGTGCCCTAGCCTAAGCCTAGGGGTGCCCTACCCTAAGCCTATGGGTGCCCATCCCTAAGCCTAGGGGTGCCCTAGCCTAAGCCTAGGCTTGGCCTAGCCTTAGGCTAGCTGAGCCCTTGCCTAAGCCTATACCTAGGGGTGCTCTAGCCTAAGCCAAAGGGTGCCCTAGCCTTAGGCTAGGGGAGCCCTAGCCTTAGCCTAAACCTAGGGGTGTCCTAGCCTAAGCCTAGGGGTGTCCTAGCTTAAGCCTAGGGGTGCCCTAGCCTAAGCCTTGGGGTGCCCTAGCCTAAGCCTAGGGGTGCCCTAGCCTAAGCCTTGGGGTGCCCAGGCCTTAGGCTAGAGGAGCCCTAGCCTTAGCCTAAGCCTATGCTGTCCTAGCCTAAGCCTAGGGGTGCCCTACCCTAAGCCTAGGGGTGCCCTAGCTTAACCCTAGTGGTGCCCTAGCCTTAGACTAGGGGAACACTAGCCTTAGCCTAAGCCTAGGGGTGCCCTACCCTAAACCTTGGGGTGCCCTACACTAAGCCTAGGGGTGCCCTAGCCTAAGCCTAGACTTGCCCTAGCCTTAGGCTAGCTGAGCCTTAGACTAAGCCTAAGCCTAGGGGTGCCCTAGCCTAAGCTTAGGGGTGCCCTAGCCTAAGCCTAGGGGTGCCCTAGCCCAAGCCTAGGGATGCCCTATCGTTAGGCTAGAGGAGCCCTAGCCTTAGCCTAAGCCTAGGGGTGGCCAAGCCTAAGCCTAGAGGTGCCCTAGCCTAAGTCTAGGGGTGCCCTAGCCTAAGCCTAGCGGTACCCTAGCCTTAGGCTAGGGGAGCCCTAGCCTTAGCCTAAGCCTAGGGGTGCCCTAGCCTAAGCCTTGGGGTGCCCTAGCCTAAGCCTAGGGGTGCCCTAGCCTAAGCCTAGGGGTGCCCAGGCCTTAGGCTAGAGGAGCCCTAGCCTTAGCCTAAGCCTATGCTGTCCTAGCCTAAGCCTAGGGGTGCCCTACCCTAAGCCTAGGGGTGCCCTAGCTTAACCCTAGTGGTGCCCTAGACTTAGACTAGGGGAACACTAGCCTTAGCCTAAGCCTAGGGGTGCCCTACCCTAAGCCTTGGGGTGCCCTACACTAAGCCTAGGGGTGCCTTAGCCTAAGCCTAGACTTGCCCTAGCCTTAGGCTAGCTGAGCCTTAGACTAAGCCTAAGCCTAGGGGTGCCCTAGCCTAAGCCTAGGGGTGCCCTAGCCTAAGCCTAGGGGTGCCCTAGCCTAAGCCTAGGGGTGCCATAGCCTTAGGCTAGAGGAGCCCTAGCCTTAGCCTAAGACTAGGGGTGCCCTAGCCTAAGACTAGGGGTGCCCTAGCCTAAGCTTAGGGGTGCCCTAGCCTAAGCTTTGGGGTGCCCTAGCCTATGCCTAGGGGTGCCCTAGGGTTAAGCTAGGGGAGCCCTAGCCTTAGCCTAAGTCTAGGGGTGCCCTAGCCTAAGACTAGGGGTGCCCTAGCCTAAGCCTAGGGGTGCCCTATCCTAAGCCTAGGTGTGCCCTAGCCTTAGGCTAGGGGAGCCCTAGCCTTAGCCTAAGCCTAGGTGTGCCCTATCCTAAGCCTAGTGGTGCCCTATCCTAAGCCTAGGGGTGCCCTAGCCTAAGCCGAGGGGTGCCCTAGCCTTAGGCTAGTGGAGCCCTAACCTTAGCCTAAGCCTAGGGGTGCCCTAGCCTAAGCTTAGGGGTGCCCTAGCCTAAGCCTAGGGGTGCCCAAGCCTAAGGCTATGGGGTGCCCTAGCCTTAGTCTAGTGGAGCCCTAGCCTTAGCCTAAGCCTAGGGGTGCCCTAGCCTAAGCCTAGATGTGCCCTAGCCTAAGCCTAGGGGTGCCCTAGCCTAATCCTAGGGGTGCCCTAGCCTTAGGCTAGCTGAGCCCTAGCCTTAGCCTAAGCCTAGGGGTGCCCTCGCCTAAGCCTAGGGGTGCCCTAGCCTAAGCTTAGGGGTGCCCTAGCCCAAGCCTAGGGAGGACCTAGCATTAGGCTAGAGGAGCCCTAGCCTTAGCCTAAGCCTAGGGGTGGCCAAGCCTAAGCCTAGAGGTGCCCTAGCCTAAGTCTAGGGGTGCCCTAGCCTAAGCCTAGGGGTACCCTAGCCTTAGGCTAGGGGAGCCCTAGCCTTAGCCTAAGCCTAGGGGTGCCCCAGCCTAAGCCTAGGGGTGCCCTAGCCTAAGTCTAGGGGTGCCTAGCCTAAGCATAGGGATGCCCTAACCTAAGCCTAGGGGTTCACTACCTAAGCCTAGGGGTGCCCTAGCCTAAGCCTAGGGGTGCCCTAGTCTAAGCCTAAGGGTGCCCTAGCCTTAGACTAAGGGAGCCCTAGCCTTAGCCTAAGCCTAGGGGTGCCCTAGCCTAAGCCTAGGTTCGCCCTAGCCTAAGTCTAGCGGTGCCCTAGCCTTAGGCTAGGGGAGCCCTAGCCTTAGCCTAAACAAGGGGTGTCCTAGCCTAAGCCTACGGGTGCCATAGCCTAAGCCTAGGGGTGCGCTAGCCAAGGTGTAGGTGTGCCTTAGCCTGAGCCTTGGGGTGCCCTAGCCTAAGCCTAGGGGTGCCCTAGCCTAAGCCTACGGGTGCCCTAGCCTTAGGCTAGGGGAGCCCTAAACTTAGCCTAAACCAAGGGGTGCCCTAGCCTAAGCCTAGGGGTGCTCTAGCCTAAGCCTAGGGGTGCCCTAGCCTAAGCCTCGGGGTGCCTTAGCCTAAGCCTAGGGGTCGCCTAGCATTAGCCTAAGCCTAGGGGTGCCCTAGCCTAAGCCTAGGGGTGCCTTAGCCTAAACCTAGGGGTCCCCTAGCCTTAGCTTAAGCCTAGGGGTGCCCTAGCCTGAGCCTAGTGGTGCCCCAGCCTTAGGCTAGAGGAGCCCTAGCCTTAGCCTAAGCCTAGGGGTGCCCTAGCCTAAGACTAGGGGTGCCCTAGCCTAAGCTTAGGGGTGCCCTAGCCTAAGCCTAAGGGTCCCCTAACCTAACCCTAGGGATGCCCTAGCCTTAGGCTAGGGGAGCCCTAGCCTTAGCCTAATCCTAGGGGTGCCCTAGCCTAAGCCTAGCGGTGCCCTAGCCTAAGCCTTGGGGAGCCCTAGCCTAAGCTTAGGGGTCCCCTAGCCTAAGCCTTGGGGTGCCCAAGGGTTAGGTTAGGGGAGCCCAAGCCTTAGCCTAATCCTAAGTGTGCCCTAACCTAAGCCTAGGAATGCCTTAGCCAAAGCCTAGGGGTGTCCTAGCCTTAGTATAGGGGAGCCCTAGCCTTTGCCTAATCCTACGGGTGCCTTAGCTTAAGCCTAGGGGTGCCCTAGCCTAAGTGTGGGGTGCCCTAGCCTCAGCCTAGGGGTGCCCTAGCCTAAGCCTAGGGGTGCCCTAGCCTAAGCCTAGGGGTGCCCTAGCCTAACCCTAGGGGTGGCCTAGCCTTAGGCATAGGGAGTACTAGCCTTAGCCTAAGCCTAGGGTTGCCCTAGTCTAAGCCTAGGCGTGCCCTAGCCTAAGCCGAAGGGTGACCTAGCCTTAGCCTAAACCTCGGGGTGCCTTAGCCTAAGCCTAGGGGTCCCCTAGCTTTAGCCTAAGTCTAGGGGTGCCCTAGCCTAAGCCTAGGGGTGCCCTAGCCTAAGCCTAGGGGTGCCCTAGCCTAAGCCTAGGGGTGCCCAGGCATTAGGATAGAGGAGCCCTAGCCTTAGGCTAAGCCTATGGCTGCCCTAGCCTAAACCTAGGGTTGCCCTAGCCTAAGACTAGGGGTGCCCTAGCCTAACCCTAGGGGTGCCCTAGCCTTAGGCTAGGGGAGCACTAGCCTTAGTCTAAGCCTAGGGGTGCCCTAGTCTAAGCCTAGGCGTGCCCTAGCCTAAGCCGAGGGGTGCCCTACCCTAAGCCTGGGGGTGCCCTAGCCTAAGCCTAGGCTTGCCCTAGCATTAGGCTAGCTGAGCCCTAGCCTAAGCCTAAGCCTACGGGTGCCCTAGCCTAAGCCTAGCGGTGGCCATAGCCTTAGGCTAGGGGAGCCCTAGCCTTAGCCTAAGCCTAGAGGTGCCCTAGCCTAAGCCAAGTGGTGCCCTATCCTAAGCCTAGGGGTGCCCTAGCCTAAGCCTAGGGGTGCCCTAGCCTTAGCCTACACCTAGGGGTGCCCTATCCTAAGCCATGGGGTGCTCTAGCCTAAGCCTACGGGTGTCCTAGCCTAAGCCTAGAGGTGCCCTAGCCTTAGGATAGGGGAGCCCCAGCCTTAGCGTAAGCCTTGGGGCGCCCTGCCTAAACCTAGGGGTTCCCTAGCGTAAGCCTAGGGGTGACCTAGCCTTAGGCTAGGGGAGCCCTAACCTTAGTGTAAGCCTAGGGGAGCCCTAGCCTAAGCCTAAGGGTGCCCTAGCCTAAGCCTAGTGGTGCCCTAGTCTAAGCCTAGGGGTGCCCTAGCCTAAGCCTAGGGGTGCCCTAACCTAAGTCTAGGGGTGCCCTAGCCTAAGCCTAGGGGTACCCTAGCCTTAGGCTAGGGGAATCCTCGCCTTAGCCGAAGCCTTGGGGTGCCCTAGCCTAAGCCTAGGGGTACCCTAGCCTTAGGCTAGGGGAGTCCTCGCCTTAGCTGAAGCTTTGGGGTGCCCTAGCCTAAGACTAGGGGTGCCCTAGCCTAAACCTAGGGGTGCCCTAGCCCAGGCTAGGGATGCCCTAGCGTTAGGCTAGAGGAGCCCTAGCCTTAGCCTAAGCCTAGTGGTGCCCTAGCCTAAGCCAAGGGGTGCCCTAGCCTAAGCCTAGTGGTACCCTAGCCTTAGGCTAGGCGAGTCCTAGCCTTAGCCTAAGCCTAGGGGTGCCCCAGCATAAGCCTAGGGGTGCCCTGCCTAAGTCTAGGGGTGCCTAGCCTAAGCATAGGGGTGCCCTAACCTAAGCCTAGGGGTTCCCTACCTAAGCCTAGGGGTGCCCTAGCCTAAGCTTACGGGTGCCGTAGCCTAAGGCAGGGGTGCTTTAGCCTTAGGCTAGGGAAGCCCTACCCTTAGCTTAAGCCTAGGGGTGCCCTAGCCTAAGCCTAGGGGTGCCATAGTCTAAGCCTAAGGGTGCCCTAGTCTTAGACTCGGGGAGCCCTAGCCTTAGTCTAAGCCTAGGGGTGCCCTAGCCTTTGCCTAGGGGTGCCCTAGCCTAAGCCTAGGGGTGCCCTAGCCTTAGGCTAGGGGAGCCCTAGCTTTAGCCTAAGCCTAGGGGTGCCCTCGCCTAAGCCTAGCGGTGCCCTAGCCTAAGCCTAGGAGTACCCTAGCCTACGCCTAGGGGTGCCCTAGCCTAAGCCTAGTGGTGCCTTAGCCTAAGGCTAGGGGAGCCCTAGCCTTAGCCTAAGCCTAGAGGTGCCCTAGCCTAAGACTAGGGATGCCCTAGCCTAAGGTTAGGGGTGCCCTAGCCTAAGCCTAGGGGTGCCCTAGCCAAAGCTTAGGGGTGCCCTAGCCTAAGCTTAGGGGTGCCCTAGCCTAAGCCTAGGGGTGCCCTAGCCTAAGCCTAGGGGTGCCCTAGCCTTAGGCTCGGGGCCCTAGCCTTAGCCTAAGCCTAGGGGGTGCCCTAGCCTAAGCCTAGTGGTGTCCTAGCCTAATCCTAGGTGTGCCCTAGCCTAAGGCTAGGGGTACCCTAGCCAAAGCCCAGAGGTGCCCTAGCCTAAGGCTAAGGGTGCCCTAGCCTTAGTCTAGTGGAGCCCTAGCCTTAGCCTAAGCCTAGGGGTGTCCTATCCTAAGCCAATAGATGCCCTAGCCTAAGCCTAGGGGTGCCCTAGCCTAAGCCTAGGGGTGCCCTAGCCTTAGGCTAAGGGTGCCCTAGCCTTAGTCTAGTGGAGCCCTAGCCTTAGCCTAAGCCTAGGGGTGCCCTATCCTAAGACTAAGGATGCCCTACCCTAAGCCTACGGGTGTCCTAGCCTAAGCCTAGGGGTGCCCTAGCCTAAGCCTTGGGGTGCCCTAGCCTAAGCCTACGGGTGCCCTAGCCTAAGCCTAGTGTTGCCCTAGCCTAATATTAGGTGTGCCCTAGCCTAAGCTTAGTGGTCCCCTAGCCTTAGGCTAGGGGAATCCTCGCCTTAGCCTAAGCCTAGTGGTGCCCTAGCCTAAGCCTATGGGTGCCCTAGTCTAAGCCTAACGGTGCCCTAGCCTTAGACTAAGGTAGCCCTAGCCTTAGCCTAAGCCTAGGGGTGCCATAGCCTAAGCCTAGGTTCGCCCTAGCCTAAGTCTAGCGGTGCCCTAGCCTTAGGCTAGGGGAGCCCTAGCCTTAGCCTAAACCATGGGGTGTCCTAGCCAAAGCCTAGGGGTGCCCTAGCCTAAGCCTAGGGGTGCCCTAGCCTAAGTGTAGGGGTGCCCTAGCCTGAGCCTTGGGGTGCCCTAGCCTAAGCGTAGGGGTACCCTAGCCTAAGCCTAGGGGTGCCCTAGCCTTAGGCTAGGGGAGCTCTAGCCTTAGCCTAAACCAAGGTGTGCCCTAGCCTAAGCCTAGGGGTGCTCTAGCCTAAGCCTAGGGGTGCCCTAGCCTAAGCCTCGGGGTGCCTTAGCCTAAGCCTAGGGGTCCCCTAGAATTAGCCTAAACCTAGGGGTGCCCTAGCCTAAGCCTAGGGGTGCCTTAGCCTAAACCTAGTGGTCCCCTAGCCTTAGCTTAAGCCTAGGGGTGCCCTAGCATGAGCGTAGTGGTGCCCTCGCCTAAGACTAGGGGTGCCCTAGCCTAAGCTTAGGGGTGCCCTAGCCTAAGCCTAAGGGTCCCCTAACCTAACCCTAGGGATGTCCTAGCCTTAGGCTAGGGGAGCCCTAGCCTTAGACTAATCCTAGGGGTGCCCTAGCCTAAGCCTAGGGGTGCCCTAGCCTAAGCCTAGGGGAGACCTAGCCTAAGCTTAGGGGTCCCCTAGCCAAAGCCTTGGGGTGCCCTAGGGTTAGGCTAGGGGAGCCCTAGCCTTAGCCTAATCCTAGGGGTGCCCTAGCCTAAGCCTAGGGGTGCCCTAGCCTAAGCCTAGGGGTTCCCTAACCTAAGCCTAGGAGTGCCTTAGCCAAAGCTTAGGGGTGCCCTAGCCTTAGGATAGGGGAGCCCTAGCCTTTGCCTAAGCCTACGGGTGCCTTAGCTTAAGCCTAGGGGTGCCTTAGCCTAAGCCTAGGGGTGCCCTAGCCTAAGCCTAGGGGTGCGCTAGCCTAAGCCTAGGAGTGCCCTAGCCTAAGCCTAGGGGTGCCCTAGCCTTAGCCTAAGCCTAGGGGTGCCCTAGCCTAAACTTAGGGGTGCCCTAGCGTAAGCCTAGTGGTGCCTTAACCTAAGCCTAGGGGTGACCTTGCCTTAGCCTAAACCTAGGGTGCCTTAGCCTAAGCCTAGGGGTCCCCTGGCCTTAGCCTAAGTCTAGGGGTGCCCTAGCCTAAACCTAGGGGTGCCCTAGCCTAAGCCTAGGGGTGCCCTAGCCTAAGCCTAGGGGTGCCCAGGCCTTAGGATAGAGGAGCCCTAGCCTTAGGCTAAGCCTAGGATTGCCCTGGCCTAAGCCTAGGGGTGCCATAGCCTGAGTCTAGTGGTGCACTAGCCTGTGGCTAGGGGAGCCTTAGCCTTAGCCTAAGCCTAGGGGTGTCCTAGCCTAAGCCTAGGGGTTCCCTAGCCTAAGCCTAGGCGTGCCCTATCCTAAGCATACGGGTGCCCTCGCCTTAGGCTAGGGGAACCCTAGCCTTAGCCTAAGCCTAGGGGTGCCATAGCCTAAGCCTAGGGATGCCCTAGCCTGAGCCTAGTGGTGCCCTAGCCTTAGGCTAGGGGAGCCCTAGCCTTAGCCTAAGCCTAGCGGTGCCCTAGCCTAAGCCTAGGGGTGCCCAAGCCTAAGGCTAAGGGTGCCCTTGCCTAAGCTTAGGGGTGCCCTAGCCTAAGCCTAGGGGTCCCCTAGCCTAAGCCTAGGGGTGCCCTAGGGTTAGGCTAGGGGAGCCCTAGCCTTAGCATAAGCCTAGGGGTACCCTAGCCTAAGCCTAGGGGTGCCCTAGCCTAAGCCTAGGGGAGCCCTAGCCTGAGCCTAGGGGTGCCCTAGCCTAAGCTTAGGGGTGCCATAACCTAAGCCTAGGGCTGCCCTATCCTAAGCCTAGGGGTACCCTAGCCTAACCCTAGGGGTGCCCTAACCTTAGGCTAGGGGAGCACTAGCCTTAGCCTAAGCCTAGGGGTGCCCTAGCCTAAGCCTAGGGGTGCCCTAGCCTAAGCCTAGGGGAGCCCTAGCCTAAGCCTAGGGGTGCGCTAGCCTAAGCTTAGGGGTGCCATAACCTAAGCCTAAGGGTGCCCTAGCCTAAGCCTAGTGGTGCCCTAGCCTTAGGCTAGGGGAGCCCTAGCCTTAGCCTAAGCCTAAGGGTGCCCTAGCCTAGACTAGGGGTGCCCTAGCCTAAGCTTAGGGGTTCCCTAGCCTAAGCCTACGGGTCCCCTAGCCTAAGCCTAGGGGTGCCCTAGGGTTAGGCTAGGGGAGCCCTAGCCTTAGCCTCATCCTAGGGGTACCCTAGCCTAAGCCTAGGAGTGCCTTAGCCAAAGCCTAGGGGTGCCCTAGCCACAGGATAGGGGAGCCCTAACCTTAGCCTAAGCCTACGGGTGCCCTAGCTTAAGCCTAGGTCTGCCCTAGCCGAAGCCTAGGGGTGCCCTAGCCTTAGGCTAGGGGAGCCCTAGCCTTAGCCTAAGCCTATGGGTGCCCTAGCCTCAGCCTAGGGGTGCACTAGCCTAAGCATAGGAGTGCCCTAGCCTAATCCTAGGGGTGACCTAGCTTAAGCCTAGTGGTGCCTTAGCCTAAGCCTTGGGGTGACCTAGCCTTAGCCTATGCCTAGGTGTGCCTTAGCCTAAGCCTAGGGGTCCCCTAGCCTTAGCCTAAGCCTAGGGTTGCCCTAACCTAATCCTAGGGGTGCCCTAGCCTAAGCCTAGGGGTGCCCAGGCCTTAGGATAGAGGAGCCCTAGCCTTAGCCTAAGCCTATGGGTGCCCTAGCCTAACCCTAGTGGTGCCCTAGCCTTAGACTAGGGGAACACTAGCCTTAGCCTAAGCCTAGGGGTGCCCTAGTCTAAGCCTAGGCGTGCCCTAGCCTAAGCCTAGGGAGCCCTACCCTAAGCCTATGGGTGCCCATCCCTAAGCCTAGGGGTGCCCCAGCCTAAGCCTAGGCTTGGCCTAGCCTTAGGCTAGCTGAGCCCTAGCCTAAGCCTAAGCCTAGGGGTGCTCTAGCCTAAGCCAAGGGGTGCCCTAGCCTTAGGCTAGGGGAGCCCTAGCCTTAGCCTAAACCTAGGGGTGTCCTAGCCTAAGCCTAGGGGTGTCCTAGCTTAAGCCTAGGGGTGCCCTAGCCTAAGCCTTGGGGTGCCCTAGCCTAAGCCTAGGGGTGCCCTAGCCTAAGCCTAGGGGTGCCCAGGCCTAAGGATAGAGGAGCCCTAGCCTTAGCCTAAGCCTATGCTGTCCTAGCCTAAGCCTAGGGGTGCCCTAGCCTAACCTAGGGGTGCCCTAGCCTAACCCTAGTCGTGCCCTAGCCTTAGACTAGGGGAACACTAGCCTTAGCCTAAGCCTAGGGGTGCCCTACCCTAAGCCTAGGGGTGCCCTACCCTAAGCCTAGGGGTGCCCTAGCCTAAGCCTAGACTTGCCCTAGCGTTAGGCTAGCTGAGCCTTAGACTAAGCCTAAACCTAGGGGTGCCCTAGCCTAAGCCTGGGGGTGCCCTAGCCTAAGCCTAGGGGTGCCCTAGCCTAAGCCTAGGGGTGCCATAGCCTTAGGCTAGAGGAGCCCTAGCCTTAGCCTAAGACTAGGGGTGCCCTAGCCTAAGACTAGGGGTGCCCTAGCCTAAGCTTAGGCGTACCCTAGCCTAAGCCTTGGGGTGCCCTAGCCTACGCCTAGGGGTGCTCTAGGTTTAGGCCATGGGAGCCCTAGCCTTAGCCTAAGTCTAGGGGTGCCCTAGCCTAAGACTAGGGGTGCCCTAGCCTAAGCCTAGGTGTGCCCTATCCTAAGCCTAGGTGTGCCCTAGCCTTAGGCTAGCGGAGCCCTAGCCTTAGCCTAAGCCTAGGTGTGCCCTAGCCTAAGCCTAGTGGTGCCCTATCCTAAGCCTAGGGGTGCCCTAGCCCAAGCCGAGGGGTGCCCTAGCATTAGGCTTATGGAGCCCTAACCTTAGCCTAAGCCTAGGGGTGCCCAAGCCCAAGCTTAGGGGTGCCCTAGCCTAAGCCTAGGGGTGCCCAAGCCTAAGGGTATGGGGTGCCCTAGCCTTAGTCTAGTGGAGCCCTAGCCTTTGCCTAGGCCTAGGGGTGCCCTAGCCTAAGCCTAGATGTGCCCTAGCCTAAGCCTAGGGGTGCCCTAGCCTAAGCCTAGGGGTGCCGTAGGCTTAGGCTAGCTGAGCCCTAGCCTTAGCCTAAGCCTAGGGGTGCCCTAGCCTTAGGGGTGCACTAGCCTAAGCCTAGGGGTGCCCTAGCCCAAGCCTAGGGATGCCCTACCGTTAGGCTAGAGGAGCCCTAGCCTTAGCCTAAGCCTAGGGGTGGCCAAGCCTAAGCCTAGAGGTGCCCTAGCCTAAGTCTACGGGTGCCCTAGCCTAAGCCTAGGGGTACCCTAGCCTTAGGCTAGGGGAGTCCTAGCCTTAGCCTAAGCCTAGGTGTGCCCCAGCCTAACCTAGGGGTGCCCTAGCCTAAGTCTAGGGGTGCCTAGCCTAAGCATAGGGATACCCTAACCTAAGCCTAGGGGTTCCCTACCTAAGACTAGGGGTGCCCTAGCCTAAGCCAAGGGGTGCCCTAGCCTTAGGCTCGGGGCCCTAGCCTTAGCCTAAGCCTAGGGGTGCCCTAGCCTAAGCCTATGGGTGCCCTAGTCTAAGCCTAAGGGTGCCCTAGCCTTAGACTAAGGGAGCCCTAGCCTTAGCCTAAGCCTAGGGGTGCCCTAGCCTAAGCCTAGGTTCGCCCTAGCCTAAGTCTAGCGGTGCCCTAGCCTTAGGCTAGGGGAGCCCTAGCCTTAGCCTAAACAAGGGGTGTCCTAGCCTAAGCCTACGGGTGCCCTAGCCTAAGCCTAGGGTGCGCTAGCCTAAGTGTAGGGGTGCCCTAGCCTGAGCCTTGGCGTGCCCTAGCCTAAGCCTAGGGGTGCCCTAGCCTAAGCCTAGGGGTGCCCTAGCCTTAGGCTAGGGGAGCCCTAGCCTTAGCCTAAACCAAGGGGTGCCCTAACCTAAGCCTAGGAGTGCCTTAGCCAAAGCCTAGGGGTGCCCTAGCCACAGGATAGGGGAGTCCTAACCTTAGCCTAAGCCTATGGGTGCCCTAGCTTAAGCCTAGGTCTGCCCTAGCCGAAGCCTAGGGGTGCCCTAGCCTTAGGCAAGGGGAGCCCTAGCCTTAGCCTAAGCCTATGGGTGCCCTAGCCTCAGCCTAGGGGTGCACTAGCCTAAGCATAGGAGTGCCCTAGCCTAACCCTAGGGGTGACCTAGCTTAAGCCTAGTGGTGCCTTAGCCTAAGTCTTGGGGTGACCTAGCCTTAGCCTAAGCCTAGGGTTGCCCTAGCCTAAGCCTAGGGGTGCCCTAGCCTAAGCCTAGGGGTGCCCAGGCCTTAGGATAGAGGAGCCCTAGCCTTAGCCTAAGCCTATGGCTGCCCTAGCCTAAGCCTAGGGTTGCCCTACACTAAGCCTAGGGGTGCCCTAGCCTAACACTATGGGTGCCCTAGCCTTAGGCTAGGGGAGCACTAGCTTTAGCCTAAGCCTAGGGGTGCCCTAGTCTAAGCTTAGGCGTGCCCTAGCCTAAGCCTAGGGGTGCCCTACCCTAAGCCTATGGATGCACATCCCTAAGCCTAGGGGTGCCCTAGCCTAAGCCTAGGCTTGGCCTAGCCTTAGGCTAGCTGAGCCCTAGCCTAAGCCTAAGCCTAGGGGTGCTCTAGCCTAAGCCAAAGGTTGCCCTAGCCTTAGGCTAGGGGAGCCCTAGCCTTAGCCTAAACCTAGGGGTGTCCTAGCCTAAGCCTAGGGGTGTCCTAGCTTAAGCCTAGGGGTGCCCTAGCCTAAGCCTTGGGGTGCCCTAGCCTAAGCCTAGGGGTGCCCTAGCCTAAGCCTAGGGGTGCCCAGGCCTTAGGCTAGAGGAGCCCTAGCCTTAGCCTAAGCTTATGCTGTCCTAGCCTAAGCCTAGGGGTGCCCTCCCCTAAGCCTAGGGGTACCCTAGCTTAACCCTAGTGGTGCCCTAGCCTTAGACTAGGGGAACACTAGCCTTAGCCTAAGCCTAGGGGTGCCCTACCCTAAGCCTTGGGGTGCCCTACACTAAGCCTAGGGGTGCCCTAGCCTAAGCCTAGACTTGCCCTAGCCTTAGGCTAGCTGAGCCTTAGACTAAGCCTAAGCCTAGGGGTGCCCTAGCCTAAGCCTAGGGGTGCCCTAGCCTAAGCCTAGGGGTGCCCTAGCCTAAGCCTAGGGGTGCCATAGCCTTAGGCTAGAGGAGCCCTAGCCTTAGCCTAAGACTAGGGGTGCCCTAGCCTAAGACTAGGGGTGCCCTAGCCTAAGCTTAGGGGTGCCCTAGCCTAAGCTTTGGGGTGCCCAAGCCTAAGCCAAGGGGTGCCCTAGGGTTAGGCTAGGGGAGCCCTAGCCTTAGCCTAAGTCTAGGGGTGCCCTAGCCTAAGACTAGGGGTGCCCTAGCCTAAGCCTAGGGGTGCCCTATCCTAAGCCTTGGTGTGCCCTAGCCTTAGGCTAGGGGAGCCCTAGCCTTAGCCTAAGCCTAGGTGTGCCCTATCCTAAGCCTAGTGGTGCCCTATCCTAAGCCTAGGGGTGCCCTAGCCTAAGCCGAGGGGTGCCCTAGCCTTAGGCTATTGGAGCCCTAACCTTAGCCTAAGCCTAGGGGTGCCCTAGCCTAAGCTTAGGGGTGCCCTAGCCTAAGCCTAGGGGTGCCCAAGCCTAAGGCTATGGGGTGCCCTAGCCTTAGTCTAGTGGAGCCCTAGCCTTAGCCTAAGCCTAGGGGTGCCCTAGCCTAAGCCTAGATGTGCCCTAGCCTAAGCCTAGGGGTGTCCTAGCCTAAGCCTAGGGGTGCCTTAGCCTTAGGCTAGCTGAGCCCTAGCCTTAGCCTAAGCCTAGGGGTGCCCTCGCCTAAGCCTAGGGGTGCCCTAGCCTAAGCCTAGGGGTGGCCTAGCCCAAGCCTAGGGATGCCCTACCGTTAGGCTAGAGGAGCCCTAGCCTTAGCCTAAGCCTAGCGGTGGCCAAGCCTAAGCCTAGAGGTGCCCTAGCCTAAGTCTACGGGTGCCCTACCCTAAGCCTAGGGGTACCCTAGCCTTAGGCTAGGGGAGTCCTAGCCTTAGCCTAAGCCTAGGTGTGTCCCAGCCTAACCTAGGGGTGCCCTAGCCTAAGTCTAGGGGTGCCTAGCCTAAGCATAGGGATACCCTAACCTAAGCCTAGGGGTTCCCTACCTAAGACTAGGGGTGCCCTAGCCTAAGCCAAGGGGTGCCCTAGCCTTAGGCTCGGGGCCCTAGCCTTAGCCTAAGCCTAGGGGTGCCCTAGCCTAAGCCTATGGGTGCCCTAGTCTAAGCCTAAGGGTGCCCTAGCCTTAGACTAAGGGAGCCCTAGCCTTAGCCTAAGCCTAGGGGTGCCCTAGCCTAAGCCTAGGTTCGCCCTAGCCTAAGTCTAGCGGTGCCCTAGCCTTAGGCTAGGGGAGCCCTAGCCTTAGCCTAAACAAGGGGTGTCCTAGCCTAAGCCTACGGGTGCCCTAGCCTAAGCCTAGGGTGCGCTAGCCTAAGTGTAGGGGTGCCCTAGCCTGAGCCTTGGCGTGCCCTAGCCTAAGCCTAGGGGTGCCCTAGCCTAAGCCTAGGGGTGCCCTAGCCTTAGGCTAGGGGAGCCCTAGCCTTAGCCTAAACCAAGGGGTGCCCTAACCTAAGCCTAGGAGTGCCTTAGCCAAAGCCTAGGGGTGCCCTAGCCACAGGATAGGGGAGTCCTAACCTTAGCCTAAGCCTATGGGTGCCCTAGCTTAAGCCTAGGTCTGCCCTAGCCGAAGCCTAGGGGTGCCCTAGCCTTAGGCAAGGGGAGCCCTAGCCTTAGCCTAAGCCTATGGGTGCCCTAGCCTCAGCCTAGGGGTGCACTAGCCTAAGCATAGGAGTGCCCTAGCCTAACCCTAGGGGTGACCTAGCTTAAGCCTAGTGGTGCCTTAGCCTAAGTCTTGGGGTGACCTAGCCTTAGCCTAAGCCTAGGGTTGCCCTAGCCTAAGCCTAGGGGTGCCCTAGCCTAAGCCTAGGGGTGCCCAGGCCTTAGGATAGAGGAGCCCTAGCCTTAGCCTAAGCCTATGGCTGCCCTAGCCTAAGCCTAGGGTTGCCCTACACTAAGCCTAGGGGTGCCCTAGCCTAACACTATGGGTGCCCTAGCCTTAGGCTAGGGGAGCACTAGCTTTAGCCTAAGCCTAGGGGTGCCCTAGTCTAAGCTTAGGCGTGCCCTAGCCTAAGCCTAGGGGTGCCCTACCCTAAGCCTATGGGTGCACATCCCTAAGCCTAGGGGTGCCCTAGCCTAAGCCTAGGCTTGGCCTAGCCTTAGGCTAGCTGAGCCCTAGCCTAAGCCTAAGCCTAGGGGTGCTCTAGCCTAAGCCAAAGGTTGCCCTAGCCTTAGGCTAGGGGAGCCCTAGCCTTAGCCTAAACCTAGGGGTGTCCTAGCCTAAGCCTAGGGGTGTCCTAGCTTAAGCCTAGGGGTGCCCTAGCCTAAGCCTTGGGGTGCCCTAGCCTAAGCCTAGGGGTGCCCTAGCCTAAGCCTAGGGGTGCCCAGGCCTTAGGCTAGAGGAGCCCTAGCCTTAGTCTAAGCTTATGCTGTCCTAGCCTAAGCCTAGGGGTGCCCTCCCCTAAGCCTAGGGGTGCCCTAGCTTAACCCTAGTGGTGCCCTAGCCTTAGACTAGGGGAACACTAGCCTTAGCCTAAGCCTAGGGGTGCCCTACCCTAAGCCTTGGGGTGCCCTACACTAAGCCTAGGGGTGCCCTAGCCTAAGCCTAGACTTGCCCTAGCCTTAGGCTAGCTGAGCCTTAGACTAAGCCTAAGCCTAGGGGTGCCCTAGCCTAAGCCTAGGGGTGCCCTAGCCTAAGCCTAGGGGTGCCCTAGCCTAAGCCTAGGGGTGCCATAGCCTTAGGCTAGAGGAGCCCTAGCCTTAGCCTAAGACTAGGGGTGCCCTAGCCTAAGACTAGGGGTGCCCTAGCCTAAGCTTAGGGGTGCCCTAGCCTAAGCTTTGGGGTGCCCAAGCCTAAGCCAAGGGGTGCCCTAGGGTTAGGCTAGGGGAGCCCTAGCCTTAGCCTAAGTCTAGGGGTGCCCTAGCCTAAGACTAGGGGTGCCCTAGCCTAAGCCTAGGGGTGCCCTATCCTAAGCCTTGGTGTGCCCTAGCCTTAGGCTAGGGGAGCCCTAGCCTTAGCCTAAGCCTAGGTGTGCCCTATCCTAAGCCTAGTGGTGCCCTATCCTAAGCCTAGGGGTGCCCTAGCCTAAGCCGAGGGGTGCCCTAGCCTTAGGCTATTGGAGCCCTAACCTTAGCCTAAGCCTAGGGGTGCCCTAGCCTAAGCTTAGGGGTGCCCTAGCCTAAGCCTAGGGGTGCCCAAGCCTAAGGCTATGGGGTGCCCTAGCCTTAGTCTAGTGGAGCCCTAGCCTTAGCCTAAGCCTAGGGGTGCCCTAGCCTAAGCCTAGATGTGCCCTAGCCTAAGCCTAGGGGTGCCCTAGCCTAAGCCTAGGGGTGCCTTAGCCTTAGGCTAGCTGAGCCCTAGCCTTAGCCTAAGCCTAGGGGTGCCCTCGCCTAAGCCTAGGGGTGCCCTAGCCTAAGCCTAGGGGTGGCCTAGCCCAAGCCTAGGGATGCCCTAGCGTTAGGCTAGAGGAGCCCTAGCCTTAGCCTAAGCCTAGGGGTGGCCAAGCCTAAGCCTAGAGGTGCCCTAGCCTTAGGCTAGGGGAGCCCTAGCCTTAGCCTAAGCCTAGGGGTGCCCTAGCCTAAGCCTTGGGGTGCCCTAGCCTAAGCCTTGGGGTGCCTTAGCCTAAGCCTAGGGGTGCCCTAACCTAAGTCTAGGGGTGCCCAGGCCTTAGGCTAGAGGAGCCCTAGCCTTAGCCTAAGCCTATGCTGTCCTAGCCTAAGCCTAGGGGTGCCCTACCCTAAGCCTAGGGGTGCCCTAGCTTAACCCTAGTGGTGCCCTAGCCTTAGACTAGGGGAACACTAGCCTTAACCTAAGCCTAGGGGTGCCCTACCCTAAGCCTTGGGGTGCCCTACACTAAGCCTAGGGGTGCCCTAGCCTAAGCCTAGGGGTTCCCTAGCCTTAGGCTAGGGGAGCCCTAGCCTTAGCCTAAGCCTAGGGGTGCCCTACCCTAAGCCTAGGGGTACCCTAGCCTAAGCCTAGGGGTTCCCTAGCCTTAGGCTAGGGGAGCCCTAGCCTTAGCCTAAGCCTAGGGGTGCCCTAGCCTTAGGCTAGGGGAGCCCTAGCCTTAGCCTAAGCCTAGGGGTGCCCTAGCCTAAGCCTTGGGGTGCCCTAGCCTAAGCCTAGGGGTGCCCTAGCCTAAGCCTAGGGGTGCCCAGGCCTTAGGCTAGAAGAGCCCTAGCCTTAGCCTAAGCCTATGCTGTCCTAGCCTAAGCCTAGGGGTGCCCTACCTTAAGCCTAGGGGTGCCCTAGCTTAACCCTAGTGGTGCCCTAGCCTTAGACTAGGGGAACACTAGCCTTAGCCTAAGCCTAGGGGTGCCCTACCCTAAGCCTTGGGGTGCCCTACACTAAGCCTAGGGGTGCCCTAGCCTAAGCATAAACTTGCCCTAGCCTTAGGCTAGCTGAGCCTTAGACTAAGCCTAAGCCTAGGGGTGCCCTAGCCTAAGCCTAGGGGTGCCCTAGCCTAAGCCTAGGGGTGCCCTAGCCTAAGCCTAGGGGTGCCATAGCCTTAGGCTAGAGGAGCCCTAGCCTTAGCCTAAGACTAGGGGTGCCCTAGCCTAAGACTAGGGGTGCCCTAGCCTAAGCTTAGGGGTGCCCTAGCCTAAGCTTTGGGGTGCCCTAGCCTAAGCCTAGGGGTGCCCTAGGGTTAGGCTAGGGGAGCCCTAGCCTTAGCCTAAGTCTAGGGGTGCCCTAGCCTAAGACTAGGGGTGCCCGAGCCTAAGCCTAGGGGTGCCCTATCCTAAGCCTAGGTGTGCCCTAACCTTAGGCTAGGGGAGCCCTAGCCTTAGCCTAAGCCTAGGTGTGCCCTATCCTAAGCCTAGTGGTGCCCTATCCTAAGCCTAGGGGTGCCCAAGCCTAAGGCTAAGGGTGCCCTTGCCTAAGCTTAGGGGTGCCCTAGCCTAAGCCTAGGGGTCCCCTAGCCTAAGCCTAGGGGTGCCCTAGGGTTAGGCTAGGGGAGCCCTAGCCTTAGCATAAGCCTAGGGGTACCCTAGCCTAAGACTAGGGGTGCCCTAGCCTAAGCCTAGGGGAGCCCTAGCCTGAGCCTAGGGGTGCCCTAGCCTAAGTTTAGGGGTGCCATAACCTAAGCCTAGGGCTGCCCTAGCCTAAGCCTAGGGGTACCCTAGCCTAACCCAAGGGGTGCCCTAGCCTTAGGCTAGGGGAGCACTAGCCTTAGCCTAAGCCTAGGGGTGCCCTAGCCTAAGGCTAGGGGTTCCCTAGCCTAAGCCTAGGGGAGCCCTAGCCTAAGCCTAGGGGTGCCCTAGCCTAAGCTTAGGGGTGCCATAACCTAAGCCTAAAGGTGCCCTAGCCTAAGCCTAGTGGTGCCCTAGCCTTAGCCTAAGCCTAGGGGTGCCCTAGCCTAAGACTAGGGGTGCCCTAATCTAAGCTTAGGGGTGCCCTAGCCTAAGCCTAGGGCTCCCCTAGCCTAAGCCTAGGGGTGCCCTAGGGTTAGGCTAGGGGAGCCCTAGCCTTAGCCTCATCCTAGGGGTACCCTAACCTAAGCCTAGGAGTGCCTTAGCCAAAGCCTAGGGGTGCCCTAGCCACAGGATAGGGGAGTCCTAACCTTAGCCTAAGGCTATGGGTGCCCTAGCTTAAGCCTAGGTCTGCCCTAGCCGAAGCCTAGGGGTGCCCTAGCCTTAGGCAAGGGGAGCCCTAGCCTTAGCCTAAGCCTATGGGTGCCCTAGCCTCAGCCTAGGGGTGCACTAGCCTAAGCATAGGAGTGCCCTAGCCTAACCCTAGGGGTGACCTAGCTTAAGCCTAGTGGTGCCTTAGCCTAAGCCTTGGGGTGACCTAGCCTTAGCCTAAGCCTAGGGTTGCCCAAGCCTAAGCCTTGGGGTGACCTAGCCTTAGCCTAAGCCTAGGGTTGCCCTAGCTTAAGCCTAGGTCTGCCCTAGCCGAAGCCTAGGGGTGCCCTAGCCTTAGGCAAGGGGAGCCCTAGCCTTAGCCTAAGCCTAGGCGTGCCCTAGCCTAAGCCTAGGGGTGCCCTACCCTAAGCCTATGTGTGCCCATCCCTAAGCCTAGGGGTGCCCTAGCCTAAGCCTAGGCTTGGCCTAGCCTTAGGCTAGCTGAGCCCTAGCCTAAGCCTAAGCCTTGGGGTGCTCTAGCCTAAGCCAAAGGGTGCCCTAGCCTTAGGCTAGGGGAGCCCTAGCCTTAGCCTAAACCTAGGGGTGTCCTAGCCTAAGCCTAGGGGTGTCCTAGATTAAGCCTAGGGGTGCCCTAGCCTAAGCCTTGGGGTGCCCTAGCCTAAGCCTAGGGGTGCCCTAGCCTAAGCCTAGGGGTGACCAGGCCTTAGGCTAGAGGAGCCCCAGCCTTAGCCTAAGCCTATGCTGTCCTAGCCTAAGCCTAGGGGTGCCCTACCCTAAGCCTAGGGGTGCCCTAGCTTAACCCTAGTGGTGCCCTAGCCTTAGACTAGGGGAACACTAGCCTTAGCCTAAGCCTAGGGGTGCCCTACCCTAAGCCTTGGGGTGCCCTACACTAAGCCTAGGGGTGCCCTAGCCTAAGCCTAGACTTGCCCTAGCCTTAGGCTAGCTGAGCCTTAGACTAAGCCTAAGCCTAGGGGTGCCCTAGCCTAAGCCTAGGGGTGCCCTAGCCTAAGCCTAGGGGTGCCCTTGCCTTAGGCTAGCTGAGCCCTAGCCTTAGCCTAAGCCTAGGGGTGCCCTCGCCTAAGCCTAGGGGTGCCCTAGCCTAAGCCTAGGGGTGCCCTAGCCCAAGCCTAGGGATGCCGTAGCGATAGGCTAGAGGAGCCCTAGCCTTAGCCTAAGCCTAGGTGTGGCCAAGCCTAAGCCTAGAGGTGCCCAAGCCTAACTCTAGGGGTGCCCTAGCCTAAGCCTAGGGGTACCCTAGCCTTAGGCTAGGGGAGCCCTAGCCTTAGCCTAAGCCTAGTGGTGCCCTAGCCTAAGCCTAGGGGTGCCCAGGCCTTAGGCTAGAGGAGCCCTAGCCTTAGCCTAAGCCTATGCTGTCCTAGCCTAAGCCTAGGGGTGCCCTACCCTAAGCCTAGGGGTGCCCTAGCTTAACCCTAGTGGTGCCCTAGCCTTAGACTAGGGGAACACTAGCCTTAGCCTAAGCCTAGGGGTGCCCTACCCTAAGCCTTGCGGTGCCCTACACTAAGCCTAGGGGTGCCCTAGCCTAAGCCTAGACTTGCCCTAGCCTTAGGCTAGCTGAGCCTTAGACTAAGCCTAAGCCTAGGGGTGCCCTAGCCTAAGCCTAGGGGTGACCTAGCCTAAGCCTAGGGGTGCCCTAGCCTAAGCCTAGGGGTGCCATAGCCTTAGGCTAGAGGAGCCCTAGCCTTAGCCTAAGGCTAGGGGTGCCCTAGCCTAAGCTTAGGGGTGCCCTAGCCTAAGCTTTGGGGTGCCCTAGCCTAAGCCTAGGGGTGCCCTAGGGTTAGGCTAGGGGAGCCCTAGCCTTAGCCTAAGTCTAGGGGTGCCCTAGCCTAAGACTAGGGGTGCCCTAGCCTAAGCCTAGGGGTGCCCTATCCTAAGCCTAGGTGTGCCCTAGCCTTAGGCTAGGGGAGCCCTAGCCTTAGCCTAAGCCTAGGTGTGCCCTATCCTAAGCCTAGTGGTGCCCTATCCTAAGCCTAGGGGTGCCCTAGCCTAAGCCGAGGGGTGCCCTAGCCTTAGGCTAGTGGAGCCCTAACCTTAGCCTAAGCCTAGGGGTGCCCTAGCCTAAGCTTAGGGGTGCCCTAGCCTAAGCCTAGGGGTGCCCAAGCCTAAGACTATGGGGTGCCCTAGCCTTAGTCTAGTGGAGCCCTAGCCTTAGCCTAAGCCTAGGGGAGCCCTAGCCTAAGCCTAGATGTGCCCTAGCCTAAGCCTAGGGGTGCCCTAGCCTAAGCCTAGGGGTGCCCTAGCCTTAGGCTAGCTGAGCCCTAGCCTTAGCCTAAGCCTAGGGGTGCCCTCGCCTAAGCCTAGGGGTGCCTTAGCCTAAGCCTAGGGGTGGCCTAGCCCAAGCCTAGGGATGCCCTTGCGTTAGGCTAGAGGAGCCCTAGCCTTAGCCTAAGCCTAGGGGTGGCCAAGCCTAAGCCTAGAGGTGCCCTAGCCTAAGTCTAGGGGTGTCCTAGCCTAAGCCTAGGGGTACCCTAGCCTTAGGCTAGGGGAGCCCTAGCCTTAGCCTAAGCCTAGGGGTGCCCCAGCCTAAGCCTAGCGGTGCCCTAGCCTAAGTCTAGCGGTGCCTAGCCTAAGCATAGGGATGCCCTAACCTAAGCCTAGGGGTTCACTACCTAAGCCTAGGGGTGCCCTAGCCTAAGCCTAGGGGTGCCCTAGTCTAAGCCTAAGGGTGCCCTAGCCTTAGACTAAGGGAGCCCTAGCCTTAGCCTAAGCCTAGGGGTGCCCAAGCCTAAGCCTAGGTTCGCCCTAGCCTAAGTCTAGCGGTGCCCTAGCCTTAGGCTAGGGGAGCCCTAGCCTTAGCCTAAACAAGGGGTGTCCTAGCCTAAGCCTACGGGTGCCCTAGCCTAAGCCTAGGGGTGCGCTAGCCAAGGTGTAGGGGTGCCTTAGCCTGAGCCTTGGGGTGCCCTAGCCTAAGCCTAGGGGTGCCCTAGCCTAAGCCTACGGGTGCCCTAGCCTTAGGCTAGGGGAGCCCTAACCTTAGCCTAAACCAAGGGGTGCCCTAGCCTAAGCCTAGGGGTGCTCTAGCCTAAGCCTAGGGGTGCCCTAGCCTAAGCCTCGGGGTGCCTTAGCCTAAGCCTAGGGGTCGCCTAGCATTAGCCTAAGCCTAGGGGTGCCCTAGCCTAAGCCTCGGGGTGCCTTAGCCTAAACCTAGGGGTCCCCTAGCCTTAGCTTAAGCCTAGGGGTGCCCTAGCCTGAGCCTAGTGGTGCCCCAGCCTTAGGCTAGAGGAGCCCTAGCCTTAGCCTAAGCCTAGGGGTGCCCTAGCCTAAGACTAGGGGTGCCCTAGCCTAAGCTTAGGGGTGCCCTAGCCTAAGCCTAAGGGTCCCCTAACCTAACCCTAGGGATGCCCTAGCCTTAGGCTAGGGGAGCCCTAGCCTTAGCCTAATCCTAGGGGTGCCCTAGTTTAAGCCTAGGGGTGCCCTAGCTTAAGCCTAGGGGAGCCCTAGCCTAAGCTTAGGGGTCCCCTAGCCTAAGCCTTGGGGTGCCCTAGGGTTAGGTTAGGGGAGCCCAAGCCTTAGCCTAATCCTAAGTGTGCCCTAACCTAAGCCTAGGAATGCCTTAGCCAAAGCCTAGGGGTGTCCTAGCCTTAGTATAGGGGAGCCCTAGCCTTTGCCTAATCCTACGGGTGCCTTAGCTTAAGCCTAGGGGTGCCCTAGCCTAAGCTTGGGGTGCCCTAGCCTCAGCCTAGGGGTGCCCTAGCCTAAGCCTAGGGGTGCCCTAGCCTAAGCCTAGGGGTGCCCTAGCCTAACCCTAGGGGTGGCCTAGCCTTAGGCTTAGGGAGCACTAGCCTAAGCCTAAGCCTAGGGGTGCCCTAGTCTAAGCCTAGGCGTGCCCTAGCCTAAGCCGAAGGGTGACCTAGCCTTAGCCTAAACCTAGGGGTGCCTTAGCCTAAGCCTAGGGGTCCCCTAACCTTAGACTAAGTCTAGGGGTGCCGTAGCCTAAGCCTAGGGGTGCCCAGGCCTTAGGATAGAGGAGCCCTAGCCTTAGGCTAAGCCTTTGGCTGCCCTACCCTAAACCTAGGGTTGCCCTAGCCTAAGACTAGGGGTGCCCTAGCCTAACCCTAGGGGTGCCCTAGCCTTAGGCTAGGGGAGCACTAGCCTTAGCCTAAGCCGAGGGGTGCCCTACCCTAAGCCTGGCGGTGCCCTAGCCTAAGCCTAGGCTTGCCCTAGCATTAGGCTAGCTGAGCCCTAGCCTAAGCCTAAGCCTACGGGTGCCCTAGCCTAAGCCTAGGGGTGCCTAGCCTAAGCCTAGGGGTGCCATAGCCTTAGGCTGGAGGAGCCCTAGCCTTAGCCTAAGCCTAGGGGTGCCCTAGCCTAAGACTAGGGGTGCCCTAGCCTAAGCTTAGGGGTGCCCTATCCTAAGCCTAGGGGTGGCCATAGCCTTAGGCTAGGGGAGCCCTAGCCTTAGCCTAAGCCTAGAGGTGCCCTAGCCTAAGCCAAGTGGTGCCCTATCCTAAGCCTAGGGGTGCCCTAGCCTAAGCCTAGGGGTGCCCTAGCCTTAGCCTACACCTAGGGGTGCCCTATCCTAAACCATGGGGTGCTCTAGCCTAAGCCTACGGGTGTCCTAGCCTAAGCCTAGAGGTGCCCTAGCCTAAGCCTAGGGGTGCCCTAACCTTAGGATAGGGGAGCCCCAGCCTTAGCGTAAGCCTTGGGGCGCCCTGCCTAAACCTAGGGGTTCCCTAGCCTAAGCCTAGGGGTGACCTAGCCTTAGGCTAGGGGAGCCCTAACCTTAGTGTAAGCCTAGGGGAGCCCTAGCCTAAGCCTAGGGGTGCCCTAGCCTAAGCCTAGGGGTGCCCTAGTCTAAGCCTAGGGGTGCCCTAGCCTAAGCCTAGGGGTGCCCTAACCTAAGTCTAGGGGTGCCCTAGCCTAAGCCTAGGGGTACCCTAGCCTTAGGCTAGGGGAATCCTCGCCTTAGCCGAAGCCTTGGTGTGCCCTAGCCTAAGACTAGGGGTGCCCTAGCCTAAACCTAGGGGTGCCCTAGCCCAGGCTAGGGATGCCCTAGCGTTAGGCTAGAGGAGCCTTAGCCTTAGCCTAAGCCTAGTGGTGCCCTAGCCTAAGCCAAGGGGTGCCCTAGCCTAAGCCTAGTGGTACCCTAGCCTTAGGCTAGGCGAGTCCTAGCCTTAGCCTAAGCCTAGGGGTGCCCCAGCATAAGCCTAGGGGTGCCCTGCCTAAGTCTAGGGGTGCCTAGCCTAAGCATAGGGGTGCCCTAACCTAAGCCTAGGGGTTCCCTACCTAAGCCTAGGGGTGCCCTAGCCTAAGCTTACGGGTGCCGTAGCCTAAGGCAGGGGTGCCTTAGCCTTAGGCTAGGGAAGCCCTACCCTTAGCCTAAGCCTAGGGGTGCCCTAGCCTAAGCCTAGGGGTGCCATAGTCTAAGCATAGGGTGCCCTAGCCTTAGACTCGGGGAGCCCTAGCCTTAGCCTAAGCCTAGGGGTGCCCTAGCCTTTGCCTAGGGGTGCCAAGCCTAAGCCTAGGGGTGCCCTAGCCTTAGACTAGGGGAGCCCTAGCTTTAGCCTAAGCCGAGGGGTGCCCTAGCCTAAGCCTAGCGGTGCCCTAGCCTAAGCCTAGGAGTACCCTAGCCTACGCCTAGGGGTGCCCTAGCCTAAGCCTAGTGGTGCCTTAGCCTAAGGCTAGGGGAGCCCTAGCCTTAGCCTAAGCCTAGACGTGCCCTAGCCTAAGACTAGGGATGCCCTAGCCTAAGGTTAGGGGTGCCCTAGCCTAAGCCTAGGGGTGCCCTAGCCAAAGCTTAGGGGTGCCCTAGCCTAAGCTTAGGGGTGCCCTACCCTAAGCCTAGGGGTGCCCTAGCCTAAGCCTAGTGGTGTCCTAGCCTAATCCTAGGTGTGCCCTAGCCTAAGGCTAGGGGTACCCTAGCCAAAGCCCAGAGGTGCCCTAGCCTAAGGCTAAGGGTGCCCTAGCCTTAGTCTAGTGGAGCCCTAGCCTTACCCTAAGCCTAGGGGTGTCCTATCCTAAGCCAATAGATGCCCTAGCCTAAGCCTAGGGGTGCCCTAGCCTAAGCCTAGGGGTGCCCTAGCCTTAGGCTAAGGGTGCCCTAGCCTTAGTCTAGTGGAGCCCTAGCCTTAGCCTAAGCCTAGGGGTGCCCTATCCTAAGACTAGGGATGCCCTACCCTAAGCCTACGGGTGTCCTAGCCTAAGCCTAGGGGTGCCCTAGCCTAAGCCTTGGGGTGCCCTAGCCTAAGCCTAGTGTTGCCCTAGCCTAAGATTAGGTGTGCCCTAGCCTAAGCTTAGTGGTCCCCTAGCCTTAGGCTAGGGGAGTCCTCGCCTTAGCCTAAGCCTAGTGGTGCCCTAGCCTAAGCCTATGGGTGCCCAGGTCTAAGCCTAACGGTGCCCTAGCCTTAGACTAAGGTAGCCCTAGCCTTAGCCTAAGCCTAGGGGTGCCATAGCCTAAGCCTAGGTTCGCACTAGCCTAAGTCTAGCGGTGCCCTATCCGTAGGCTAGGGGAGCCCTAGCCTTAGCCTAAACCAAGGGGTGTCCTAGCCAAAGCCTAGGGGTGCCCTAGCCTAAGCCTAGGGGTGCCCTAGCCTAAGTGTAGGGGTGCCCTAGCCTGAGCCTTGGGGTGCCCTAGCCTAAGCGTAGGGGTACCCTAGCCTAAGCCTAGGGGTGCCCTAGCCTAAGCCTAGGGGTGCCCTAGCCTAAGTGTAGGGGTGCCCTAGCCTGAGCCTTGGGGTACCCTAGCCTAAGCCTAGGGGTGCTCTAGCCTAAACCTAGGGGTGCCCTAGCCTAAGCCTCGCGGTGCCTTAGCCTAAGCCTAGGGGTCCCCTAGCATTAGCCTAAACCTAGGGGTGCCCTAGCCTAAGCCTAGGGGTGCCTTAGCCTAAACCTAGGGGTCCCCTAGCCTTAGCTTAAGCCTAGGGGTGCCCTAGCATGAGCGTAGTGGTGCCCTAGCCTAAGACTAGGGGTGCCCTAGCCTTAGCTTAGGGGTGCCCTAGCCTAAGCCTAAGGGTCCCCTAACCTAACCCTAGGGATGCCCTAGCCTTAGGCTAGGGGAGCCCTAGCCTTAGACTAATCCTAGGGGTGCCCTAGCCTAAGCCTAGGGGTGCCCTAGCCTAAGCCTAGGGGAGCCCTAGCCTAAGCTTAGGGGTCCCCTAGCCAAAGCCTTGGGGTGCCCTAGGGTTAGGCTAGGGGAGCCCTAGCCTTAGCCTAATCCTAGGGGTGCCCTAACCTAAGCCTAGGAGTGCCTTAGCCAAAGCTTAGGGGTTCCCTAGCCTTAGGATAGGGGAGCCCTAGCCTTTGCCTAAGCCTACGGGTGCCTTAGCTTAAGCCTTGGGGTGCCTTAGCCTAAGCCTAGGGGTGCCCTAGCCTAAGCCTAGGGGTGCGCTAGCCTAAGCCTAGGAGTGCCCTATCCTAAGCCTAGGTGTGCCCTAGCCTTAGCCTAAGCCTAGGGGTGCCCTAGCCTAAACCTAGGGGTGCCCTAGCCTAAGCCTAGTGGTGCCTTAACCTAAGCCTAGGGGTGACCTTGCCTTAGCCTAAACCTAGGGGTGCCTTAGCCTAAGCCTAGGGGTCCCCTAGCCTTAGCCTAAGTTTGGGGTGCCCTAGCTTAAACCTAGGGGTGCCCTAGCCTAAGCCTAGGGGTGCCCTAGCCTAAGCCTAGGGGTGCCCAGGCCTTAGGATAGAGGAGCCCTAGCCTTAGGCTAAGCCTAGGATTGCCCTGGCCTAAGCCTAGGGGTGCCATAGCCTGAGTCTAGTGGTGCACTAGCCTGTGGCTAGGGGAGCCGTAGCCTTAGCCTAAGCCTAGGGGTGTCCTAGCCTACGCCTAGGGGTTCCCTAGCCTAAGCCTAGGCGTGCCCTATCCTAAGCATACGGGTACCCTCGCCTTAGGCTAGGGGAACCCTAGCCTTAGCCTAAGCCTAGGGGTGTCATAGCCTAAGCCTAGGGATGCCCTAGCCTGAGCCTAGTGGTGCCCTAGCCTTAGGCTAGGGGAGCCCTAGCCTAAGGCTAAGGGTACCCTTGCCTAAGCTTAGGGGTGCCCTAGCCTAAGCCTAGGGGTCCCCTAGCCTAAGCCTAGGGGTGCCCTAGGGTTAGGCTAGGGGATCCCTAGCGTTAGCATAAGCCTAGGGGTACCCTAGCCTAAGCCTAGGGGTGCCATAGCCTAAGCCTAGGGGAGCCCTAGCCTGAGCCTAGGGGTGCCCTAGCCTAAGCTTAGGGGTGCCATAACCTAAGCCTAGGGCTGCCCTATCCTAAGCCTAGGGGTACCCTAGCCTAACCCTAGGGGTGCCCTAACCTTAGGCTAGGGGAGCACTAGCCTTAGCCTAAGCCTAGGGGTGCCCTAGCCTAAGCCTAGGGGTGCCCTAGCCTAAGCCTAGGGGAGCCCTAGCCTAAGCCTAGGGGTGCCCTAGCCTAAGCTTAGGGGTGCCATAACCTAAGCCTAAGGGTGCCCTTGCCTAAGCCTAGTGGTGCCCTAGCCTTAGGCTAGGGGAGCCCTAGCCTTAGCCTAAGCCTAGGGGTGCGCTAGCCTAAGACTAGAGGTGCCCTAGCCTAAGCTTAGGGGCTCCCTAGCCTAAGCCTAGGGGTCCCCTAGCCTAAGCCTAGGGGTGCCCTAGGGTTAGGGTAGGGGAGCCCTAGCCTTAGCCTCATCCTAGGGGTACCTTAGCCTAAGCCTAGGAGTGCCTTAGCCAAAGCCTAGGGGTGCCATAGCCACAGGATAGGGGAGCCCTAACCTTAGCCTAAGCCTACGGGTGCCCTAGCTTAAGCCTAGGTCTGCCCAAGCCGAAGCCTAGGGGTGCCCTAGCCTTAGGCTAGGGGAGCCCTAGCCTTAGCCTAAGCCTATGGGTAACCTAGCCTCAGCCTACGGGTGCACTAGCCTAAGCATAGGCGTGCCCTAGCCTAACCCTAGGGGTGACCTAGCTTAAGCCTAGTGGTGCCTCAGCCTAAGCCTTGGGGTGACCTAGCCTTAGCCTATGCCTAGATGTGCCTTAGCCTAAGCCTAGGGGTCCCCTAGCCTTAGCCTAAGCCTAGGGTTGCCCTAGCCTAAGCCTAGGGGTGCCCTAGCCTAAGCCTAGGGGTGCCCAGGCCTTAGGATAGAGGAGCCCTAGCCTTAGCCTAAGCCTATGGCTGCCCTAGCCTAAGCCTAGGGATGCCCTACCCTAAGCCTAGGGGTGCCCTAGCCTAACACTAGGGGTGCCCTAGCCTTAGGCTAGGGGAGCACTAGCTTTAGCCTAAGCCTAGGGGTGCCCTAGTCTAAGCCTAGGCGTGCCCTAGCCTAAGCCTAGGGAGCCCTACCCTAAGCCTATGGGTGCCCATCCCTAAGCCTAGGGGTGCCCTAGCCTAAGCCTAGGCTTGGCCTAGCCTTAGGCTAGCTGAGCCCTAGCCTAAGCCTAAGCCTAGGGGTGCTCTAGCCTAAGCCAAGGGGTGCCCTAGCCTTAGGCTAGGGGAGCCCTAGCCTTAGCCTAAACCTAGGGGTGTCCTAGCCTAAGCCTAGGGGTGTCCTAGCTTAAGCCTAGGGGTGCCCTAGCCTAAGCCATGGGGTGCCCTAGACTAAGCCTAGGGGTGCCCTAGCCTAAGCCTAGGGGTGCCCAGGCCTTAGGCTAGAGGAGCCCTAGCCTTAGCCTAAGCCTATGCTGTCCTAGCCTAAGCCTAGGGGTGCCCTAGCCTAAGCCTATGGGTGCCCTAGCCTAACCCTAGTGGTGCCCTAGCCTTAGACTAGGGGAACACTAGCCTTAGCCTAAGCCTAGGGGTGCCCTACCCTAAGCCTAGGGGTGCCCTACCCTAAGCCTAGGGGTGCCCTAGCCTAAGCCTAGACTTGCCCTAGCCTTACGCTAGCTGAGCCTTAGACTAAGCCTAAGCCTAGGGGTGCCCTAGCCTAAGCCTAGGGGTGCCCTAGCCTAAGCCTAGGGGTGCCCTAGCCTAAGCCTAGGGGTGCCATAGCCTTAGGCTAGAGGAGCCCTAGCCTTAGCCTAAGACTAGGGGTGCCCTAGCCTAAGACTAGGGGTGCCCTAGACTAAGCTTAGGCGTACCCTAGCCTAACCCTTGGGGTGCCCTAGCCTACGCCTAGGGGTGCCCTAGGGTTAGGCTAGGGGAGACCTAGCCTTAGCCTAAGTCTAGGGGTGCCCTAGCCTAAGACTAGGGGTGCCCTAGCCTAAGCCTAGATGTGCCCTATCCTAAGCCTAGGTGTGCCCTAGCCTTAGGCTAGAGGAGCCCTAGCCTTAGCCTAAGCCTAGGTGTGCCCTAGCCTAAGCCTAGTGGTGCCCTATCCTAAGCCTAGGGGTGCCCTAGCCTAAGCCGAGGGGTGCCCTAGCATTAGGCTAGTGGAGCCCTAACCTTAGCCTAAGCCTAGGGGTGCCCAAGCCCAAGCTTAGGGGTGCCCTAGCCTAAGCCTAGGGGTGCCCAAGCCTAAGGCTATGGGGTGCCATAGCCTTAGTCTAGTGGCGCCCTAGCCTTTGCCTAAGCCTAGGGGTGCCCTAGCCTAAGCCTAGATGTGCCCTAGCCTAAGCCTAGGGGTGCCCTAGCCTAAGCCTAGGGGTGCCGTAGGCTTAGGCTAGCTGAGCCCTAGCCTTAGCCTAAGGCTAGGGGTGCCCTAGCCTTAGGGGTGCCCTAGCCTAAGCCTAGGGGTGCCCTAGCCCAAGCCTAGGGATGCCCTAGCGTTAGGCTAGAGGAGCCCTAGCCTTAGCCTAAGCCTAGGGGTGGCCAAGCCTAAGCCTAGAGGTGCCCTAGCCTAAGTCTAGGGGTGCCCTAGCCTAAGCCTAGGGGTACCCTAGCCTTAGGCTAGGGGAGTCCTAGCCTTAGCCTAAGCCTAGGTGTGCCCCAGCCTAACCTAGGGGTGCCCTAGCCTAAGTCTAGGGGTGCCTAGCCTAATCATAGGGATGCCCTAACCTAAGCCTAGGGGTTCCCTACCTAAGACTAGGGGTGCCCTAGCCTAAGCCAAGGGGTGCCCTAGCCTTAGCCTACGCCTAGGGGTGCCCTAGCCTAAGCCTAGGGGAGCCCTAGCCTAAGCCTATGGGTGCCCTAGTCTAAGCCTAAGGGTGCCCTAGCCTTAGACTAAGGGAGCCCTAGCCTTAGCCTAAGCGTAGGGGTGCCCTAGCCTAAGCCTAGGTTTGCCCTAGCCTAAGTCTAGCGGTGCCCTAGCCTTAGGCTAGGGGAGCCCTAGCCTTAGCCTAAACAAGGGGTGTCCTAGCCTAAGCCTACGGGTGCCCTAGCCTAAGCCTAGGGTGCGCTAGCCTAAGTGTAGGGGTGCCCTAGCCTGAGCCTTGGGGTGCCCTAGCATAAGCCTAGGGGTGCCCTAGCCTAAGCCTAGGGGTGCTCTAGCCTTAGGCTAGTGGAGCCCTAGACTTAGCCTAAACCAAGGGGTGCCCTAACCTAAGCCTAGGAGTGCCTTAGCCAAAGCCTAGGGGTGCCCTAGCCACAGGATAGGGGAGTCCTAACCTTAGCCTAAGCCTATGGGTGCCCTAGCTTAAGCCTAGGTCTACCCTAGCCGAAGCCTAGGGGTGCCCTAGCCTTAGGCAAGGGGAGCCCTAGCCTTAGCCTAAGCCTATGGGTGCCCTAGCCTCAGCCTAGGGGTGCACTAGCCTAAGCATAGGAGTGCCCTAGCCTAACCCTAGGGGTGACCTAGCTTAAGCCTAGTGGTGCCTTAGCCTAAGCCTTGGGATGACCTAGCCTTAGCCTAAGCCTAGGGTTGCCCTAGCCTAAGCCTAGGGGTGCCCTAGCCTAAGCCTAGGGGGGCCCAGGCCTTAGGATAGAGGAGCCCTAGCCTTAGACTAAGCCTATGGCTGCCCTAGCCTAAGCCTAGGGTTGCCCTACACTAAGCCTAGGGGTGCCCTAGCCTAACACTATGGGTGCCCTAGCCTTAGGCTAGGGGAGCACTAGCTTTAGCCTAAGCCTAGGGGTGCCCTAGTCTAAGCCTAGGCGTGCCCTAGCCTAAGCCTAGGGGTGCCCTACCCTAAGCCTATGGGTGCCCATCCCTAAGCCTAGGGGTGCCCTAGCCTAAGCCTAGGCTTGGCCTAGCCTTAGGCTAGCTGAGCCTTAGCCTAAGCCTAAGCCTAGGGGTGCTCTAGCCTAAGCCAAAGGGTGCCCTAGCCTTAGGCTAGGGGAGCCCTAGCCTTAGCCTAAACCTAGGGGTGTCCTAGCCTAAGCCTTGGGGTGCCCTAGCCTAAGCCTAGGGGTGCCCTAGCCTAAGCCTAGGGGTGCCCAGGCCTTAGGCTAGAGGAGCCCTAGTCTTAGCCTAAGCCTATGCTGTCCTAGCCTAAGCCTAGGGGTGCCCTACCCTAAGCCTAGGGGTGCCCTAGCTTAACCCTAGTGGTGCCCTAGCCTTAGACTAGGGGAACACTAGCCTTAGCCTAAGCCTAGGGGTGCCCTACCCTAAGCCTTGGGGTGCCCTACCCTAAGCCTAGGGGTGCCCTAGCCTAAGCCTAGACTTGCCCTAGCCTTAGGCTAGCTGAGCCTTAGACTAAGCCTAAGCCTAGGGGTTCCCTAGCCTAAGCCTAGGGGTGCCCTAGCCTAAGCCTAGGGGTGCCCTAGCCTAAGCCTAGGGGTGCCACAGCCTTAGGCTAGAGGAGCCCTAGCCTTAGCCTAAGACTAGGGGTGCCCTAGCCTAAGACTAGGGGTGCCCTAGCCTAAGCTTAGGGGTGCCCTAGCCTAAGCTTTGGGGTGCCCTAGCCTAAGCCTAGGGGTGCCCTAGGGTTAGGCTAGTGGAGCCCTAGCCTTAGCCTAAGTCTAGGGGTGCCCTAGCCTAAGACTAGGGGTGCCCTAGCATAAGCCTAGGGGTGCCCTATCCTAAGCCTTGGTGTGCCCAAGCCTTAGCCTAGGGGAGCCCTAGCCTTAGCCTAAGCCTAGGTGTGCCCTATCCTAAGCCTAGTGGTGCCCTATCCTAAGCCTAGGGGTGCCCTAGCCTAAGCCGAGGGGTGCCCTAGCCTTAGGCTAGTGGAGCCCTAACCTTAGCCTAAGCCTAGGGGTGCCCTAGCCTAAGCTTAGGGGTGCCCTAGCCTAAGCCTAGGGGTGCCCAAGCCTAAGGCTATGGGGTGTCCTAGCCTTAGTCTAGTGGAGCCCTAGCCTTAGCCTAAGCCTAGGGGTGCCCTCGCCTAAGCCTAGGGGTGCCCTAGCCTAAGCCTAGGGGTGCCCTAGCCCAAGCCTAGGGATGCCCTAGCGTTAGGCTAGAGGAGCCCTACCCTTAGCCTAAGCCTAGGTGTGGCCAAGCCTAAGCCTAGAGGTGCCCTAGCCTAAGTCTAGGGGTGCCCTAGCCTAAGCCTAGGGGTACCCTAGCCTTAGGCTAGGGGAGCCCTAGCCTTAGCCTAAGCCTAGGGGTGCCCTAGCCTAAGCCTTGGGGTGCCCTAGCCTAAGGCTAGGGGTGCCCTAGCCTAAGTCTAGGGGTTCCCTAGCCTTAGGCTAGGGGAGCCCTAGCCTTAGCCTAAGCCTAGGGGTGCCCCAGCCCAAGCCTAGGGGTGCCCTAGCCTAAGTCTAGGGGTGCCTAGCCTAAGCATAGGGATGCCCTATCCTAAGCCTAGGGGTTCACCATCTAAGCCTAGGGGTGCCCTAGCCTAAGCCTAGGGGTGCCCTAGTCTAAGCCTAAGGGTGCCCTAGCCTTAGACTAAGGGAGCCCTAGCCTTAGCCTAAGCCTAGGGGTACCCTAGCCTAAGCCTAGGTTCGCCCTAGCCTAAGTCTAGCGGTGCCCTAGCCTTAGGCTAGGGGAGCCCTAGCCTTAGCCTAAACAAGGGGTGTCCTAGCCTAAGCCTACGAGTGCCCTAGCCTAAGCCTAGGGGTGCGCTAGCCAAGGTGTAGGGGTGCCTTAGACTGAGCCTTGGGGTGCCCTAGCCTAAGCCTAGGGGTGCCCTAGCCTAAGCCTACGGGTGCCCTAGCCTTAGGCTAGGGGAGCCCTAACCTTAGCCTAAACCAAGGGGTGCCCTAGCCTAAGCCTAGGGGTGCTCTAGCCTAAGCCTAGGGGTGCCCTAACCTAAGCCTCAGGGTGCCTTAGCCTAAGCCTAGGGGTCGCCTAGCATTAGCCTAAGCCTAGGGGTGCCCTAGCCTAAGCCTAGGGGTGCCTTAGCCTAAACCTAGGGTTCCCCTAGCCTTAGCTTAAGCCTAGGGGTGCCCTAGCCTGAGCCTAGTGGTGCCCCAGCCTTAGGCTAGAGGAGCCCTAGCCTTAGCCTAAGCCTAGGGGTGCCCTAGCCTAAGACTAGGGGTGCCCTAGCCTAAGCTTAGGGGTGCACTAGCCTAAGCCTAAGGGTCCCCTAACCTAACCCTAGGGATGCCCTAGCCTTAGGCTAGGGGAGCCCTAGCCTTAGCCAAATCCTAGGGGTGCCCTAGCCTAAGCCTAGGGGTGCCCTAGCCTAAGCCTAGGGGAGCCCTAGACTAAGCTTAGGGGTCCCCTAGCCTAAGCCTTGGGGTGCCCTAGGGTTAGGTTAGGGGAGCCCAAGCCTTAGCCTAATCCTAAGTGTGCCGTAACCTAAGACTAGGAATGCCTTAGCCAAAGCCTAGGGGTGTCCTAGCCTTAGGATAGGGGAGCCCTAGCCTTGGCCTAATCCTACGGGTGCCTTAGCTTAAGCCTAGGGGTGCCCTAGCCTAAGCTTGGGGTGCCCTAGCCTCAGCCTAGGGGTGCCCTGGCCTAAGCCTAGGGGTGCCCTAGCCTAAGCCTAGGGGTGCCCTAGCCTAAGCCTAGGGGTGCCCTAGCCTAACCCTAGGGGTGGCCTAGCCTTAGGCTTAGGGAGCACTAGCCTTAGCCTAAGCCTAGGGGTGCCCTAGTCTAAGCCTAGGCGTGCCCTAGCCTAAGCCGAAGGGTGACCTTGCCTTAGCCTAAACCTAGGGGTGCCTTAGCCTAAGCCTAGGGGTCCCCTAGCTTTAGCCTAAGTCTAGGGGTGCACTAGCCTAAGCCTAGGGGTGCCCTAGCCTAAGCCTAGGGGTGCCCTAGCCTAAGCCTAGGGGTGCCCAGGCCTTAGGATAGAGGAGCCCTAGCCTTAGGCTAAGCCTATGGCTGCCCTAGCCTAAACCTAGGGTTGCCCTAGCCTAAGACTAGGGGTGCCCTAGCCTAACCCTAGGGGTGCCCTAGCCTTAGGCTAGGGGAGCACTAGCCTTAGCCTAAGCCTAGGGGTGCCCTAGTCTAAGCCTAGGCGTGCCCTAGCCTAAGCCGAGGGGTGCCCTACCCTAAGCCTGGGGGTGCCCTAGCCTAAGCCTAGGCTTGCCCTAGCATTAGGCTAGCTGAGCCCTAGCCTAAGCCTAAGCCTACGGGTGCCCTAGCCTAAGCCTAGGGGTGCCCTAGCCTAAGCCTAGGGGTGCCATAGCCTTAGGCTGGAGGAGCCCTAGCCTTAGCCTAAGCCTAGGGGAGCCCTAACCTAAGACTAGGGGTGCCCTAGCCTAAGCTTAGGGGTGCCCTATCCTAAGCCTAGGGGTGGCCATAGCCTTAGGCTAGGGGAGCCCTAGCCTTAGCCTAAGCCTAGAGGTGCCCTAGCCTAAGCCAAGTGGTGCCCTATCCTAAGCCTAGGGGTGCCCTAGCCTAAGCCTAGGGGTGCCCTAGCCTTAGCCTACACCTAGGGGTGCCCTATCCTAAGCCATGGGGTGCTCTAGCCTAAGCCTACGGGTGTCCTAGCCTAAGCCTAGAGGTGCCCTAGCCTAAGCCTAGGGGTGCCCTAACTTTAGGATAGGGGACCCCCATCCTTAGCGTAAGCCTTGGGGCGCCCTGCCTAAACCTAGGGGTTCCCTAGCCTAAGCCTAGGGGTGACCTAGCCCAGGCTAGGGATGCCCTAGCGTTAGGCTAGAGGAGCCCTAGCCTTAGCCTAAGCCTAGTGGTGCCCTAGCCTAAGCCAAGGGGTGCCCTAGCCTAAGCCTAGTGGTACCCTAGCCTTAGGCTAGTCGAGTCCTAGCCTTAGCCTAAGCCTAGGGGTGCCCCAGCATAAGCCTAGGGGTGCCCTTCCTAAGTCTAGGGGTGCCTAGCCTAAGCATAGGGGTGCCCTAACCTAAGCCTAGGGGTTCCCTACCTAAGCCTAGGGGTGCCCTAGCCTAAGCTTACGAGTGCCGTAGCCTAAGGCTAGGGGTGCCTTAGCCTTAGGCTAGGGAAGCCCTACCCTTAGCCTAAGCCTAGGGGTGCCATAGCCTAAGCCTAGGGGTGCCATAGTCTAAGCCTAAGGGTGCCCTAGCCTTAGACTCGGGGAGCCCTAGCCTTAGCCTAAGCCTAGGGGTGCCCTAGCCTTTGCCTAGGGGTGCCCTAGCCTAAGCCTAGGGGTGCCCTAGCGTTAGGCTAGGGGAACCCTAGCTTTAGCCTAAGCCTAGGGGTGCCCTCGCCTAAGCCTAGCGGTGCCCTAGCCTAAGCCTAGGAGTACCCTAGCCTACGCCTAGGGGTGCCCTAGCCTAAGCCTAGTGGTGCCTAAGCCTTAGACAAGGGGAGCCCTAGCCTTAGCCTAAGCCTAGAGGTGCCCTAGCCTAAGACTAGGGATGCCCTAGCCTAAGGTTAGGGGTGCCCTAGCCTAAGCCTAGGGGTGCCCTAGCCAAAGCTTAGGGGTGCCCTAGCCTAAGCTTAGGGGTGCCCTAGCCTAAGCCTAGGGGTGCCCTAGCCTAAGCCTAGGGGTGCCCTAGCCTTAGGCTCGGGGCCCTAGCCTTAGCCTAAGCCTAGGGGGTGCCCTAGCCTAAGCCTAGTGGTGTCCTAGCCTAATCCTAGGTGTGCCCAAGCCTAAGGCTAGGGGTACCCTAGCCAAAGCCCAGAGGTACCCTAGCCTAAGGCTAAGGGTGCCCTAGCCTTAGTCTAGTGGAGCCCTAGCCTTAGCCTAAGCCTAGGGGTGTCCTATCCTAAGCCAATAGATGCCCTAGCCTAAGCCTAGGGGTGCCCTAGCCTAAGCCTAGGGGTGCCCTAGCCTTAGGCTAAGGGTGCCCTAGCCTTAGTCTAGTGGAGCCCTAGCCTTAGCCTAAGCCTAGGGGTGCCCTATCCTAAGACTAGGGATGCCCTACCCTAAGCCTACGGGTGTCCTAGCCCAAGCCTAGGGGTGCCCTAGCCTAAGCCTTGGGGTGCCCTAGCCTAAGTCTACGGGTGCCCTAGCCTAAGCCTAGTGTTGCCCTAGCCTAAGATTAGGTGTGCCCTAGCCTAAGCTTAGTGGTCCCCTAGCCTTAGGCTAGGGGAGTCCTCGCCTTAGCCTAAGCCTAGTGGTGCCCTAGCATAAGCCTATGGGTGCCCTAGTCTAAGCCTAACGGTGCCCTAGCCTAAGACTAGGGGGGCCCTAGCCTTAGGCTAGGGGGCCCTAGCCTTAGCCTAAGCCTAGGGTGTGCCCTAGCCTAAGCCTAGTGGTGTCCTAGCCTAAGCCGAGGGGTGCCCTAGCCTAAGCTTAGGGGTGCCCTAGCCTTAGACTAGGAGAGCCCTGGCCTTAGCCTAAGCCTAGGGGTGCTTTAGCCTAAGCCTAGGGGTGCCCTAGCATAAGCCTAGGGTTGCCCTAGCCTAAGCCTAGGGGTACCCTAGCCAAAGCCTAGGGGTGCCCTAGTCTAAGCCTAAGGGTGCCCTAGCCTTAGACTATGGGAGCCCTAGCCTTAGCCTAAGCTTAGGGGTGCCCTAGCCTAAGCCTAGGGGTGCCCTAGCATAAGCCTAGGGGTCACCTAGCCTACGCCTAGGGGTGCCTTAGCCTTAGGCTAGGGGATCCCTAGCCTTAGCCTAAGCCTAGGGGTTCCCTAGCCTAAGTGTAGGGGTTCCCTAGCCTGAGCCTAGGGGTGCCCTAGCCTTAGCGTAGGGGTGCCCTATCCTAAGCCTAGGTGTGCCTTAGCCTAAGAGTAGGGGTCTCCTAGCCTTAGTCTAAGCCTAGTGGTGCCCTAGCCTAAGCCTAGGGGTGCCCTAGCCTCAGCCTAGGGGTGCCCTAGGGTTAGGCAAAGGGAGCCCTAGCCTTAGCCTAAGCCTAGGGGTGCCCTAGCCTAAGTTTAGGGGTGCCCTAGCCTAAGCCTAGGGATGCCCTAGCCTAAGCTTAGGGGTGCCCTAGCCTAAGACTAGGGGTGCCCTAACCTAAGCCTACGGGTGTCCTAGCCTAAGCCTAGGGGTGCCCTAGCCTAAGCCTTGGGGTGCTCTAGCCTAAACCTACGGGTGCCCTAGCCTAAGCCTAGGGTTGCCCTAGCCTAAGGTTAGGTGTGCCCTAGCCTAAGCTTAGGGGTCCCCTAGCCTTAGGCTAAGGGAGTCCTCGCCTTAGCCGAAGACTTGGGGTGCCTTAGCCTAAGACTAGGGGCGCCCTAGCCTAAGCCTAGGGGTGCCCTAGCCTAAGCCTAGGGGTGCCCTAGCCTAAGCCTAGGGGTGCCCAGGCCTTAGGATAGAGGAGCCCTAGCCTTAGGCTAAGCCTAGGATTGCCCTGGCCTAAGCCTAGGGGTGCCATAGCCTGAGTCTAGTGGTGCACTAGCCTGTGGCTTGGGGAGCCGTAGCCTTAGCCTAAGCCTAGGGGTGTCCTAGCCTAAGCCTAGGGGTTCCCTAGCCTAAGCCTAGGCGTGCCCTATCCTAAGCATACGGGTGCCCTCGCCTTAGGCTAGGGGAACCCTAGCCTTAGCCTAAGCCTAGGGGTGCCATAGCCTAAGCCTAGGGATGCCCTAGCCTGAGCCTAGTGGTGCCCTAGCCTTAGGCTAGGGGAGCCCTAGCCTTAGCCTAAGCCTAGCGGTGCCCTAGCCTAAGCCTAGGGGTGCCCAAGCCTAATGCTAAGGGTGCCCTTGCCTAAGCTTAGGGGTGCCCTAGCCTAAGCCTAGGGGTCCCCTAGCCTAAGCCTAGGGGTGCCCTAGGGTTATGCTAGGGGAGCCCTAGCCATAGCATAAGCCTAGGGGTACCCTAGCCTAAGCCTAGGGGTGCCCTAGCCTAAGCCTAGGGTAGCCCTAGCCTGAGCCTAGGGGTGCCCTAGCCTAAGCTTAGGGGTGCTATAACCTAAGCCTAGGGCTGCCCTAGCCTAAGCCTAGGGGTACCCTAGCCTAACCCTAGGGGTACCCTAACCTTAGGCTAGGGGAGCACTAGCCTTAGCCTAAGCCTACGGGTGCCCTAGCCTAAGCCTAGGGGTGCCCTAGCCTAAGCCTAGGGGAGCCCTAGCCTAAGCCTAGGGGTACCCTAGCCTAAGCTTAGGGGTGCCATAACCTAAGCCTAAGGGTGCCCTAGCCTAAGCCTAGTGGTGCCCTAGCCTTAGGCTAGGGGAGCCCTAGCCTTAGCCTAAGCCTAGGGGTGCCCTAGCCTAAGACTAGGGGTGCCCTAGCCTAAGCTTAGGGGTTCCCTAGCCTAAGCCTAGGGGTCCCATAGCCTAAGCCTAGGGGTGCCCTAGGGTTAGGCTAGGGGAGCCCTAGCCTTAGCCTCATCCTAGGGGTACCCTAGCCTAAGCCTAGGAGTGCCTTAGCCAAAGCCTAGGGGTGCCCTAGCCACAGGATAGGGGAGCCCTAACCTTAGCCTAAGCCTACGGGTGCCCTAGCTTAAGCCTAGGTCTGCCCTAGCCGAAGCCTAGGGGTGCCCTAGCCTTATGCTAGGGGAGCCCTAGCCTTAGCCTAAGCCTATGGGTGCCCTAGCCTCAGCCTAGGGGTGCACTAGCCTAAGCATAGGAGTGCCCTAGCCTAACCCTAGGGGTGACCTAGCTTAAGCCTAGTGGTGCCTTAGCCTAAGCCTTGGGGTGACCTAGCCTTACCCTATGCCTAGGTGTGCCTTAGCCTAAGCCTAGGGGTCCCCTAGCCTTAGCCTACGCCTAGGGTTGCCCTAGCCTAAGCCTAGGGTGCCCTAGCCTAAGCCTAGGGGTGCCCAGGCCTTAGGATAGAGGAGCCCTAGCCTTAGCCTAAGCCTATGGCTGCCCTAGCCTAAGCCTAGGGTTGCCCTACCCTAAGCCTAGGGGTGCCCTAGCCTAACACTAGGGGTGCCCTAGCCTTAGGCTAGGGGAGCACTAGCTTTAGCCTAAGCCTAGGGGTGCCCTAGTCTAAGCCTAGGCGTGCCCTAGCCTAAGCCTAGGGAGCCCTACCCTAAGCCTATGGGTGCCCATCCCTAAGCCTAGGGGTGCCCTAGCCTAAGCCTAGGTTTGGCCTAGCCTTAGGCTAGCTGAGCCCTAGCCTAAGCCTAAGCCTAGGGGTGCTCTAGCCTAAGCCAAGGGGTGCCCTAGCCTTAGGCTAGGGGAGCCCTAGCCTTAGCCTAAACCTAGGGGTGTCCTAGCCTAAGCCTAGGGGTGTCCTAGCTTAAGCCTAGGGGTGCCCTAGCCTAAGCCTTGGGGTGCCCTAGCCTAAGCCTAGGGGTGCCCTAGCCTAAGCCTAGGGGTGCCCAGGCCTTAGGCTAGAGGAGCCCTAGCCTTAGCCTAAGCCTATGCTGTCCTAGCCTAAGCCTAGGGGTCCCCTAGCCTAAGCCTAGGGGTGCCCTAGCCTAACCCTAGTGGTGCCCTAGCCTTAGACTAGGGGAACACTAGCCTTAGCCTAAGCCTAGGGGTGCCCTACCCTAAGCCTAGGGGTGCCCTACCCTAAGCCTAGGGGTGCCCTAGCCTAAGCCTAGACTTGCCCTAGCCTTAGGCTAGCTGAGCCTTAGACTAAGCCTAAGCCTAGGGGTGCCCTAGCCTAAGCCTAGGGGTGCCCTAGCCTAAGCCTAGGGGTGCCCTAGCCTAAGCCTAGGGGTGCCCTAGCCTTAGGCTCGGCGGCCCTAGCCTTAGCCTAAGCCTAGGGGGTGCCCTAGCCTAAGCCTAGTGGTGTCCTAGCCTAATCCTAGGTGTGCCCTAGCCTAAGGCTAGGGGTGCCCTAGCCAAAGCCCAGAGGTGCCCTAGCCTTAGGCTCGGCGGCCCTAGCCTTAGCCTAAGCCTAGGGGGTGCCCTAGCCTAAGCCTAGTGGTGTCCTAGCCTAATCCTAGGTGTGCCCTAGCCTAAGGCTAGGGGTGCCCTAGCCAAAGCCCAGAGGTGCCCTAGCCTAAGGCTAAGGGTGCCCTAGCCTTAGTCTAGTGGAGCCCTAGCCTTAGCCTAAGCCTAGGGGTGTCCTATCCTAAGCCAATAGATGCCCTAGCCTAAGCCTAGGGGTGCACTAGCCTAAGCCTAGGGTGCCCTAGCCTAAGCTTAGGGGTGCCCTAGCCTAAGCCTAGGGTTGCCCTAGCCTAAGCCTAGGGGTGCCCTAGCCTTATGCTCGGCGGCCCTAGCCTTAGCCTAAGCCTAGGGGGTGCCCTAGCCTAAGCCTAGTGGTGTCCTAGCCTAATCCTAGGTGTGCCCTAGCCTAAGGCTAAGGGTGCCCTAGCCTTAGTCTAGTGGAGCCCTAGCCTTAGCCTAAGCCTAGGGGTGTCCTATCCTAAGCCAATAGATGCCCTTTCCTAAGCCTAGAGTGCACTAGCCTAAGCCTAGGGGTGCCCTAGCCTTAGGCTAAGGGTGCCCTAGCCTTAGTCTAGTGGAGCGCTAGCCTTAGCCTAAGCCTAGGGGTGCCCTATCCTAAGACTAGGGATGCCCTACCCTAAGCCTACGGTTGTCCTAGCCTAAGCTTAGGGGTGCCCTAGCCTAAGCCTTGGGGTGCCCTAGCCTAAGCCTACGGGTGCCCTAGCCTAAGCCTAGTGTTGCCCTAGCCTAAGATTAGGTGTGCCCTAGCCTAAGCTTAGTGGTCCCCTAGCCTTAGGCTAGGGGAGTCCTCGCCTTAGCCTAAGCCTAGGGGTGCCCCATCCTTAGCCTAGGGGTTCCCTAGCCTAAGCCTAGGGGTGCCCTAGCCTTAGGCTAGGGGAGCCCTAGCTTTAGCCTAAGCCTAGGGGTGCCCTCGCCTAAGCCTAGGGGTGCCCTAGCCTAAGCCTAGGAGTACCCTAGCCTACGCCTAGGGGTGCCCTAGCCTAAGCCTAATGGTGCCTTAGCCTTAGGCTAGGGGAGCCCTATCCTTAGCCTAAGCCTAGGGGTGCCCTAGCCTAAGACTAGGGGTGCCCTAGCCTAAGTTTAGGGGTGCCCTAACCTAAGCTTAGTGGTGCCCTAGCCTAAGCCTAGGGGTGCCCTAGCCTAAGCCTAGGGGTGCCCTAGCCTTAGGCTCGGGGGCCCTAGCCTTAGCCTAAGCCTAGGGGGTGCCCTAGCCTAAGCCTAGTGGTGTCCTAGCCTAATCCTAGGGGTGCCCTAGCCTAAGCCTAGGGGGCCCTAGCATAAGCCTAGGGTTGCCCTAGCCTAAGCCCAGGGGTGCCCTAGCCTAAGGCTAAGTGTGCCCTAGCCTTAGTCTAGTGGAGCCCTAGCCTTAGCCTAAGCCTAGGGGTCCCCTATCCTTAGACTAGGGGTGCCCTAACCTAAGCCTACGGGTGTCCTAGCCTAAGCCTAGGGGTGCCCTAGCCTAAGCCTTGGGGTGCCCTAGCCTAAGCCTACGGGTGCCCTAGCCTAAGCCTAGGGTTGCCCTAGCCTAAGGTTAGGTGTGCCCTAGCCTAAGCTTAGGGGTCCCCTAGCCTTAGACTAGGGGAGTCCTCGCCTTAACCGAAGCCTTGGGGTGCCTTAGCCTAAGACTAGGGGCGCCCTAGCCTAAGCCTAGGGGTGCCCTAGCCCAGGCTAGGGATGCCCTAGCGTTAGGCTAGAGGAGCACTAGCCTTAGCCTAAGCCTAGGGGTGCCCAAGCCTAAGCCAAAGGGTGCCCTAGCCTAAGTCTAGGGGTGCCCTAGCCTAAGCCTAGGGGTACCCAAGCCTTAGGCTAGGGGAGCCCTAGCCTTAGCCTAAGCCTAGGGGTGCCCCAGCATAAGCCTAGGGGTGCCCTGCCTAAGTCTAGGGGTGCCTAGCCTAAGCATAGGGGTGCCCTAACCTAAGCCTAGGGATTCCCTACCTAAGCCTAGGGGTGCCCTAGCCTAAGCCTACGGGTGCGGTAGGCTAAGCCTAGGGGTGCCCTAGCCTTAGGCTAGGGAAGCCCTACCCTTAGCCAAAGCCTAGGAGTGCCCTAGCCTAAGACTAGGGGTGCCCTAACCTAAGCCTAGGGGTCCCCTAGTCTTAAGCTAGGGGAGCCCTAGCCTTAACCTAAGCCTAAGGGTGCCCTAGCCTAAGCCTAGGGGTGCCCTAGCCTAAGCCAAGGGGTGCCCTAGTCCAAGCCTAAGCGTGCCCTAGCCTTAGACTCGGGGAGCCCTAGCCTTAGCCTAAACCTAGGGGTGCCCTAGCCTAAGCCTTGGGGTGCCCTAGCCTAAGCCTATGGGTGCCCTAGCCTTAGGCTTGGGGAGCCCTAGCTTTAGCCTAAGCCTAGGGGTGCCCTAGCCTAATCCTAGGGGTCACCTAGCCTACGGCTAGGGGTGCCTTAGCCTAAGGCTAGGGGATCCCTAGCCTTAGCCTAAGCCTAGGGGTTCCCTAGCCTAAGTGTAGGGGTTCCCAAGCCTGAGCCTAGGGATGCCCTAGCTTTAGCCTAGGGGTACCCCAGCCTAAGCCTAGGGGTGCCTAAGCCTAAGCCTAGGGGCCCCTAGCCTTAGTCTAAGCCTAGGGTTGCCCTAGCCTAAGCTTAGGGGTGCCCTAGCCTTAGGCTAGCTGAGCCCTAGCCTTAGCCTAAGCCTAGGGGTGCCCTAGCCTAATCCTAGGGGTGCCCTCGCCTAAGCCTAGGTGTGCCCTAGCCTATGCCTTGGGGTGCCCTAGCCTAAGCCTAGGGGTGCCCTAGCCTAAGACTAGGGGGGCCCTAGCCTTAGGCTAGGGGGCCCTAGCCTTAGCCTAAGCCTAGGGTGTGCCCTAGCCTAAGCCTAGTGGTGTCCTAGCCTAAGCCGAGGGGTGCCCTAGCCTAAGCTTAGGGGTGCCCTAGCCTTAGACTAGGAGAGCCCTGGCCTTAGCCTAAGCCTAGGGGTGCTTTAGCCTAAGCCTAGGGGTGCCCTAGCATAAGCCTAGGGTTGCCCTAGCCTAAGCCTAGGGGTACCCTAGCCTAAGCCTAGGGGTGCCCTAGTCTAAGCCTAAGGGTGCCCTAGCCTTAGACTATGGGAGCCCTAGCCTTAGCCTAAGCTTAGGGGTGCCCTAGCCTAAGCCTAGGGGTTCCCTAGCCTGAGCCTAGGGGTGCCCTAGCCTTAGCGTAGGGGTGCCCTAGCCTAAGCCTAGGTGTGCCTTAGCCTAAGAGTAGGGGTCTCCTAGCCTTAGTCTAAGCCTAGGGTTGCCCTAGCCTAAGCTTAGGGGTGCCTTAGCCTTAGGCTAGCTGAGCCTTAGCCTTCGCCTAAGCCTAGTGGTGCCCTAGCCTAAGCCTAGGGGTGCCCTAGCCTCAGCCTAGGGGTGCCCTAGGGTTAGGCAAAGGGAGCCCTAGCCTTAGCCTAAGCCTAGGGGTGCCCTAGCCTAAGTTTAGGGGTGCCCTAGCCTAAGCCTAGGGATGCCCTAGCCTAAGCTTAGGGGTGCCCTAGCCTAAGACTAGGGGTGCCCTAACCTAAGCCTACGGGTGTCCTAGCCTAAGCCTAGGGGTGCCCTAGCCTAAGCCTTGGGGTGCTCTAGCCTAAACCTACGGGTGCCCTAGCCTAAGCCTAGGGTTGCCCTAGCCTAAGGTTAGGTGTGCCCTAGCCTAAGCTTAGGGGTCCCCTAGCCTTAGGCTAAGGGAGTCCTCGCCTTAGCCGAAGACTTGGGGTGCCTTAGCCTAAGACTAGGGGCGCCCTAGCCTAAGCCTAGGGGTGCCCTAGCCCAGGCTAGGGATGCCCTAGGGTTAGGCTAGAGGAGCCCTAGCCTTAGCCTAAGCCTAGGGGTGCCCAAGCCTAAGCCAAAGAGTGCCCTAGCCTAAGTCTAGGGGTGCCCTAGCCTAAGCCTAGGGGTCCCCTAGCCTTAGGCTAGGGGAGCCCTAGCCTTAGCCTAAGCCTAGGGGTGCCCCAGCATAAGCCTAGGGGTGCCCTGCCTAAGTCTAGGGGTGCCTAGCCTAAGCATAGTGGTGCCCTAACCTAAGCCTAGGGATTCCCTACCTAAGCCTAGGGGTGCCCTAGCCTAAGCCTACGGGTGCGGTAGCCTAAGCCTACGGGTGCCCTAGCCTTAGGCTAGGGGTGCCCTAACCTAAGCCTCGGGGTGTCCTAGCCTAAGCTTAGGGGTGCCCTAACCTAAGCCTAGGGGTCCCCTAGTCTTAAGCTAGGGGAGCCCTAGCCTTAACCTAAGCCTTGGGGTGCCGGAGCCTAAGCCTAGGGGTGCCCTAGCCTAAGCCTAGAGGTGCCCTAGCCTAAGCCAAGGGGTGCCCTAGTCCAAGCCTAAGCGTGCCCTAGCCTTAGACTCGGGGAGCCCTAGCCTTAGCCTAAACCTAGGGGTGCCCTAGCCTAAGCCTTGGGGTGCCCTAGCCTAAGCCTATGGGTGCCCTAGCCTTAGGCTTGGGGAGCCGTAGCTTTAGCCTAAGCCTAGGGTTGCCCTAGCCTAAGCCTAGGGGTCACCTAGCCTACGCCTAGGGGTGCCTTAGCCTTAGGCTAGGGGATCCCTATCCTTAGCCTAAGCCTAGGGGTTCCCTAGCCTACGTGTAGGGGTTCCCTAGCCTGAGCCTAGGGATACCCTAGCCTTAGCCTAGAGGTGCCCTAGCCTAAGCCTAGGGGTGCCTTAGCCTAAGCCTAGGGGGCCCCTAGCCTTAGTCTAAGCCTAGGGTTGCCCTAGCCTAAGCTTAGGGGTGCCCTAGCCTTAGGCTAGCTGAGCCCTAGCCTTAGCCTAAGCCTAGGGGTGCCCTAGCCTAAGCCTAGGGGTGCCCTCGCCTAAGCCTAGGTGTGCCCTAGCCTATGCCTAGGGTTGCCCTAGCCTAAGCTTAGGGGTGCCCTAACCTAAGCCTAGGGGTGCCCTAACCTAAGCCTAGGGGTCCCCTAGTCTTAAGCTAGGGGAGCCCTAGCCTTAACCTAAGCCTAGGGGTGCCCTAGCCTAAGCCTAGGGGTGCCCTAGCCTAAGCCAAGGGGTGCCCTAGTCCAAGCCTAAGCGTGCCCTAGCCTTAGACTCGGGGAGCCCTAGCCTTAGCCTAAACCTAGGGGTGCCCTAGCCTAAGCCTTGGGGTGCCCTAGCCTAAGCCTATGGGTGCCCTAGCCTTAGGCTTGGGGAGCCCTAGCTTTAGCCTAAGATTAGGGGTGCCCTAGCCTAAGCCTAGGGGTCACCTAGCCTACGCCTAGGGGTGCCTTAGCCTTAGGCTAGGGGATCCCTATCCTTAGCCTAAGCCTAGGGGTTCCCTAGCCTAAGTGTAGGGGTTCCCTAGCCTGAGCCTAGGGATACCCTAGCCTTAGCCTAGAGGTGCCCTAGCCTAAGCCTAGGGGTGCCTTAGCCTAAGCCTAGGGGGCCCCTAGCCTTAGTCTAAGCCTAGGGTTGCCCTAGCCTAAGCTTAGGGGTGCCCTAGCCTTAGGCTAGCTGAGCCCTAGCCTTAGCCTAAGCCTAGGGGTGCCCTAGCCTAAGCCTAGGGGTGCCCTCGCCTAAGCCTAGGTGTGCCCTAGCCTATGCCTAGGGTTGCCCTAGCCTAAGCATAGGGGTGCCCTAACCTAAGCCTAGGGGTGCCCTAACCTAAGCCTAGGGGTCCCCTAGTCTTAAGCTAGGGGAGCCCTAGCCTTAACCTAAGCCTAGGGGTGCCCTAGCCTAAGCCTAGGGGTGCCCTAGCCTAAGCCAACGGGTGCCCTAGTCCAAGCCTAAGCGTGCCCTAGCCTTAGACTCGGGGAGCCCTAGCCTTAGCCTAAACCTAGGGGTGCCCTAGCCTAAGCCTTGGGGTACCCTAGCCTAAGACTATGGGTGCCCTAGCCTTAGGCTTGGGGAGCCCTATCTTTAGCCTAAGCCTAGGGGTGACCTAGCCTAAGCCTAAGGGTCACCTAGCCTACGCCTAGGGGTGCCTTAGCCTTAGGCTAGGGGATCCCTAGCCTTAGCCTAAGCCTAGCGGTTCCCTAGCCTAAGTGTAGGGGTTCCCTAGCCTGAGCCTAGGGATGCCCTAGTCTTAGCCTAGGGGTGCCCTAGCCTAAGCCTAGGGGTGCCTTAGCCTAAACCTAGGGGGCCCCTAGCCTTAGTCTAAGCGTAGGGTTTTCCTAGCCTAAGCTTAGGGGTGCCCTAGCCTTAGGCTAGCTGAGCCCTAGCCTTAGCCTAAGCCTAGGGGTGCCCTAGCCTAAGCCTAGGGGTGCCCTCGCCTAAGCCTAGGTGTGCCCTAGCCTATGCCTAGGGGTGCCCTAGCCTAAGCCTAGGGGTGCCCTAGCTTAAGACTAGGGGGGCCTAGCCTTAGGCTAGGGGGCCCTAGCCTTAGCATAAGCCTAGGGGGTGCCCTAGCCTAAGACTAGTGGTGTCCTAGCCTAAGCCAAGGGGTGCCCTAGCCTAAGCCTAGGGGTGCCCTAGCCTTAGACTAGGGGAGCCTTGGCCTTAGCCTAAGCCTAGGGGTGCCTTAGCCTAAGCCTAGGGATGCCCTAGCATAAGCCTAGGGTTGCCCTAGCCTAAGACTAGGGGTGCACTAGACTAAGGCTAGGGGTGCCCTAGCCTTAGTCTAGTGGAGCCCTAGCCTTAGCCTAAGCCTAGGGGTGCCCTATCCTAAGTCATGGGGTGCCCTAGCCTAAGCCTAGGGGTGCCCTAGCCTAAGCCTACGGGTGTCCTAGCCTAATCCTAGGAGTGCCCTAGCCTAAGCCTTAGGAATCTGCATCAATTGAGCCAAGACAAAGGAAAGCTCAGGGAGGCAGCACCCGTTTAGAAAAGCATTTGTACTTCGAAGAGTCGGCCAATGATGTGAAAAGACATACCCATGGCAAATAGTTTCATCATGGGCAGAATTTCACGGAGCAATATTGCTGGGAGAGAAAAGGCACCACCTGAGTGAGCCATGCTCAACAAAACTACCTAGGGCAGGAGCCCGGTTGCCCCCAGGCACTAGGCGTGTCAGGCCTCAGCATTGTAAGGAGAGTTCACTGAAGTCCCTGAGTGAAGTTTTCTCCGCTGTCCTACGTCTACGTTCCTAAAATTTACTCTGTGGTTTCTGATGATCCTGGGTTATGAACGGCCACCATTCACCGTTCTCCTTACACTCGTGCGTCTCCATCGACCTTAAAAGAAAGGGAGGACACACAACTGCTGGCTGGTAAATTCAGCAAAGTTTGTCTCAACACAAGAGACAGCTCTGTGGTGACCCGTCTTCCATGGTAAAACATTTCCTAGCGAATAAGGTATCTTCCCATCGCAATGACAATATGAGAGAATTGCCACCGATGGATTTGCCGCTGTGCCTACAAATATCATCTTGAGGCCATACAGTAGTGAAGCACGGGAACCCAGGCGCTTCACCCTTTACCCTAGACCAGTGAAACTCAGAGAAGCACTATAGACCTGTGAGACATGACGTTGCTGGAAGCATCAGTGTACAGAGGCATGGGAACCTCGAAGGAGCTTCTTCCGTGTGAATAAAACGCAGGCTGAACTTCATAGCAGGTTCCAGATTCTCAGGAATTCCACGGGCTGTATTGCTCAGAGCTAGAACCCACTGCTTGGGGCACACTTGAACTGAAAAATCTTGCTGGACTCACGGCTTTCCCAAAGACCCAAGATTCTCAAAGAGCGAGCGTAAGGTTGACGGAAAAAAAACTGCCGGTGGCGCCTTTTTGCCTTGAAACCGGCAAGAAGCAAGATTTTCCTTAAACCATGAATCTCAGAAACATTGTGATCGTGAAGGAAAACCAGGGAGAGCAGATGTACTTCCAATAATCCAACACTTAAATGAAACCTCAAACCTAAATCCTATCCTAAAACCAACCCTAATCCTAACCCTAACCTAGGTCAAAACCTAGCCCTAGGTCTAAACCTAAAAAGAGGTGTAACCCTAAGCCTAGGTCTAATTCTGTATACTCCTAAACTTAAACTGAACCCTAACCTAAGGCTCACCCTAAACCAAGCCCTAACCCTAACCATATGTCTACCCTAAGGCTAAGCCTAATCCTAACCCCAAATCTGATGTGAACATGCAGCTCCCCCTACAACTAACCTTACTCCTAACCGTCACCCTTCGCCTGAACCTAACTTAACTCTATCCATCACCTTCAATCCAAGCCTCCATATCACCGTTAATGTAATCCAATCCCTTAAACTAGACAGAGAGCTAAACTTATCCACAACCAAAACGGATGTAACACACAAGCCGCAAGCCTGACCCCAAGTCTTAACCTCGCACACCTTCTAACCCTCACACAAATATTAACCCTAACCCATAGCTAAACAGTCAAGTGTACCATAAGCCTAAATGAGACAATAGGTTCTTTCATCCTTAAGCACTCTTACCTAAAACCTCACACTCACCCTACATTTCATCCACAACCTTACCATAACCCGAATCCTCACGCAGCCGTCACTCTAACCTGAACTCGAACACTGTCTCTAAACATGCCCACCTGCCTGTACCTATGCCCGTTTAAAGTTAACCCTAAACCAAAATCTTCGGTCCCACTATTTTGCAGCATTTTAAAGAAGTACACTGGGAAAGCTTTTTCTGCAAGGAAGAAACTGCAGGCGGCGTGGCTGAAATGAGAATATCATGCTGCACGAGCTCTTTGCCCTCAGATGTAGAAGTGTCATCATTGGGCTTTAAAGAGAAACGGGACTTTAATAAGTGATCATCAACCTCTGTGAATTCCCTTTGTTCTAGACGCCTGAAATAAAGAGTTGTCCTGAGTCACATAAACCTCCACCGAGTGGTCTTAATGTGGCGCGGGAACATGCCGATATAAGAGAATTCCGAAGAAGGCTGAACGTCCACAATTGAATGGTCATTGCCAGAAATGAAGTGGCAGCCGGATCAGACTGGGAAACTTAAGCTTCCATTAGACAATGAAGATGTGAGAATCTGGTACGTCCACAATTCACGGTTTCCTTAGATCCATGAAATTCCTTGTTGAATTTCAGTCAGAAAATGAAAACTCCGGAGCCTCTGTTCAGCAGGCCCGGGTTTAGCTCCCAGAGGCACACTGGTGCTCCTCTAGAATTTGGATAAAAATCGTTTTCACGGGAATAAGGAATCTTGATCAAGCCAGGTGGGTCTTGACAAACGAAATTGCTGCTTGTGCTGGCTATACCGACAAGCACCCACCTGTGCTAGTCCATGGCTTATTCAGCACAGGAATCTGCATCAATTGAGCCAAGACAAAGGAAAGCTCAGGGAGGCAGCACCCGTTTAGAAAAGCATTTGTACTTCGAAGAGTCGGCCAATGATGTGAAAAGACATACCCATGGCAAATAGTTTTCATCATGGGCAGAATTTCACGGAGCAATATTGCTGGGAGAGAAAAGGCACCACCTGAGTGAGCCATGCTCAACAAAACTACCTAGGGCAGGAGCCCGGTTGCCCCCAGGCACTAGGCGTGTCAGGCCTCAGCATTGTAAGGAGAGTTCACTGAAGTCCCTGAGTGAAGTTTTCTCCGCTGTCCTACGTCTACGTTCCTAAAATTTACTCTGTGGTTTCTGATGATCCTGGGTTATGAACGGCCACCATTCACCGTTCTCCTTACACTCGTGCGTCTCCATCGACCTTAAAAGAAAGGGAGGACACACAACTGCTGGCTGGTAAATTCAGCAAAGTTTGTCTCAACACAAGAGACAGCTCTGTGGTGACCCGTCTTCCATGGTAAAACATTTCCTAGCGAATAAGGTATCTTCCCATCGCAATGACAATATGAGAGAATTGCCACCGATGGATTTGCCGCTGTGCCTACAAACATCATCTTGAGGCCATACAGTAGTGAAGCACGGGAACCCAGGCGCTTCACCCTTTACCCTAGACCAGTGAAACTCAGAGAAGCACTATAGACCTGTGAGACATGACGTTGCTGGAAGCATCAGTGTACAGAGGCATGGGAACCTCGAAGGAGCTTCTTCCGTGTGAATAAAACGCAGGCTGAACTTCATAGCAGGTTCCAGATTCTCAGGAATTCCACGGGCTGTATTGCTCAGAGCTAGAACCCACTGCTTGGGGCACACTTGAACTGAAAAATCTTGCTGGACTCACGGCTTTCCCAAAGACCCAAGATTCTCAAAGAGCGAGCGTAAGGTTGACGGAAAAAAAACTGCCGGTGGCGCCTTTTTGCCTTGAAACCGGCAAGAAGCAAGATTTTCCTTAAACCATGAATCTCAGAAACATTGTGATCGTGAAGGAAAACCAGGGAGAGCAGATGTACTTCCAATAATCCAACACTTAAATGAAACCTCAAACCTAAATCCTATCCTAAAACCAACCCTAATCCTAACCCTAACCTAGGTCAAAACCTAGCCCTAGGTCTAAACCTAAAAAGAGGTGTAACCCTAAGCCTAGGTCTAATTCTGTATACTCCTAAACTTAAACTGAACCCTAACCTAAGGCTCACCCTAAACCAAGCCCTAACCCTAACCATATGTCTACCCTAAGGCTAAGCCTAATCCTAACCCCAAATCTGATGTGAACATGCAGCTCCCCCTACAACTAACCTTACTCCTAACCGTCACCCTTCGCCTGAACCTAACTTAACTCTATCCATCACCTTCAATCCAAGCCTCCATATCACCGTTAATGTAATCCAATCCCTTAAACTAGACAGAGAGCTAAACTTATCCACAACCAAAACGGATGTAACACACAAGCCGCAAGCCTGACCCCAAGTCTTAACCTCGCACACCTTCTAACCCTCACACAAATATTAACCCTAACCCATAGCTAAACAGTCAAGTTTACCATAAGCCTAAATGAGACAATAGGTTCTTTCATCCTTAAGCACTCTTACCTAAAACCTCACACTCACCCTACATTTCATCCACAACCTTACCATAACCCGAATCCTCACGCAGCCGTCACTCTAACCTGAACTCGAACACTGTCTCTAAACATGCCCACCTGCCTGTACCTATGCCCGTTTAAAGTTAACCCTAAACCAAAATCTTCGGTCCCACTATTTTGCAGCATTTTAAAGAAGTACACTGGGAAAGCTTTTTCTGCAAGGAAGAAACTGCAGGCGGCGTGGCTGAAATGAGAATATCATGCTGCACGAGCTCTTTGCCCTCAGATGTAGAAGTGTCATCATTGGGCTTTAAAGAGAAACGGGACTTTAATAAGTGATCATCAACCTCTGTGAATTCCCTTTGTTCTAGACGCCTGAAATAAAGAGTTGTCCTGAGTCACATAAACCTCCACCGAGTGGTCTTAATGTGGCGCGGGAACATGCCGATATAAGAGAATTCCGAAGAAGGCTGAACGTCCACAATTGAATGGTCATTGCCAGAAATGAAGTGGCAGCCGGATCAGACTGGGAAACTTAAGCTTCCATTAGACAATGAAGATGTGAGAATCTGGTACGTCCACAATTCACGGTTTCCTTAGATCCATGAAATTCCTTGTTGAATTTCAGTCAGAAAATGAAAACTCCGGAGCCTCTGTTCAGCAGGCCCGGGTTTAGCTCCCAGAGGCACACTGGTGCTCCTCTAGAATTTGGATAAAAATCGTTTTCACGGGAATAAGGAATCTTGATCAAGCCAGGTGGGTCTTGACAAACGAAATTGCTGCTTGTGCTGGCTATACCGACAAGCACCCACCTGTGCTAGTCCATGGCTTATTCAGCACAGGAATCTGCATCAATTGAGCCAAGACAAAGGAAAGCTCAGGGAGGCAGCACCCGTTTAGAAAAGCATTTGTACTTCGAAGAGTCGGCCAATGATGTGAAAAGACATACCCATGGCAAATAGTTTTCATCATGGGCAGAATTTCACGGAGCAATATTGCTGGGAGAGAAAAGGCACCACCTGAGTGAGCCATGCTCAACAAAACTACCTAGGGCAGGAGCCCGGTTGCCCCCAGGCACTAGGCGTGTCAGGCCTCAGCATTGTAAGGAGAGTTCACTGAAGTCCCTGAGTGAAGTTTTCTCCGCTGTCCTACGTCTACGTTCCTAAAATTTACTCTGTGGTTTCTGATGATCCTGGGTTATGAACGGCCACCATTCACCGTTCTCCTTACACTCGTGCGTCTCCATCGACCTTAAAAGAAAGGGAGGACACACAACTGCTGGCTGGTAAATTCAGCAAAGTTTGTCTCAACACAAGAGACAGCTCTGTGGTGACCCGTCTTCCATGGTAAAACATTTCCTAGCGAATAAGGTATCTTCCCATCGCAATGACAATATGAGAGAATTGCCACCGATGGATTTGCCGCTGTGCCTACAAACATCATCTTGAGGCCATACAGTAGTGAAGCACGGGAACCCAGGCGCTTCACCCTTTACCCTAGACCAGTGAAACTCAGAGAAGCACTATAGACCTGTGAGACATGACGTTGCTGGAAGCATCAGTGTACAGAGGCATGGGAACCTCGAAGGAGCTTCTTCCGTGTGAATAAAACGCAGGCTGAACTTCATAGCAGGTTCCAGATTCTCAGGAATTCCACGGGCTGTATTGCTCAGAGCTAGAACCCACTGCTTGGGGCACACTTGAACTGAAAAATCTTGCTGGACTCACGGCTTTCCCAAAGACCCAAGATTCTCAAAGAGCGAGCGTAAGGTTGACGGAAAAAAAACTGCCGGTGGCGCCTTTTTGCCTTGAAACCGGCAAGAAGCAAGATTTTCCTTAAACCATGAATCTCAGAAACATTGTGATCGTGAAGGAAAACCAGGGAGAGCAGATGTACTTCCAATAATCCAACACTTAAATGAAACCTCAAACCTAAATCCTATCCTAAAACCAACCCTAATCCTAACCCTAACCTAGGTCAAAACCTAGCCCTAGGTCTAAACCTAAAAAGAGGTGTAACCCTAAGCCTAGGTCTAATTCTGTATACTCCTAAACTTAAACTGAACCCTAATCTAAGGCTCACCTTAAACCAAGCCCTAACCCTAACCATATGTCTACCCTAAGGCTAAGCCTAATCCTAACCCCAAATCTGATGTGAACATGCAGCTCCCCCTACAACTAACCTTACTCCTAACCGTCACCCTTCGCCTGAACCTAACTTAACTCTATCCATCACCTTCAATCCAAGCCTCCATATCACCGTTAATGTAATCCAATCCCTTAAACTAGACAGAGAGCTAAACTTATCCACAACCAAAACGGATGTAACACACAAGCCGCAAGCCTGACCCCAAGTCTTAACCTCGCACACTTTCTAACCCTCACACAAATATTAACCCTAACCCATAGCTAAACAGTCAAGTTTACCATAAGCCTAAATGAGACAATAGGTTCTTTCATCCTTAAGCACTCTTACCTAAAACCTCACACTCACCCTACATTTCATCCACAACCTTACCATAACCCGAATCCTCACGCAGCCGTCACTCTAACCTGAACTCGAACACTGTCTCTAAACATGCCCACCTGCCTGTACCTATGCCCGTTTAAAGTTAACCCTAAACCAAAATCTTCGGTCCCACTATTTTGCAGCATTTTAAAGAAGTACACTGGGAAAGCTTTTTCTGCAAGGAAGAAACTGCAGGCGGCGTGGCTGAAATGAGAATATCATGCTGCACGAGCTCTTTGCCCTCAGATGTAGAAGTGTCATCATTGGGCTTTATAGAGAAACGGGACTTTAATAAGTGATCATCAACCTCTGTGAATTCCCTTTGTTCTAGACGCCTGAAATAAAGAGTTGTCCTGAGTCACATAAACCTCCACCGAGTGGTCTTAATGTGGCGCGGGAACATGCCGATATAAGAGAATTCCGAAGAAGGCTGAACGTCCACAATTGAATGGTCATTGCCAGAAATGAAGTGGCAGCCGGATCAGACTGGGAAACTTAAGCTTCCATTAGACAATGAAGATGTGAGAATCTGGTACGTCCACAATTCACGGTTTCCTTAGATCCATGAAATTCCTTGTTGAATTTCAGTCAGAAAATGAAAACTCCGGAGCCTCTGTTCAGCAGGCCTGGGTTTAGCTCCCAGAGGCACACTGGTGCTCCTCTAGAATTTGGATAAAAATCGTTTTCACGGGAATAAGGAATCTTGATCAAGCCAGGTGGGTCTTGACAAACGAAATTGCTGCTTGTGCTGGCTATACCGACAAGCACCCACCTGTGCTAGTCCATGGCTTATTCAGCACAGGAATCTGCATCAATTGAGCCAAGACAAAGGAAAGCTCAGGGAGGCAGCACCCGTTTAGAAAAGCATTTGTACTTCGAAGAGTCGGCCAATGATGTGAAAAGACATACCCATGGCAAATAGTTTTCATCATGGGCAGAATTTCACGGAGCAATATTGCTGGGAGAGAAAAGGCACCACCTGAGTGAGCCATGCTCAACAAAACTACCTAGGGCAGGAGCCCGGTTGCCCCCAGGCACTAGGCGTGTCAGGCCTCAGCATTGTAAGGAGAGTTCACTGAAGTCCCTGAGTGAAGTTTTCTCCGCTGTCCTACGTCTACGTTCCTAAAATTTACTCTGTGGTTTCTGATGATCCTGGGTTATGAACGGCCACCATTCACCGTTCTCCTTACACTCGTGCGTCTCCATCGACCTTAAAAGAAAGGGAGGACACACAACTGCTGGCTGGTAAATTCAGCAAAGTTTGTCTCAACACAAGAGACAGCTCTGTGGTGACCCGTCTTCCATGGTAAAACATTTCCTAGCGAATAAGGTATCTTCCCATCGCAATGACAATATGAGAGAATTGCCACCGATGGATTTGCCGCTGTGCCTACAAACATCATCTTGAGGCCATACAGTAGTGAAGCACGGGAACCCAGGCGCTTCACCCTTTACCCTAGACCAGTGAAACTCAGAGAAGCACTATAGACCTGTGAGACATGACGTTGCTGGAAGCATCAGTGTACAGAGGCATGGGAACCTCGAAGGAGCTTCTTCCGTGTGAATAAAACGCAGGCTGAACTTCATAGCAGGTTCCAGATTCTCAGGAATTCCACGGGCTGTATTGCTCAGAGCTAGAACCCACTGCTTGGGGCACACTTGAACTGAAAAATCTTGCTGGACTCACGGCTTTCCCAAAGACCCAAGATTCTCAAAGAGCGAGCGTAAGGTTGACGGAAAAAAAACTGCCGGTGGCGCCTTTTTGCCTTGAAACCGGCAAGAAGCAAGATTTTCCTTAAACCATGAATCTCAGAAACATTGTGATCGTGAAGGAAAACCAGGGAGAGCAGATGTACTTCCAATAATCCAACACTTAAATGAAACCTCAAACCTAAATCCTATCCTAAAACCAACCCTAATCCTAACCCTAACCTAGGTCAAAACCTAGCCCTAGGTCTAAACCTAAAAAGAGGTGTAACCCTAAGCCTAGGTCTAATTCTGTATACTCCTAAACTTAAACTGAACCCTAATCTAAGGCTCACCTTAAACCAAGCCCTAACCCTAACCATATGTCTACCCTAAGGCTAAGCCTAATCCTAACCCCAAATCTGATGTGAACATGCAGCTCCCCCTACAACTAACCTTACTCCTAACCGTCACCCTTCGCCTGAACCTAACTTAACTCTATCCATCACCTTCAATCCAAGCCTCCATATCACCGTTAATGTAATCCAATCCCTTAAACTAGACAGAGAGCTAAACTTATCCACAACCAAAACGGATGTAACACACAAGCCCCAAGCCTGACCCCAACTCTTAACCTCGCACACTTTCTAACCCTTACACAAATATTAACCCTAACCCATACCTAAACAGTCAAGTTTACCATAAGCCTAAATGAGACAATAGGTTCTTTCATCCTTAAGCACTCTTACCTAAAACCTCACACTCACCCTACATTTCATCCACAACCTTACCATAACCCGAATCCTCACGCAGCCGTCACTCTAACCTGAACTCGAACACTGTCTCTAAACATGCCCACCTGCCTGTACCTATGCCCGTTTAAAGTTAACCCTAAACCAAAATCTTCGTTCCCACTATTTTGCAGCATTTTAAAGAAGTACACTGGGAAAGCTTTTTCTGCAAGGAAGAAACTGCAGGCGGCGTGGCTGAAATGAGAATATCATGCTGCACGAGCTCTTTGCCCTCAGATGTAGCAGTGTCATCATTGGGCTTTATAGAGAAACGGGACTTTAATAAGTGATCATCAACCTCTGTGAATTCCCTTTGTTCTAGACGCCTGAAATAAAGAGTTGTCCTGAGTCACATAAACCTCCACCGAGTGGTCTTAATGTGGCGCGGGAACATGCCGATATAAGAGAATTCCGAAGAAGGCTGAACGTCCACAATTGAATGGTCATTGCCAGAAATGAAGTGGCAGCCGGATCAGACTGGGAAACTTAAGCTTCCATTAGACAATGAAGATGTGAGAATCTGGTACGTCCACAATTCACGGTTTCCTTAGATCCATGAAATTCCTTGTTGAATTTCAGTCAGAAAATGAAAACTCCGGAGCCTCTGTTCAGCAGGCCCGGGTTTAGCTCCCAGAGGCACACTGGTGCTCCTCTAGAATTTGGATAAAAATCGTTTTCACGGGAATAAGGAATCTTGATCAAGCCAGGTGGGTCTTGACAAACGAAATTGCTGCTTGTGCTGGCTATACCGACAAGCACCCACCTGTGCTAGTCCATGGCTTATTCAGCACAGGAATCTGCATCAATTGAGCCAAGACAAAGGAAAGCTCAGGGAGGCAGCACCCGTTTAGAAAAGCATTTGTACTTCGAAGAGTCGGCCAATGATGTGAAAAGACATACCCATGGCAAATAGTTTTCATCATGGGCAGAATTTCACGGAGCAATATTGCTGGGAGAGAAAAGGCACCACCTGAGTGAGCCATGCTCAACAAAACTACCTAGGGCAGGAGCCCGGTTGCCCCCAGGCACTAGGCGTGTCAGGCCTCAGCATTGTAAGGAGAGTTCACTGAAGTCCCTGAGTGAAGTTTTCTCCGCTGTCCTACGTCTACGTTCCTAAAATTTACTCTGTGGTTTCTGATGATCCTGGGTTATGAACGGCCACCATTCACCGTTCTCCTTACACTCGTGCGTCTCCATCGACCTTAAAAGAAAGGGAGGACACACAACTGCTGGCTGGTAAATTCAGCAAAGTTTGTCTCAACACAAGAGACAGCTCTGTGGTGACCCGTCTTCCATGGTAAAACATTTCCTAGCGAATAAGGTATCTTCCCATCGCAATGACAATATGAGAGAATTGCCACCGATGGATTTGCCGCTGTGCCTACAAACATCATCTTGAGGCCATACTGTAGTGAAGCACGGGAACCCAGGCGCTTCACCCTTTACCCTAGACCAGTGAAACTCAGAGAAGCACTATAGACCTGTGAGACATGACGTTGCTGGAAGCATCAGTGTACAGAGGCATGGGAACCTCGAAGGAGCTTCTTCCGTGTGAATAAAACGCAGGCTGAACTTCATAGCAGGTTCCAGATTCTCAGGAATTCCACGGGCTGTATTGCTCAGAGCTAGAACCCACTGCTTGGGGCACACTTGAACTGAAAAATCTTGCTGGACTCACGGCTTTCCCAAAGACCCAAGATTCTCAAAGAGCGAGCGTAAGGTTGACGGAAAAAAAACTGCCGGTGGCGCCTTTTTGCCTTGAAACCGGCAAGAAGCAAGATTTTCCTTAAACCATGAATCTCAGAAACATTGTGATCGTGAAGGAAAACCAGGGAGAGCAGATGTACTTCCAATAATCCAACACTTAAATGAAACCTCAAACCTAAATCCTATCCTAAAACCAACCCTAATCCTAACCCTAACCTAGGTCAAAACCTAGCCCTAGGTCTAAACCTAAAAAGAGGTGTAAACCTAAGCCTAGGTCTAATTCTGTATACTCCTAAACTTAAACTGAACCCTAACCTAAGGCTCACCCTAAACCAAGCCCTAACCCTAACCATATGTCTACCCTAAGGCTAAGCCTAATCCTAACCCCAAATCTGATGTGAACATGCAGCTCCCCCTACAACTAACCTTACTCCTAACCGTCACCCTTCGCCTGAACCTAACTTAACTCTATCCATCACCTTCAATCCAAGCCTCCATATCACCGTTAATGTAATCCAATCCCTTAAACTAGACAGAGAGCTAAACTTATCCACAACCAAAACGGATGTAACACACAAGCCCCAAGCCTGACCCCAACTCTTAACCTCGCACACTTTCTAACCCTCACACAAATATTAACCCTAACCCATACCTAAACAGTCAAGTTTACCATAAGCCTAAATGAGACAATAGGTTCTTTCATCCTTAAGCACTCTTACCTAAAACCTCACACTCACCCTACATTTCATCCACAACCTTACCATAACCCGAATCCTCACGCAGCCGTCACTCTAACCTGAACTCGAACACTGTCTCTAAACATGCCCACCTGCCTGTACCTATGCCCGTTTAAAGTTAACCCTAAACCAAAATCTTCGTTCCCACTATTTTGCAGCATTTTAAAGAAGTACACTGGGAAAGCTTTTTCTGCAAGGAAGAAACTGCAGGCGGCGTGGCTGAAATGAGAATATCATGCTGCACGAGCTCTTTGCCCTCAGATGTAGCAGTGTCATCATTGGGCTTTATAGAGAAACGGGACTTTAATAAGTGATCATCAACCTCTGTGAATTCCCTTTGTTCTAGACGCCTGAAATAAAGAGTTGTCCTGAGTCACATAAACCTCCACCGAGTGGTCTTAATGTGGCGCGGGAACATGCCGATATAAGAGAATTCCGAAGAAGGCTGAACGTCCACAATTGAATGGTCATTGCCAGAAATGAAGTGGCAGCCGGATCAGACTGGGAAACTTAAGCTTCCATTAGACAATGAAGATGTGAGAATCTGGTACGTCCACAATTCACGGTTTCCTTAGATCCATGAAATTCCTTGTTGAATTTCAGTCAGAAAATGAAAACTCCGGAGCCTCTGTTCAGCAGGCCCGGGTTTAGCTCCCAGAGGCACACTGGTGCTCCTCTAGAATTTGGATAAAAATCGTTTTCACGGGAATAAGGAATCTTGATCAAGCCAGGTGGGTCTTGACAAACGAAATTGCTGCTTGTGCTGGCTATACCGACAAGCACCCACCTGTGCTAGTCCATGGCTTATTCAGCACAGGAATCTGCATCAATTGAGCCAAGACAAAGGAAAGCTCAGGGAGGCAGCACCCGTTTAGAAAAGCATTTGTACTTCGAAGAGTCGGCCAATGATGTGAAAAGACATACCCATGGCAAATAGTTTTCATCATGGGCAGAATTTCACGGAGCAATATTGCTGGGAGAGAAAAGGCACCACCTGAGTGAGCCATGCTCAACAAAACTACCTAGGGCAGGAGCCCGGTTGCCCCCAGGCACTAGGCGTGTCAGGCCTCAGCATTGTAAGGAGAGTTCACTGAAGTCCCTGAGTGAAGTTTTCTCCGCTGTCCTACGTCTACGTTCCTAAAATTTACTCTGTGGTTTCTGATGATCCTGGGTTATGAACGGCCACCATTCACCGTTCTCCTTACACTCGTGCGTCTCCATCGACCTTAAAAGAAAGGGAGGACACACAACTGCTGGCTGGTAAATTCAGCAAAGTTTGTCTCAACACAAGAGACAGCTCTGTGGTGACCCGTCTTCCATGGTAAAACATTTCCTAGCGAATAAGGTATCTTCCCATCGCAATGACAATATGAGAGAATTGCCACCGATGGATTTGCCGCTGTGCCTACAAACATCATCTTGAGGCCATACTGTAGTGAAGCACGGGAACCCAGGCGCTTCACCCTTTACCCTAGACCAGTGAAACTCAGAGAAGCACTATAGACCTGTGAGACATGACGTTGCTGGAAGCATCAGTGTACAGAGGCATGGGAACCTCGAAGGAGCTTCTTCCGTGTGAATAAAACGCAGGCTGAACTTCATAGCAGGTTCCAGATTCTCAGGAATTCCACGGGCTGTATTGCTCAGAGCTAGAACCCACTGCTTGGGGCACACTTGAACTGAAAAATCTTGCTGGACTCACGGCTTTCCCAAAGACCCAAGATTCTCAAAGAGCGAGCGTAAGGTTGACGGAAAAAAAACTGCCGGTGGCGCCTTTTTGCCTTGAAACCGGCAAGAAGCAAGATTTTCCTTAAACCATGAATCTCAGAAACATTGTGATCGTGAAGGAAAACCAGGGAGAGCAGATGTACTTCCAATAATCCAACACTTAAATGAAACCTCAAACCTAAATCCTATCCTAAAACCAACCCTAATCCTAACCCTAACCTAGGTCAAAACCTAGCCCTAGGTCTAAACCTAAAAAGAGGTGTAAACCTAAGCCTAGGTCTAATTCTGTATACTCCTAAACTTAAACTGAACCCTAACCTAAGGCTCACCCTAAACCAAGCCCTAACCCTAACCATATGTCTACCCTAAGGCTAAGCCTAATCCTAACCCCAAATCTGATGTGAACATGCAGCTCCCCCTACAACTAACCTTACTCCTAACCGTCACCCTTCGCCTGAACCTAACTTAACTCTATCCATCACCTTCAATCCAAGCCTCCATATCACCGTTAATGTAATCCAATCCCTTAAACTAGACAGAGAGCTAAACTTATCCACAACCAAAACGGATGTAACACACAAGCCCCAAGCCTGACCCCAACTCTTAACCTCGCACACTTTCTAACCCTCACACAAATATTAACCCTAACCCATACCTAAACAGTCAAGTTTACCATAAGCCTAAATGAGACAATAGGTTCTTTCATCCTTAAGCACTCTTACCTAAAACCTCACACTCACCCTACATTTCATCCACAACCTTACCATAACCCGAATCCTCACGCAGCCGTCACTCTAACCTGAACTCGAACACTGTCTCTAAACATGCCCACCTGCCTGTACCTATGCCCGTTTAAAGTTAACCCTAAACCAAAATCTTCGGTCCCACTATTTTGCAGCATTTTAAAGAAGTACACTGGGAAAGCTTTTTCTGCAAGGAAGAAACTGCAGGCGGCGTGGCTGAAATGAGAATATCATGCTGCACGAGCTCTTTGCCCTCAGATGTAGAAGTGTCATCATTGGGCTTTAAAGAGAAACGGGACTTTAATAAGTGATCATCAACCTCTGTGAATTCCCTTTGTTCTAGACGCCTGAAATAAAGAGTTGTCCTGAGTCACATAAACCTCCACCGAGTGGTCTTAATGTGGCGCGGGAACATGCCGATATAAGAGAATTCCGAAGAAGGCTGAACGTCCACAATTGAATGGTCATTGCCAGAAATGAAGTGGCAGCCGGATCAGACTGGGAAACTTAAGCTTCCATTAGACAATGAAGATGTGAGAATCTGGTACGTCCACAATTCACGGTTTCCTTAGATCCATGAAATTCCTTGTTGAATTTCAGTCAGAAAATGAAAACTCCGGAGCCTCTGTTCAGCAGGCCCGGGTTTAGCTCCCAGAGGCACACTGGTGCTCCTCTAGAATTTGGATAAAAATCGTTTTCACGGGAATAAGGAATCTTGATCAAGCCAGGTGGGTCTTGACAAACGAAATTGCTGCTTGTGCTGGCTATACCGACAAGCACCCACCTGTGCTAGTCCATGGCTTATTCAGCACAGGAATCTGCATCAATTGAGCCAAGACAAAGGAAAGCTCAGGGAGGCAGCACCCGTTTAGAAAAGCATTTGTACTTCGAAGAGTCGGCCAATGATGTGAAAAGACATACCCATGGCAAATAGTTTTCATCATGGGCAGAATTTCACGGAGCAATATTGCTGGGAGAGAAAAGGCACCACCTGAGTGAGCCATGCTCAACAAAACTACCTAGGGCAGGAGCCCGGTTGCCCCCAGGCACTAGGCGTGTCAGGCCTCAGCATTGTAAGGAGAGTTCACTGAAGTCCCTGAGTGAAGTTTTCTCCGCTGTCCTACGTCTACGTTCCTAAAATTTACTCTGTGGTTTCTGATGATCCTGGGTTATGAACGGCCACCATTCACCGTTCTCCTTACACTCGTGCGTCTCCATCGACCTTAAAAGAAAGGGAGGACACACAACTGCTGGCTGGTAAATTCAGCAAAGTTTGTCTCAACACAAGAGACAGCTCTGTGGTGACCCGTCTTCCATGGTAAAACATTTCCTAGCGAATAAGGTATCTTCCCATCGCAATGACAATATGAGAGAATTGCCACCGATGGATTTGCCGCTGTGCCTACAAACATCATCTTGAGGCCATACAGTAGTGAAGCACGGGAACCCAGGCGCTTCACCCTTTACCCTAGACCAGTGAAACTCAGAGAAGCACTATAGACCTGTGAGACATGACGTTGCTGGAAGCATCAGTGTACAGAGGCATGGGAACCTCGAAGGAGCTTCTTCCGTGTGAATAAAACGCAGGCTGAACTTCATAGCAGGTTCCAGATTCTCAGGAATTCCACGGGCTGTATTGCTCAGAGCTAGAACCCACTGCTTGGGGCACACTTGAACTGAAAAATCTTGCTGGACTCACGGCTTTCCCAAAGACCCAAGATTCTCAAAGAGCGAGCGTAAGGTTGACGGAAAAAAAACTGCCGGTGGCGCCTTTTTGCCTTGAAACCGGCAAGAAGCAAGATTTTCCTTAAACCATGAATCTCAGAAACATTGTGATCGTGAAGGAAAACCAGGGAGAGCAGATGTACTTCCAATAATCCAACACTTAAATGAAACCTCAAACCTAAATCCTATCCTAAAACCAACCCTAATCCTAACCCTAACCTAGGTCAAAACCTAGCCCTAGGTCTAAACCTAAAAAGAGGTGTAAACCTAAGCCTAGGTCTAATTCTGTATACTCCTAAACTTAAACTGAACCCTAACCTAAGGCTCACCCTAAACCAAGCCCTAACCCTAACCATATGTCTACCCTAAGGCTAAGCCTAATCCTAACCCCAAATCTGATGTGAACATGCAGCTCCCCCTACAACTAACCTTACTCCTAACCGTCACCCTTCGCCTGAACCTAACTTAACTCTATCCATCACCTTCAATCCAAGCCTCCATATCACCGTTAATGTAATCCAATCCCTTAAACTAGACAGAGAGCTAAACTTATCCACAACCAAAACGGATGTAACACACAAGCCGCAAGCCTGACCCCAAGTCTTAACCTCGCACACTTTCTAACCCTCACACAAATATTAACCCTAACCCATACCTAAACAGTCAAGTTTACCATAAGCCTAAATGAGACAATAGGTTCTTTCATCCTTAAGCACTCTTACCTAAAACCTCACACTCACCCTACATTTCATCCACAACCTTACCATAACCCGAATCCTCACGCAGCCGTCACTCTAACCTGAACTCGAACACTGTCTCTAAACATGCCCACCTGCCTGTACCTATGCCCGTTTAAAGTTAACCCTAAACCAAAATCTTCGGTCCCACTATTTTGCAGCATTTTAAAGAAGTACACTGGGAAAGCTTTTTCTGCAAGGAAGAAACTGCAGGCGGCGTGGCTGAAATGAGAATATCATGCTGCACGAGCTCTTTGCCCTCAGATGTAGAAGTGTCATCATTGGGCTTTAAAGAGAAACGGGACTTTAATAAGTGATCATCAACCTCTGTGAATTCCCTTTGTTCTAGACGCCTGAAATAAAGAGTTGTCCTGAGTCACATAAACCTCCACCGAGTGGTCTTAATGTGGCGCGGGAACATGCCGATATAAGAGAATTCCGAAGAAGGCTGAACGTCCACAATTGAATGGTCATTGCCAGAAATGAAGTGGCAGCCGGATCAGACTGGGAAACTTAAGCTTCCATTAGACAATGAAGATGTGAGAATCTGGTACGTCCACAATTCACGGTTTCCTTAGATCCATGAAATTCCTTGTTGAATTTCAGTCAGAAAATGAAAACTCCGGAGCCTCTGTTCAGCAGGCCCGGGTTTAGCTCCCAGAGGCACACTGGTGCTCCTCTAGAATTTGGATAAAAATCGTTTTCACGGGAATAAGGAATCTTGATCAAGCCAGGTGGGTCTTGACAAACGAAATTGCTGCTTGTGCTGGCTATACCGACAAGCACCCACCTGTGCTAGTCCATGGCTTATTCAGCACAGGAATCTGCATCAATTGAGCCAAGACAAAGGAAAGCTCAGGGAGGCAGCACCCGTTTAGAAAAGCATTTGTACTTCGAAGAGTCGGCCAATGATGTGAAAAGACATACCCATGGCAAATAGTTTTCATCATGGGCAGAATTTCACGGAGCAATATTGCTGGGAGAGAAAAGGCACCACCTGAGTGAGCCATGCTCAACAAAACTACCTAGGGCAGGAGCCCGGTTGCCCCCAGGCACTAGGCGTGTCAGGCCTCAGCATTGTAAGGAGAGTTCACTGAAGTCCCTGAGTGAAGTTTTCTCCGCTGTCCTACGTCTACGTTCCTAAAATTTACTCTGTGGTTTCTGATGATCCTGGGTTATGAACGGCCACCATTCACCGTTCTCCTTACACTCGTGCGTCTCCATCGACCTTAAAAGAAAGGGAGGACACACAACTGCTGGCTGGTAAATTCAGCAAAGTTTGTCTCAACACAAGAGACAGCTCTGTGGTGACCCGTCTTCCATGGTAAAACATTTCCTAGCGAATAAGGTATCTTCCCATCGCAATGACAATATGAGAGAATTGCCACCGATGGATTTGCCGCTGTGCCTACAAACATCATCTTGAGGCCATACAGTAGTGAAGCACGGGAACCCAGGCGCTTCACCCTTTACCCTAGACCAGTGAAACTCAGAGAAGCACTATAGACCTGTGAGACATGACGTTGCTGGAAGCATCAGTGTACAGAGGCATGGGAACCTCGAAGGAGCTTCTTCCGTGTGAATAAAACGCAGGCTGAACTTCATAGCAGGTTCCAGATTCTCAGGAATTCCACGGGCTGTATTGCTCAGAGCTAGAACCCACTGCTTGGGGCACACTTGAACTGAAAAATCTTGCTGGACTCACGGCTTTCCCAAAGACCCAAGATTCTCAAAGAGCGAGCGTAAGGTTGACGGAAAAAAAACTGCCGGTGGCGCCTTTTTGCCTTGAAACCGGCAAGAAGCAAGATTTTCCTTAAACCATGAATCTCAGAAACATTGTGATCGTGAAGGAAAACCAGGGAGAGCAGATGTACTTCCAATAATCCAACACTTAAATGAAACCTCAAACCTAAATCCTATCCTAAAACCAACCCTAATCCTAACCCTAACCTAGGTCAAAACCTAGCCCTAGGTCTAAACCTAAAAAGAGGTGTAACCCTAAGCCTAGGTCTAATTCTGTATACTCCTAAACTTAAACTGAACCCTAACCTAAGGCTCACCCTAAACCAAGCCCTAACCCTAACCATATGTCTACCCTAAGGCTAAGCCTAATCCTAACCCCAAATCTGATGTGAACATGCAGCTCCCCCTACAACTAACCTTACTCCTAACCGTCACCCTTCGCCTGAACCTAACTTAACTCTATCCATCACCTTCAATCCAAGCCTCCATATCACCGTTAATGTAATCCAATCCCTTAAACTAGACAGAGAGCTAAACTTATCCACAACCAAAACGGATGTAACACACAAGCCGCAAGCCTGACCCCAACTCTTAACCTCGCACACTTTCTAACCCTCACACAAATATTAACCCTAACCCATACCTAAACAGTCAAGTTTACCATAAGCCTAAATGAGACAATAGGTTCTTTCATCCTTAAGCACTCTTACCTAAAACCTCACACTCACCCTACATTTCATCCACAACCTTACCATAACCCGAATCCTCACGCAGCCGTCACTCTAACCTGAACTCGAACACTGTCTCTAAACATGCCCACCTGCCTGTACCTATGCCCGTTTAAAGTTAACCCTAAACCAAAATCTTCGGTCCCACTATTTTGCAGCATTTTAAAGAAGTACACTGGGAAAGCTTTTTCTGCAAGGAAGAAACTGCAGGCGGCGTGGCTGAAATGAGAATATCATGCTGCACGAGCTCTTTGCCCTCAGATGTAGAAGTGTCATCATTGGGCTTTAAAGAGAAACGGGACTTTAATAAGTGATCATCAACCTCTGTGAATTCCCTTTGTTCTAGACGCCTGAAATAAAGAGTTGTCCTGAGTCACATAAACCTCCACCGAGTGGTCTTAATGTGGCGCGGGAACATGCCGATATAAGAGAATTCCGAAGAAGGCTGAACGTCCACAATTGAATGGTCATTGCCAGAAATGAAGTGGCAGCCGGATCAGACTGGGAAACTTAAGCTTCCATTAGACAATGAAGATGTGAGAATCTGGTACGTCCACAATTCACGGTTTCCTTAGATCCATGAAATTCCTTGTTGAATTTCAGTCAGAAAATGAAAACTCCGGAGCCTCTGTTCAGCAGGCCCGGGTTTAGCTCCCAGAGGCACACTGGTGCTCCTCTAGAATTTGGATAAAAATCGTTTTCACGGGAATAAGGAATCTTGATCAAGCCAGGTGGGTCTTGACAAACGAAATTGCTGCTTGTGCTGGCTATACCGACAAGCACCCACCTGTGCTAGTCCATGGCTTATTCAGCACAGGAATCTGCATCAATTGAGCCAAGACAAAGGAAAGCTCAGGGAGGCAGCACCCGTTTAGAAAAGCATTTGTACTTCGAAGAGTCGGCCAATGATGTGAAAAGACATACCCATGGCAAATAGTTTTCATCATGGGCAGAATTTCACGGAGCAATATTGCTGGGAGAGAAAAGGCACCACCTGAGTGAGCCATGCTCAACAAAACTACCTAGGGCAGGAGCCCGGTTGCCCCCAGGCACTAGGCGTGTCAGGCCTCAGCATTGTAAGGAGAGTTCACTGAAGTCCCTGAGTGAAGTTTTCTCCGCTGTCCTACGTCTACGTTCCTAAAATTTACTCTGTGGTTTCTGATGATCCTGGGTTATGAACGGCCACCATTCACCGTTCTCCTTACACTCGTGCGTCTCCATCGACCTTAAAAGAAAGGGAGGACACACAACTGCTGGCTGGTAAATTCAGCAAAGTTTGTCTCAACACAAGAGACAGCTCTGTGGTGACCCGTCTTCCATGGTAAAACATTTCCTAGCGAATAAGGTATCTTCCCATCGCAATGACAATATGAGAGAATTGCCACCGATGGATTTGCCGCTGTGCCTACAAACATCATCTTGAGGCCATACAGTAGTGAAGCACGGGAACCCAGGCGCTTCACCCTTTACCCTAGACCAGTGAAACTCAGAGAAGCACTATAGACCTGTGAGACATGACGTTGCTGGAAGCATCAGTGTACAGAGGCATGGGAACCTCGAAGGAGCTTCTTCCGTGTGAATAAAACGCAGGCTGAACTTCATAGCAGGTTCCAGATTCTCAGGAATTCCACGGGCTGTATTGCTCAGAGCTAGAACCCACTGCTTGGGGCACACTTGAACTGAAAAATCTTGCTGGACTCACGGCTTTCCCAAAGACCCAAGATTCTCAAAGAGCGAGCGTAAGGTTGACGGAAAAAAAACTGCCGGTGGCGCCTTTTTGCCTTGAAACCGGCAAGAAGCAAGATTTTCCTTAAACCATGAATCTCAGAAACATTGTGATCGTGAAGGAAAACCAGGGAGAGCAGATGTACTTCCAATAATCCAACACTTAAATGAAACCTCAAACCTAAATCCTATCCTAAAACCAACCCTAATCCTAACCCTAACCTAGGTCAAAACCTAGCCCTAGGTCTAAACCTAAAAAGAGGTGTAACCCTAAGCCTAGGTCTAATTCTGTATACTCCTAAACTTAAACTGAACCCTAACCTAAGGCTCACCCTAAACCAAGCCCTAACCCTAACCATATGTCTACCCTAAGGCTAAGCCTAATCCTAACCCCAAATCTGATGTGAACATGCAGCTCCCCCTACAACTAACCTTACTCCTAACCGTCACCCTTCGCCTGAACCTAACTTAACTCTATCCATCACCTTCAATCCAAGCCTCCATATCACCGTTAATGTAATCCAATCCCTTAAACTAGACAGAGAGCTAAACTTATCCACAACCAAAACGGATGTAACACACAAGCCGCAAGCCTGACCCCAACTCTTAACCTCGCACACTTTCTAACCCTCACACAAATATTAACCCTAACCCATACCTAAACAGTCAAGTTTACCATAAGCCTAAATGAGACAATAGGTTCTTTCATCCTTAAGCACTCTTACCTAAAACCTCACACTCACCCTACATTTCATCCACAACCTTACCATAACCCGAATCCTCACGCAGCCGTCACTCTAACCTGAACTCGAACACTGTCTCTAAACATGCCCACCTGCCTGTACCTATGCCCGTTTAAAGTTAACCCTAAACCAAAATCTTCGGTCCCACTATTTTGCAGCATTTTAAAGAAGTACACTGGGAAAGCTTTTTCTGCAAGGAAGAAACTGCAGGCGGCGTGGCTGAAATGAGAATATCATGCTGCACGAGCTCTTTGCCCTCAGATGTAGAAGTGTCATCATTGGGCTTTATAGAGAAACGGGACTTTAATAAGTGATCATCAACCTCTGTGAATTCCCTTTGTTCTAGACGCCTGAAATAAAGAGTTGTCCTGAGTCACATAAACCTCCACCGAGTGGTCTTAATGTGGCGCGGGAACATGCCGATATAAGAGAATTCCGAAGAAGGCTGAACGTCCACAATTGAATGGTCATTGCCAGAAATGAAGTGGCAGCCGGATCAGACTGGGAAACTTAAGCTTCCATTAGACAATGAAGATGTGAGAATCTGGTACGTCCACAATTCACGGTTTCCTTAGATCCATGAAATTCCTTGTTGAATTTCAGTCAGAAAATGAAAACTCCGGAGCCTCTGTTCAGCAGGCCCGGGTTTAGCTCCCAGAGGCACACTGGTGCTCCTCTAGAACTTGGATAAAAATCGTTTTCACGGGAATAAGGAATCTTGATCAAGCCAGGTGGGTCTTGACAAACGAAATTGCTGCTTGTGCTGGCTATACCGACAAGCACCCACCTGTGCTAGTCCATGGCTTATTCAGCACAGGAATCTGCATCAATTGAGCCAAGACAAAGGAAAGCTCAGGGAGGCAGCACCCGTTTAGAAAAGCATTTGTACTTCGAAGAGTCGGCCAATGATGTGAAAAGACATACCCATGGCAAATAGTTTTCATCATGGGCAGAATTTCACGGAGCAATATTGCTGGGAGAGAAAAGGCACCACCTGAGTGAGCCATGCTCAACAAAACTACCTAGGGCAGGAGCCCGGTTGCCCCCAGGCACTAGGCGTGTCAGGCCTCAGCATTGTAAGGAGAGTTCACTGAAGTCCCTGAGTGAAGTTTTCTCCGCTGTCCTACGTCTACGTTCCTAAAATTTACTCTGTGGTTTCTGATGATCCTGGGTTATGAACGGCCACCATTCACCGTTCTCCTTACACACGTGCGTCTCCATCGACCTTAAAAGAAAGGGAGGACACACAACTGCTGGCTGGTAAATTCAGCAAAGTTTGTCTCAACACAAGAGACAGCTCTGTGGTGACCCGTCTTCCATGGTAAAACATTTCCTAGCGAATAAGGTATCTTCCCATCGCAATGACAATATGAGAGAATTGCCACCGATGGATTTGCCGCTGTGCCTACAAACATCATCTTGAGGCCATACAGTAGTGAAGCACGGGAACCCAGGCGCTTCACCCTTTACCCTAGACCAGTGAAACTCAGAGAAGCACTATAGACCTGTGAGACATGACGTTGCTGGAAGCATCAGTGTACAGAGGCATGGGAACCTCGAAGGAGCTTCTTCCGTGTGAATAAAACGCAGGCTGAACTTCATAGCAGGTTCCAGATTCTCAGGAATTCCACGGGCTGTATTGCTCAGAGCTAGAACCCACTGCTTGGGGCACACTTGAACTGAAAAATCTTGCTGGACTCACGGCTTTCCCAAAGACCCAAGATTCTCAAAGAGCGAGCGTAAGGTTGACGGAAAAAAAACTGCCGGTGGCGCCTTTTTGCCTTGAAACCGGCAAGAAGCAAGATTTTCCTTAAACCATGAATCTCAGAAACATTGTGATCGTGAAGGAAAACCAGGGAGAGCAGATGTACTTCCAATAATCCAACACTTAAATGAAACCTCAAACCTAAATCCTATCCTAAAACCAACCCTAATCCTAACCCTAACCTAGGTCAAAACCTAGCCCTAGGTCTAAACCTAAAAAGAGGTGTAACCCTAAGCCTAGGTCTAATTCTGTATACTCCTAAACTTAAACTGAACCCTAACCTAAGGCTCACCCTAAACCAAGCCCTAACCCTAACCATATGTCTACCCTAAGGCTAAGCCTAATCCTAACCCCAAATCTGATGTGAACATGCAGCTCCCCCTACAACTAACCTTACTCCTAACCGTCACCCGTCGCCTGAACCTAACTTAACTCTATCCATCACCTTCAATCCAAGCCTCCATATCACCGTTAATGTAATCCAATCCCTTAAACTAGACAGAGAGCTAAACTTATCCACAACCAAAACGGATGTAACACACAAGCCGCAAGCCTGACCCCAAGTCTTAACCTCGCACACTTTCTAACCCTCACACAAATATTAACCCTAACCCATACCTAAACAGTCAAGTTTACCATAAGCCTAAATGAGACAATAGGTTCTTTCATCCTTAAGCACTCTTACCTAAAACCTCACACTCACCCTACATTTCATCCACAACCTTACCATAACCCGAATCCTCACGCAGCCGTCACTCTAACCTGAACTCGAACACTGTCTCTAAACATGCCCACCTGCCTGTACCTATGCCCGTTTAAAGTTAACCCTAAACCAAAATCTTCGGTCCCACTATTTTGCAGCATTTTAAAGAAGTACACTGGGAAAGCTTTTTCTGCAAGGAAGAAACTGCAGGCGGCGTGGCTGAAATGAGAATATCATGCTGCACGAGCTCTTTGCCCTCAGATGTAGAAGTGTCATCATTGGGCTTTAAAGAGAAACGGGACTTTAATAAGTGATCATCAACCTCTGTGAATTCCCTTTGTTCTAGACGCCTGAAATAAAGAGTTGTCCTGAGTCACATAAACCTCCACCGAGTGGTCTTAATGTGGCGCGGGAACATGCCGATATAAGAGAATTCCGAAGAAGGCTGAACGTCCACAATTGAATGGTCATTGCCAGAAATGAAGTGGCAGCCGGATCAGACTGGGAAACTTAAGCTTCCATTAGACAATGAAGATGTGAGAATCTGGTACGTCCACAATTCACGGTTTCCTTAGATCCATGAAATTCCTTGTTGAATTTCAGTCAGAAAATGAAAACTCCGGAGCCTCTGTTCAGCAGGCCCGGGTTTAGCTCCCAGAGGCACACTGGTGCTCCTCTAGAATTTGGATAAAAATCGTTTTCACGGGAATAAGGAATCTTGATCAAGCCAGGTGGGTCTTGACAAACGAAATTGCTGCTTGTGCTGGCTATACCGACAAGCACCCACCTGTGCTAGTCCATGGCTTATTCAGCACAGGAATCTGCATCAATTGAGCCAAGACAAAGGAAAGCTCAGGGAGGCAGCACCCGTTTAGAAAAGCATTTGTACTTCGAAGAGTCGGCCAATGATGTGAAAAGACATACCCATGGCAAATAGTTTTCATCATGGGCAGAATTTCACGGAGCAATATTGCTGGGAGAGAAAAGGCACCACCTGAGTGAGCCATGCTCAACAAAACTACCTAGGGCAGGAGCCCGGTTGCCCCCAGGCACTAGGCGTGTCAGGCCTCAGCATTGTAAGGAGAGTTCACTGAAGTCCCTGAGTGAAGTTTTCTCCGCTGTCCTACGTCTACGTTCCTAAAATTTACTCTGTGGTTTCTGATGATCCTGGGTTATGAACGGCCACCATTCACCGTTCTCCTTACACTCGTGCGTCTCCATCGACCTTAAAAGAAAGGGAGGACACACAACTGCTGGCTGGTAAATTCAGCAAAGTTTGTCTCAACACAAGAGACAGCTCTGTGGTGACCCGTCTTCCATGGTAAAACATTTCCTAGCGAATAAGGTATCTTCCCATCGCAATGACAATATGAGAGAATTGCCACCGATGGATTTGCCGCTGTGCCTACAAACATCATCTTGAGGCCATACAGTAGTGAAGCACGGGAACCCAGGCGCTTCACCCTTTACCCTAGACCAGTGAAACTCAGAGAAGCACTATAGACCTGTGAGACATGACGTTGCTGGAAGCATCAGTGTACAGAGGCATGGGAACCTCGAAGGAGCTTCTTCCGTGTGAATAAAACGCAGGCTGAACTTCATAGCAGGTTCCAGATTCTCAGGAATTCCACGGGCTGTATTGCTCAGAGCTAGAACCCACTGCTTGGGGCACACTTGAACTGAAAAATCTTGCTGGACTCACGGCTTTCCCAAAGACCCAAGATTCTCAAAGAGCGAGCGTAAGGTTGACGGAAAAAAAACTGCCGGTGGCGCCTTTTTGCCTTGAAACCGGCAAGAAGCAAGATTTTCCTTAAACCATGAATCTCAGAAACATTGTGATCGTGAAGGAAAACCAGGGAGAGCAGATGTACTTCCAATAATCCAACACTTAAATGAAACCTCAAACCTAAATCCTATCCTAAAACCAACCCTAATCCTAACCCTAACCTAGGTCAAAACCTAGCCCTAGGTCTAAACCTAAAAAGAGGTGTAACCCTAAGCCTAGGTCTAATTCTGTATACTCCTAAACTTAAACTGAACCCTAACCTAAGGCTCACCCTAAACCAAGCCCTAACCCTAACCATATGTCTACCCTAAGGCTAAGCCTAATCCTAACCCCAAATCTGATGTGAACATGCAGCTCCCCCTACAACTAACCTTACTCCTAACCGTCACCCTTCGCCTGAACCTAACTTAACTCTATCCATCACCTTCAATCCAAGCCTCCATATCACCGTTAATGTAATCCAATCCCTTAAACTAGACAGAGAGCTAAACTTATCCACAACCAAAACGGATGTAACACACAAGCCGCAAGCCTGACCCCAACTCTTAACCTCGCACACTTTCTAACCCTCACACAAATATTAACCCTAACCCATACCTAAACAGTCAAGTTTACCATAAGCCTAAATGAGACAATAGGTTCTTTCATCCTTAAGCACTCTTACCTAAAACCTCACACTCACCCTACATTTCATCCACAACCTTACCATAACCCGAATCCTCACGCAGCCGTCACTCTAACCTGAACTCGAACACTGTCTCTAAACATGCCCACCTGCCTGTACCTATGCCCGTTTAAAGTTAACCCTAAACCAAAATCTTCGGTCCCACTATTTTGCAGCATTTTAAAGAAGTACACTGGGAAAGCTTTTTCTGCAAGGAAGAAACTGCAGGCGGCGTGGCTGAAATGAGAATATCATGCTGCACGAGCTCTTTGCCCTCAGATGTAGAAGTGTCATCATTGGGCTTTATAGAGAAACGGGACTTTAATAAGTGATCATCAACCTCTGTGAATTCCCTTTGTTCTAGACGCCTGAAATAAAGAGTTGTCCTGAGTCACATAAACCTCCACCGAGTGGTCTTAATGTGGCGCGGGAACATGCCGATATAAGAGAATTCCGAAGAAGGCTGAACGTCCACAATTGAATGGTCATTGCCAGAAATGAAGTGGCAGCCGGATCAGACTGGGAAACTTAAGCTTCCATTAGACAATGAAGATGTGAGAATCTGGTACGTCCACAATTCACGGTTTCCTTAGATCCATGAAATTCCTTGTTGAATTTCAGTCAGAAAATGAAAACTCCGGAGCCTCTGTTCAGCAGGCCCGGGTTTAGCTCCCAGAGGCACACTGGTGCTCCTCTAGAATTTGGATAAAAATCGTTTTCACGGGAATAAGGAATCTTGATCAAGCCAGGTGGGTCTTGACAAACGAAATTGCTGCTTGTGCTGGCTATACCGACAAGCACCCACCTGTGCTAGTCCATGGCTTATTCAGCACAGGAATCTGCATCAATTGAGCCAAGACAAAGGAAAGCTCAGGGAGGCAGCACCCGTTTAGAAAAGCATTTGTACTTCGAAGAGTCGGCCAATGATGTGAAAAGACATACCCATGGCAAATAGTTTTCATCATGGGCAGAATTTCACGGAGCAATATTGCTGGGAGAGAAAAGGCACCACCTGAGTGAGCCATGCTCAACAAAACTACCTAGGGCAGGAGCCCGGTTGCCCCCAGGCACTAGGCGTGTCAGGCCTCAGCATTGTAAGGAGAGTTCACTGAAGTCCCTGAGTGAAGTTTTCTCCGCTGTCCTACGTCTACGTTCCTAAAATTTACTCTGTGGTTTCTGATGATCCTGGGTTATGAACGGCCACCATTCACCGTTCTCCTTACACTCGTGCGTCTCCATCGACCTTAAAAGAAAGGGAGGACACACAACTGCTGGCTGGTAAATTCAGCAAAGTTTGTCTCAACACAAGAGACAGCTCTGTGGTGACCCGTCTTCCATGGTAAAACATTTCCTAGCGAATAAGGTATCTTCCCATCGCAATGACAATATGAGAGAATTGCCACCGATGGATTTGCCGCTGTGCCTACAAACATCATCTTGAGGCCATACAGTAGTGAAGCACGGGAACCCAGGCGCTTCACCCTTTACCCTAGACCAGTGAAACTCAGAGAAGCACTATAGACCTGTGAGACATGACGTTGCTGGAAGCATCAGTGTACAGAGGCATGGGAACCTCGAAGGAGCTTCTTCCGTGTGAATAAAACGCAGGCTGAACTTCATAGCAGGTTCCAGATTCTCAGGAATTCCACGGGCTGTATTGCTCAGAGCTAGAACCCACTGCTTGGGGCACACTTGAACTGAAAAATCTTGCTGGACTCACGGCTTTCCCAAAGACCCAAGATTCTCAAAGAGCGAGCGTAAGGTTGACGGAAAAAAAACTGCCGGTGGCGCCTTTTTGCCTTGAAACCGGCAAGAAGCAAGATTTTCCTTAAACCATGAATCTCAGAAACATTGTGATCGTGAAGGAAAACCAGGGAGAGCAGATGTACTTCCAATAATCCAACACTTAAATGAAACCTCAAACCTAAATCCTATCCTAAAACCAACCCTAATCCTAACCCTAACCTAGGTCAAAACCTAGCCCTAGGTCTAAACCTAAAAAGAGGTGTAACCCTAAGCCTAGGTCTAATTCTGTATACTCCTAAACTTAAACTGAACCCTAACCTAAGGCTCACCCTAAACCAAGCCCTAACCCTAACCATATGTCTACCCTAAGGCTAAGCCTAATCCTAACCCCAAATCTGATGTGAACATGCAGCTCCCCCTACAACTAACCTTACTCCTAACCGTCACCCTTCGCCTGAACCTAACTTAACTCTATCCATCACCTTCAATCCAAGCCTCCATATCACCGTTAATGTAATCCAATCCCTTAAACTAGACAGAGAGCTAAACTTATCCACAACCAAAACGGATGTAACACACAAGCCGCAAGCCTGACCCCAACTCTTAACCTCGCACACTTTCTAACCCTCACACAAATATTAACCCTAACCCATACCTAAACAGTCAAGTTTACCATAAGCCTAAATGAGACAATAGGTTCTTTCATCCTTAAGCACTCTTACCTAAAACCTCACACTCACCCTACATTTCATCCACAACCTTACCATAACCCGAATCCTCACGCAGCCGTCACTCTAACCTGAACTCGAACACTGTCTCTAAACATGCCCACCTGCCTGTACCTATGCCCGTTTAAAGTTAACCCTAAACCAAAATCTTCGGTCCCACTATTTTGCAGCATTTTAAAGAAGTACACTGGGAAAGCTTTTTCTGCAAGGAAGAAACTGCAGGCGGCGTGGCTGAAATGAGAATATCATGCTGCACGAGCTCTTTGCCCTCAGATGTAGAAGTGTCATCATTGGGCTTTATAGAGAAACGGGACTTTAATAAGTGATCATCAACCTCTGTGAATTCCCTTTGTTCTAGACGCCTGAAATAAAGAGTTGTCCTGAGTCACATAAACCTCCACCGAGTGGTCTTAATGTGGCGCGGGAACATGCCGATATAAGAGAATTCCGAAGAAGGCTGAACGTCCACAATTGAATGGTCATTGCCAGAAATGAAGTGGCAGCCGGATCAGACTGGGAAACTTAAGCTTCCATTAGACAATGAAGATGTGAGAATCTGGTACGTCCACAATTCACGGTTTCCTTAGATCCATGAAATTCCTTGTTGAATTTCAGTCAGAAAATGAAAACTCCGGAGCCTCTGTTCAGCAGGCCCGGGTTTAGCTCCCAGAGGCACACTGGTGCTCCTCTAGAATTTGGATAAAAATCGTTTTCACGGGAATAAGGAATCTTGATCAAGCCAGGTGGGTCTTGACAAACGAAATTGCTGCTTGTGCTGGCTATACCGACAAGCACCCACCTGTGCTAGTCCATGGCTTATTCAGCACAGGAATCTGCATCAATTGAGCCAAGACAAAGGAAAGCTCAGGGAGGCAGCACCCGTTTAGAAAAGCATTTGTACTTCGAAGAGTCGGCCAATGATGTGAAAAGACATACCCATGGCAAATAGTTTTCATCATGGGCAGAATTTCACGGAGCAATATTGCTGGGAGAGAAAAGGCACCACCTGAGTGAGCCATGCTCAACAAAACTACCTAGGGCAGGAGCCCGGTTGCCCCCAGGCACTAGGCGTGTCAGGCCTCAGCATTGTAAGGAGAGTTCACTGAAGTCCCTGAGTGAAGTTTTCTCCGCTGTCCTACGTCTACGTTCCTAAAATTTACTCTGTGGTTTCTGATGATCCTGGGTTATGAACGGCCACCATTCACCGTTCTCCTTACACTCGTGCGTCTCCATCGACCTTAAAAGAAAGGGAGGACACACAACTGCTGGCTGGTAAATTCAGCAAAGTTTGTCTCAACACAAGAGACAGCTCTGTGGTGACCCGTCTTCCATGGTAAAACATTTCCTAGCGAATAAGGTATCTTCCCATCGCAATGACAATATGAGAGAATTGCCACCGATGGATTTGCCGCTGTGCCTACAAACATCATCTTGAGGCCATACAGTAGTGAAGCACGGGAACCCAGGCGCTTCACCCTTTACCCTAGACCAGTGAAACTCAGAGAAGCACTATAGACCTGTGAGACATGACGTTGCTGGAAGCATCAGTGTACAGAGGCATGGGAACCTCGAAGGAGCTTCTTCCGTGTGAATAAAACGCAGGCTGAACTTCATAGCAGGTTCCAGATTCTCAGGAATTCCACGGGCTGTATTGCTCAGAGCTAGAACCCACTGCTTGGGGCACACTTGAACTGAAAAATCTTGCTGGACTCACGGCTTTCCCAAAGACCCAAGATTCTCAAAGAGCGAGCGTAAGGTTGACGGAAAAAAAACTGCCGGTGGCGCCTTTTTGCCTTGAAACCGGCAAGAAGCAAGATTTTCCTTAAACCATGAATCTCAGAAACATTGTGATCGTGAAGGAAAACCAGGGAGAGCAGATGTACTTCCAATAATCCAACACTTAAATGAAACCTCAAACCTAAATCCTATCCTAAAACCAACCCTAATCCTAACCCTAACCTAGGTCAAAACCTAGCCCTAGGTCTAAACCTAAAAAGAGGTGTAACCCTAAGCCTAGGTCTAATTCTGTATACTCCTAAACTTAAACTGAACCCTAACCTAAGGCTCACCCTAAACCAAGCCCTAACCCTAACCATATGTCTACCCTAAGGCTAAGCCTAATCCTAACCCCAAATCTGATGTGAACATGCAGCTCCCCCTACAACTAACCTTACTCCTAACCGTCACCCTTCGCCTGAACCTAACTTAACTCTATCCATCACCTTCAATCCAAGCCTCCATATCACCGTTAATGTAATCCAATCCCTTAAACTAGACAGAGAGCTAAACTTATCCACAACCAAAACGGATGTAACACACAAGCCGCAAGCCTGACCCCAACTCTTAACCTCGCACACTTTCTAACCCTCACACAAATATTAACCCTAACCCATACCTAAACAGTCAAGTTTACCATAAGCCTAAATGAGACAATAGGTTCTTTCATCCTTAAGCACTCTTACCTAAAACCTCACACTCACCCTACATTTCATCCACAACCTTACCATAACCCGAATCCTCACGCAGCCGTCACTCTAACCTGAACTCGAACACTGTCTCTAAACATGCCCACATGCCTGTACCTATGCCCGTTTAAAGTTAACCCTAAACCAAAATCTTCGGTCCCACTATTTTGCAGCATTTTAAAGAAGTACACTGGGAAAGCTTTTTCTGCAAGGAAGAAACTGCAGGCGGCGTGGCTGAAATGAGAATATCATGCTGCACGAGCTCTTTGCCCTCAGATGTAGAAGTGTCATCATTGGGCTTTAAAGAGAAACGGGACTTTAATAAGTGATCATCAACCTCTGTGAATTCCCTTTGTTCTAGACGCCTGAAATAAAGAGTTGTCCTGAGTCACATAAACCTCCACCGAGTGGTCTTAATGTGGCGCGGGAACATGCCGATATAAGAGAATTCCGAAGAAGGCTGAACGTCCACAATTGAATGGTCATTGCCAGAAATGAAGTGGCAGCCGGATCAGACTGGGAAACTTAAGCTTCCATTAGACAATGAAGATGTGAGAATCTGGTACGTCCACAATTCACGGTTTCCTTAGATCCATGAAATTCCTTGTTGAATTTCAGTCAGAAAATGAAAACTCCGGAGCCTCTGTTCAGCAGGCCCGGGTTTAGCTCCCAGAGGCACACTGGTGCTCCTCTAGAATTTGGATAAAAATCGTTTTCACGGGAATAAGGAATCTTGATCAAGCCAGGTGGGTCTTGACAAACGAAATTGCTGCTTGTGCTGGCTATACCGACAAGCACCCACCTGTGCTAGTCCATGGCTTATTCAGCACAGGAATCTGCATCAATTGAGCCAAGACAATGGAAAGCTCAGGGAGGCAGCACCCGTTTAGAAAAGCATTTGTACTTCGAAGAGTCGGCCAATGATGTGAAAAGACATACCCATGGCAAATAGTTTTCATCATGGGCAGAATTTCACGGAGCAATATTGCTGGGAGAGAAAAGGCACCACCTGAGTGAGCCATGCTCAACAAAACTACCTAGGGCAGGAGCCGGGTTGCCCCCAGGCACTAGGCGTGTCAGGCCTCAGCATTGTAAGGAGAGTTCACTGAAGTCCCTGAGTGAAGTTATCTCCGCTGTCCTACGTCTACGTTCCTAAAATTTACTCTGTGGTTTCTGATGATCCTGGGTTATGAACGGCCACCATTCACCGTTCTCCTTACACTCGTGCGGTTCCATCGACCTTAAAAGAAAGGGAGGACACACAACTGCTGGCTGGTAAATTCAGCAAAGTTTGTCTCAACACAAGAGACAGCTCTGTGGTGACCCGTCTTCCATGGTAAAACATTTCCTAGCGAATAAGGTATCTTCCCATCGCAATGACAATATGAGAGAATTGCCACCGATGGATTTGCCGCTGTGCCTACAAACATCATCTTGAGGCCATACAGTAGTGAAGCACGGGAACCCAGGCGCTTCACCCTTTACCCTAGACCAGTGAAACTCAGAGAAGCACTATAGACCTGTGAGACATGACGTTGCTGGAAGCATCAGTGTACAGAGGCATGGGAACCTCGAAGGAGCTTCTTCCGTGTGAATAAAACACAGGCTGAACTTCATAGCAGGTTCCAGATTCTCAGGAATTCCACGGGCTGTATTGCTCAGAGCTAGAACCCACTGCTTGGGGCACACTTGAACTGAAAAATCTTGCTGGACTCACGGCTTTCCCAAAGACCCAAGATTCTCAAAGAGCGAGCGTAAGGTTGACGGAAAAAAAACTGCCGGTGGCGCCTTTTTGCCTTGAAACCGGCAAGAAGCAAGATTTTCCTTAAACCATGAATCTCAGAAACATTGTGATCGTGAAGGAAAACCAGGGAGAGCAGATGTACTTCCAATAATCCAACACTTAAATGAAACCTCAAACCTAAATCCTATCCTAAAACCAACCCTAATCCTAACCCTAACCTAGGTCAAAACCTAGCCCTAGGTCTAAACCTAAAAAGAGGTGTAACCCTAAGCCTAGGTCTAATTCTGTATACTCCTAAACTTAAACTGAACCCTAACCTAAGGCTCACCCTAAACCAAGCCCTAACCCTAACCATATGTCTACCCTAAGGCTAAGCCTAATCCTAACCCCAAATCTGATGTGAACATGCAGCTCCCCCTACAACTAACCTTACTCCTAACCGTCACCCTTCGCCTGAACCTAACTTAACTCTATCCATCACCTTCAATCCAAGCCTCCATATCACCGTTAATGTAATCCAATCCCTTAAACTAGACAGAGAGCTAAACTTATCCACAACCAAAACGGATGTAACACACAAGCCGCAAGCCTGACCCCAACTCTTAACCTCGCACACTTTCTAACCCTCACACAAATATTAACCCTAACCCATACCTAAACAGTCAAGTTTACCATAAGCCTAAATGAGACAATAGGTTCTTTCATCCTTAAGCACTCTTACCTAAAACCTCACACTCACCCTACATTTCATCCACAACCTTACCATAACCCGAATCCTCACGCAGCCGTCACTCTAACCTGAACTCGAACACTGTCTCTAAACATGCCCACCTGCCTGTACCTATGCCCGTTTAAAGTTAACCCTAAACCAAAATCTTCGGTCCCACTATTTTGCAGCATTTTAAAGAAGTACACTGGGAAAGCTTTTTCTGCAAGGAAGAAACTGCAGGCGGCGTGGCTGAAATGAGAATATCATGCTGCACGAGCTCTTTGCCCTCAGATGTAGAAGTGTCATCATTGGGCTTTAAAGAGAAACGGGACTTTAATAAGTGATCATCAACCTCTGTGAATTCCCTTTGTTCTAGACGCCTGAAATAAAGAGTTGTCCTGAGTCACATAAACCTCCACCGAGTGGTCTTAATGTGGCGCGGGAACATGCCGATATAAGAGAATTCCGAAGAAGGCTGAACGTCCACAATTGAATGGTCATTGCCAGAAATGAAGTGGCAGCCGGATCAGACTGGGAAACTTAAGCTTCCATTAGACAATGAAGATGTGAGAATCTGGTACGTCCACAATTCACGGTTTCCTTAGATCCATGAAATTCCTTGTTGAATTTCAGTCAGAAAATGAAAACTCCGGAGCCTCTGTTCAGCAGGCCCGGGTTTAGCTCCCAGAGGCACACTGGTGCTCCTCTAGAATTTGGATAAAAATCGTTTTCACGGGAATAAGGAATCTTGATCAAGCCAGGTGGGTCTTGACAAACGAAATTGCTGCTTGTGCTGGCTATACCGACAAGCACCCACCTGTGCTAGTCCATGGCTTATTCAGCACAGGAATCTGCATCAATTGAGCCAAGACAAAGGAAAGCTCAGGGAGGCAGCACCCGTTTAGAAAAGCATTTGTACTTCGAAGAGTCGGCCAATGATGTGAAAAGACATACCCATGGCAAATAGTTTTCATCATGGGCAGAATTTCACGGAGCAATATTGCTGGGAGAGAAAAGGCACCACCTGAGTGAGCCATGCTCAACAAAACTACCTAGGGCAGGAGCCCGGTTGCCCCCAGGCACTAGGCGTGTCAGGCCTCAGCATTGTAAGGAGAGTTCACTGAAGTCCCTGAGTGAAGTTTTCTCCGCTGTCCTACGTCTACGTTCCTAAAATTTACTCTGTGGTTTCTGATGATCCTGGGTTATGAACGGCCACCATTCACCGTTCTCCTTACACTCGTGCGTCTCCATCGACCTTAAAAGAAAGGGAGGACACACAACTGCTGGCTGGTAAATTCAGCAAAGTTTGTCTCAACACAAGAGACAGCTCTGTGGTGACCCGTCTTCCATGGTAAAACATTTCCTAGCGAATAAGGTATCTTCCCATCGCAATGACAATATGAGAGAATTGCCACCGATGGATTTGCCGCTGTGCCTACAAACATCATCTTGAGGCCATACAGTAGTGAAGCACGGGAACCCAGGCGCTTCACCCTTTACCCTAGACCAGTGAAACTCAGAGAAGCACTATAGACCTGTGAGACATGACGTTGCTGGAAGCATCAGTGTACAGAGGCATGGGAACCTCGAAGGAGCTTCTTCCGTGTGAATAAAACGCAGGCTGAACTTCATAGCAGGTTCCAGATTCTCAGGAATTCCACGGGCTGTATTGCTCAGAGCTAGAACCCACTGCTTGGGGCACACTTGAACTGAAAAATCTTGCTGGACTCACGGCTTTCCCAAAGACCCAAGATTCTCAAAGAGCGAGCGTAAGGTTGACGGAAAAAAAACTGCCGGTGGCGCCTTTTTGCCTTGAAACCGGCAAGAAGCAAGATTTTCCTTAAACCATGAATCTCAGAAACATTGTGATCGTGAAGGAAAACCAGGGAGAGCAGATGTACTTCCAATAATCCAACACTTAAATGAAACCTCAAACCTAAATCCTATCCTAAAACCAACCCTAATCCTAACCCTAACCTAGGTCAAAACCTAGCCCTAGGTCTAAACCTAAAAAGAGGTGTAACCCTAAGCCTAGGTCTAATTCTGTATACTCCTAAACTTAAACTGAACCCTAACCTAAGGCTCACCCTAAACCAAGCCCTAACCCTAACCATATGTCTACCCTAAGGCTAAGCCTAATCCTAACCCCAAATCTGATGTGAACATGCAGCTCCCCCTACAACTAACCTTACTCCTAACCGTCACCCTTCGCCTGAACCTAACTTAACTCTATCCATCACCTTCAATCCAAGCCTCCATATCACCGTTAATGTAATCCAATCCCTTAAACTAGACAGAGAGCTAAACTTATCCACAACCAAAACGGATGTAACACACAAGCCGCAAGCCTGACCCCAAGTCTTAACCTCGCACACTTTCTAACCCTCACACAAATATTAACCCTAACCCATACCTAAACAGTCAAGTTTACCATAAGCCTAAATGAGACAATAGGTTCTTTCATCCTTAAGCACTCTTACCTAAAACCTCACACTCACCCTACATTTCATCCACAACCTTACCATAACCCGAATCCTCACGCAGCCGTCACTCTAACCTGAACTCGAACACTGTCTCTAAACATGCCCACCTGCCTGTACCTATGCCCGTTTAAAGTTAACCCTAAACCAAAATCTTCGGTCCCACTATTTTGCAGCATTTTAAAGAAGTACACTGGGAAAGCTTTTTCTGCAAGGAAGAAACTGCAGGCGGCGTGGCTGAAATGAGAATATCATGCTGCACGAGCTCTTTGCCCTCAGATGTAGAAGTGTCATCATTGGGCTTTATAGAGAAACGGGACTTTAATAAGTGATCATCAACCTCTGTGAATTCCCTTTGTTCTAGACGCCTGAAATAAAGAGTTGTCCTGAGTCACATAAACCTCCACCGAGTGGTCTTAATGTGGCGCGGGAACATGCCGATATAAGAGAATTCCGAAGAAGGCTGAACGTCCACAATTGAATGGTCATTGCCAGAAATGAAGTGGCAGCCGGATCAGACTGGGAAACTTAAGCTTCCATTAGACAATGAAGATGTGAGAATCTGGTACGTCCACAATTCACGGTTTCCTTAGATCCATGAAATTCCTTGTTGAATTTCAGTCAGAAAATGAAAACTCCGGAGCCTCTGTTCAGCAGGCCCGGGTTTAGCTCCCAGAGGCACACTGGTGCTCCTCTAGAATTTGGATAAAAATCGTTTTCACGGGAATAAGGAATCTTGATCAAGCCAGGTGGGTCTTGACAAACGAAATTGCTGCTTGTGCTGGCTATACCGACAAGCACCCACCTGTGCTAGTCCATGGCTTATTCAGCACAGGAATCTGCATCAATTGAGCCAAGACAAAGGAAAGCTCAGGGAGGCAGCACCCGTTTAGAAAAGCATTTGTACTTCGAAGAGTCGGCCAATGATGTGAAAAGACATACCCATGGCAAATAGTTTTCATCATGGGCAGAATTTCACGGAGCAATATTGCTGGGAGAGAAAAGGCACCACCTGAGTGAGCCATGCTCAACAAAACTACCTAGGGCAGGAGCCCGGTTGCCCCCAGGCACTAGGCGTGTCAGGCCTCAGCATTGTAAGGAGAGTTCACTGAAGTCCCTGAGTGAAGTTTTCTCCGCTGTCCTACGTCTACGTTCCTAAAATTTACTCTGTGGTTTCTGATGATCCTGGGTTATGAACGGCCACCATTCACCGTTCTCCTTACACTCGTGCGTCTCCATCGACCTTAAAAGAAAGGGAGGACACACAACTGCTGGCTGGTAAATTCAGCAAAGTTTGTCTCAACACAAGAGACAGCTCTGTGGTGACCCGTCTTCCATGGTAAAACATTTCCTAGCGAATAAGGTATCTTCCCATCGCAATGACAATATGAGAGAATTGCCACCGATGGATTTGCCGCTGTGCCTACAAACATCATCTTGAGGCCATACAGTAGTGAAGCATGGGAACCCAGGCGCTTCACCCTTTACCCTAGACCAGTGAAACTCAGAGAAGCACTATAGACCTGTGAGACATGACGTTGCTGGAAGCATCTGTGTACAGAGGCATGGGAACCTCGAAGGAGCTTCTTCCGTGTGAATAAAACGCAGGCTGAACTTCATAGCAGGTTCCAGATTCTCAGGAATTCCACGGGCTGTATTGCTCAGAGCTAGAACCCACTGCTTGGGGCACACTTGAACTGAAAAATCTTGCTGGACTCACGGCTTTCCCAAAGACCCAAGATTCTCAAAGAGCGAGCGTAAGGTTGACGGAAAAAAAACTGCCGGTGGCGCCTTTTTGCCTTGAAACCGGCAAGAAGCAAGATTTTCCTTAAACCATGAATCTCAGAAACATTGTGATCGTGAAGGAAAACCAGGGAGAGCAGATGTACTTCCAATAATCCAACACTTAAATGAAACCTCAAACCTAAATCCTATCCTAAAACCAACCCTAATCCTAACCCTAACCTAGGTCAAAACCTAGCCCTAGGTCTAAACCTAAAAAGAGGTGTAACCCTAAGCCTAGGTCTAATTCTGTATACTCCTAAACTTAAACTGAACCCTAACCTAAGGCTCACCCTAAACCAAGCCCTAACCCTAACCATATGTCTACCCTAAGGCTAAGCCTAATCCTAACCCCAAATCTGATGTGAACATGCAGCTCCCCCTACAACTAACCTTACTCCTAACCGTCACCCTTCGCCTGAACCTAACTTAACTCTATCCATCACCTTCAATCCAAGCCTCCATATCACCGTTAATGTAATCCAATCCCTTAAACTAGACAGAGAGCTAAACTTATCCACAACCAAAACGGATGTAACACACAAGCCGCAAGCCTGACCCCAAGTCTTAACCTCGCACACCTTCTAACCCTCACACAAATATTAACCCTAACCCATAGCTAAACAGTCAAGTGTACCATAAGCCTAAATGAGACAATAGGTTCTTTCATCCTTAAGCACTCTTACCTAAAACCTCACACTCACCCTACATTTCATCCACAACCTTACCATAACCCGAATCCTCACGCAGCCGTCACTCTAACCTGAACTCGAACACTGTCTCTAAACATGCCCACCTGCCTGTACCTATGCCCGTTTAAAGTTAACCCTAAACCAAAATCTTCGGTCCCACTATTTTGCAGCATTTTAAAGAAGTACACTGGGAAAGCTTTTTCTGCAAGGAAGAAACTGCAGGCGGCGTGGCTGAAATGAGAATATCATGCTGCACGAGCTCTTTGCCCTCAGATGTAGAAGTGTCATCATTGGGCTTTAAAGAGAAACGGGACTTTAATAAGTGATCATCAACCTCTGTGAATTCCCTTTGTTCTAGACGCCTGAAATAAAGAGTTGTCCTGAGTCACATAAACCTCCACCGAGTGGTCTTAATGTGGCGCGGGAACATGCCGATATAAGAGAATTCCGAAGAAGGCTGAACGTCCACAATTGAATGGTCATTGCCAGAAATGAAGTGGCAGCCGGATCAGACTGGGAAACTTAAGCTTCCATTAGACAATGAAGATGTGAGAATCTGGTACGTCCACAATTCACGGTTTCCTTAGATCCATGAAATTCCTTGTTGAATTTCAGTCAGAAAATGAAAACTCCGGAGCCTCTGTTCAGCAGGCCCGGGTTTAGCTCCCAGAGGCACACTGGTGCTCCTCTAGAATTTGGATAAAAATCGTTTTCACGGGAATAAGGAATCTTGATCAAGCCAGGTGGGTCTTGACAAACGAAATTGCTGCTTGTGCTGGCTATACCGACAAGCACCCACCTGTGCTAGTCCATGGCTTATTCAGCACAGGAATCTGCATCAATTGAGCCAAGACAAAGGAAAGCTCAGGGAGGCAGCACCCGTTTAGAAAAGCATTTGTACTTCGAAGAGTCGGCCAATGATGTGAAAAGACATACCCATGGCAAATAGTTTTCATCATGGGCAGAATTTCACGGAGCAATATTGCTGGGAGAGAAAAGGCACCACCTGAGTGAGCCATGCTCAACAAAACTACCTAGGGCAGGAGCCCGGTTGCCCCCAGGCACTAGGCGTGTCAGGCCTCAGCATTGTAAGGAGAGTTCACTGAAGTCCCTGAGTGAAGTTTTCTCCGCTGTCCTACGTCTACGTTCCTAAAATTTACTCTGTGGTTTCTGATGATCCTGGGTTATGAACGGCCACCATTCACCGTTCTCCTTACACTCGTGCGTCTCCATCGACCTTAAAAGAAAGGGAGGACACACAACTGCTGGCTGGTAAATTCAGCAAAGTTTGTCTCAACACAAGAGACAGCTCTGTGGTGACCCGTCTTCCATGGTAAAACATTTCCTAGCGAATAAGGTATCTTCCCATCGCAATGACAATATGAGAGAATTGCCACCGATGGATTTGCCGCTGTGCCTACAAACATCATCTTGAGGCCATACAGTAGTGAAGCACGGGAACCCAGGCGCTTCACCCTTTACCCTAGACCAGTGAAACTCAGAGAAGCACTATAGACCTGTGAGACATGACGTTGCTGGAAGCATCAGTGTACAGAGGCATGGGAACCTCGAAGGAGCTTCTTCCGTGTGAATAAAACGCAGGCTGAACTTCATAGCAGGTTCCAGATTCTCAGGAATTCCACGGGCTGTATTGCTCAGAGCTAGAACCCACTGCTTGGGGCACACTTGAACTGAAAAATCTTGCTGGACTCACGGCTTTCCCAAAGACCCAAGATTCTCAAAGAGCGAGCGTAAGGTTGACGGAAAAAAAACTGCCGGTGGCGCCTTTTTGCCTTGAAACCGGCAAGAAGCAAGATTTTCCTTAAACCATGAATCTCAGAAACATTGTGATCGTGAAGGAAAACCAGGGAGAGCAGATGTACTTCCAATAATCCAACACTTAAATGAAACCTCAAACCTAAATCCTATCCTAAAACCAACCCTAATCCTAACCCTAACCTAGGTCAAAACCTAGCCCTAGGTCTAAACCTAAAAAGAGGTGTAACCCTAAGCCTAGGTCTAATTCTGTATACTCCTAAACTTAAACTGAACCCTAATCTAAGGCTCACCTTAAACCAAGCCCTAACCCTAACCATATGTCTACCCTAAGGCTAAGCCTAATCCTAACCCCAAATCTGATGTGAACATGCAGCTCCCCCTACAACTAACCTTACTCCTAACCGTCACCCTTCGCCTGAACCTAACTTAACTCTATCCATCACCTTCAATCCAAGCCTCCATATCACCGTTAATGTAATCCAATCCCTTAAACTAGACAGAGAGCTAAACTTATCCACAACCAAAACGGATGTAACACACAAGCCGCAAGCCTGACCCCAAGTCTTAACCTCGCACACTTTCTAACCCTCACACAAATATTAACCCTAACCCATACCTAAACAGTCAAGTTTACCATAAGCCTAAATGAGACAATAGGTTCTTTCATCCTTAAGCACTCTTACCTAAAACCTCACACTCACCCTACATTTCATCCACAACCTTACCATAACCCGAATCCTCACGCAGCCGTCACTCTAACCTGAACTCGAACACTGTCTCTAAACATGCCCACCTGCCTGTACCTATGCCCGTTTAAAGTTAACCCTAAACCAAAATCTTCGGTCCCACTATTTTGCAGCATTTTAAAGAAGTACACTGGGAAAGCTTTTTCTGCAAGGAAGAAACTGCAGGCGGCGTGGCTGAAATGAGAATATCATGCTGCACGAGCTCTTTGCCCTCAGATGTAGAAGTGTCATCATTGGGCTTTATAGAGAAACGGGACTTTAATAAGTGATCATCAACCTCTGTGAATTCCCTTTGTTCTAGACGCCTGAAATAAAGAGTTGTCCTGAGTCACATAAACCTCCACCGAGTGGTCTTAATGTGGCGCGGGAACATGCCGATATAAGAGAATTCCGAAGAAGGCTGAACGTCCACAATTGAATGGTCATTGCCAGAAATGAAGTGGCAGCCGGATCAGACTGGGAAACTTAAGCTTCCATTAGACAATGAAGATGTGAGAATCTGGTACGTCCACAATTCACGGTTTCCTTAGATCCATGAAATTCCTTGTTGAATTTCAGTCAGAAAATGAAAACTCCGGAGCCTCTGTTCAGCAGGCCTGGGTTTAGCTCCCAGAGGCACACTGGTGCTCCTCTAGAATTTGGATAAAAATCGTTTTCACGGGAATAAGGAATCTTGATCAAGCCAGGTGGGTCTTGACAAACGAAATTGCTGCTTGTGCTGGCTATACCGACAAGCACCCACCTGTGCTAGTCCATGGCTTATTCAGCACAGGAATCTGCATCAATTGAGCCAAGACAAAGGAAAGCTCAGGGAGGCAGCACCCGTTTAGAAAAGCATTTGTACTTCGAAGAGTCGGCCAATGATGTGAAAAGACATACCCATGGCAAATAGTTTTCATCATGGGCAGAATTTCACGGAGCAATATTGCTGGGAGAGAAAAGGCACCACCTGAGTGAGCCATGCTCAACAAAACTACCTAGGGCAGGAGCCCGGTTGCCCCCAGGCACTAGGCGTGTCAGGCCTCAGCATTGTAAGGAGAGTTCACTGAAGTCCCTGAGTGAAGTTTTCTCCGCTGTCCTACGTCTACGTTCCTAAAATTTACTCTGTGGTTTCTGATGATCCTGGGTTATGAACGGCCACCATTCACCGTTCTCCTTACACGCGTGCGTCTCCATCGACCTTAAAAGAAAGGGAGGACACACAACTGCTGGCTGGTAAATTCAGCAAAGTTTGTCTCAACACAAGAGACAGCTCTGTGGTGACCCGTCTTCCATGGTAAAACATTTCCTAGCGAATAAGGTATCTTCCCATCGCAATGACAATATGAGAGAATTGCCACCGATGGATTTGCCGCTGTGCCTACAAACATCATCTTGAGGCCATACAGTAGTGAAGCACGGGAACCCAGGCGCTTCACCCTTTACCCTAGACCAGTGAAACTCAGAGAAGCACTATAGACCTGTGAGACATGACGTTGCTGGAAGCATCAGTGTACAGAGGCATGGGAACCTCGAAGGAGCTTCTTCCGTGTGAATAAAACGCAGGCTGAACTTCATAGCAGGTTCCAGATTCTCAGGAATTCCACGGGCTGTATTGCTCAGAGCTAGAACCCACTGCTTGGGGCACACTTGAACTGAAAAATCTTGCTGGACTCACGGCTTTCCCAAAGACCCAAGATTCTCAAAGAGCGAGCGTAAGGTTGACGGAAAAAAAACTGCCGGTGGCGCCTTTTTGCCTTGAAACCGGCAAGAAGCAAGATTTTCCTTAAACCATGAATCTCAGAAACATTGTGATCGTGAAGGAAAACCAGGGAGAGCAGATGTACTTCCAATAATCCAACACTTAAATGAAACCTCAAACCTAAATCCTATCCTAAAACCAACCCTAATCCTAACCCTAACCTAGGTCAAAACCTAGCCCTAGGTCTAAACCTAAAAAGAGGTGTAACCCTAAGCCTAGGTCTAATTCTGTATACTCCTAAACTTAAACTGAACCCTAATCTAAGGCTCACCTTAAACCAAGCCCTAACCCTAACCATATGTCTACCCTAAGGCTAAGCCTAATCCTAACCCCAAATCTGATGTGAACATGCAGCTCCCCCTACAACTAACCTTACTCCTAACCGTCACCCTTCGCCTGAACCTAACTTAACTCTATCCATCACCTTCAATCCAAGCCTCCATATCACCGTTAATGTAATCCAATCCCTTAAACTAGACAGAGAGCTAAACTTATCCACAACCAAAACGGATGTAACACACAAGCCGCAAGCCTGACCCCAAGTCTTAACCTCGCACACTTTCTAACCCTCACACAAATATTAACCCTAACCCATACCTAAACAGTCAAGTTTACCATAAGCCTAAATGAGACAATAGGTTCTTTCATCCTTAAGCACTCTTACCTAAAACCTCACACTCACCCTACATTTCATCCACAACCTTACCATAACCCGAATCCTCACGCAGCCGTCACTCTAACCTGAACTCGAACACTGTCTCTAAACATGCCCACCTGCCTGTACCTATGCCCGTTTAAAGTTAACCCTAAACCAAAATCTTCGTTCCCACTATTTTGCAGCATTTTAAAGAAGTACACTGGGAAAGCTTTTTCTGCAAGGAAGAAACTGCAGGCGGCGTGGCTGAAATGAGAATATCATGCTGCACGAGCTCTTTGCCCTCAGATGTAGCAGTGTCATCATTGGGCTTTATAGAGAAACGGGACTTTAATAAGTGATCATCAACCTCTGTGAATTCCCTTTGTTCTAGACGCCTGAAATAAAGAGTTGTCCTGAGTCACATAAACCTCCACCGAGTGGTCTTAATGTGGCGCGGGAACATGCCGATATAAGAGAATTCCGAAGAAGGCTGAACGTCCACAATTGAATGGTCATTGCCAGAAATGAAGTGGCAGCCGGATCAGACTGGGAAACTTAAGCTTCCATTAGACAATGAAGATGTGAGAATCTGGTACGTCCACAATTCACGGTTTCCTTAGATCCATGAAATTCCTTGTTGAATTTCAGTCAGAAAATGAAAACTCCGGAGCCTCTGTTCAGCAGGCCCGGGTTTAGCTCCCAGAGGCACACTGGTGCTCCTCTAGAATTTGGATAAAAATCGTTTTCACGGGAATAAGGAATCTTGATCAAGCCAGGTGGGTCTTGACAAACGAAATTGCTGCTTGTGCTGGCTATACCGACAAGCACCCACCTGTGCTAGTCCATGGCTTATTCAGCACAGGAATCTGCATCAATTGAGCCAAGACAAAGGAAAGCTCAGGGAGGCAGCACCCGTTTAGAAAAGCATTTGTACTTCGAAGAGTCGGCCAATGATGTGAAAAGACATACCCATGGCAAATAGTTTTCATCATGGGCAGAATTTCACGGAGCAATATTGCTGGGAGAGAAAAGGCACCACCTGAGTGAGCCATGCTCAACAAAACTACCTAGGGCAGGAGCCCGGTTGCCCCCAGGCACTAGGCGTGTCAGGCCTCAGCATTGTAAGGAGAGTTCACTGAAGTCCCTGAGTGAAGTTTTCTCCGCTGTCCTACGTCTACGTTCCTAAAATTTACTCTGTGGTTTCTGATGATCCTGGGTTATGAACGGCCACCATTCACCGTTCTCCTTACACTCGTGCGTCTCCATCGACCTTAAAAGAAAGGGAGGACACACAACTGCTGGCTGGTAAATTCAGCAAAGTTTGTCTCAACACAAGAGACAGCTCTGTGGTGACCCGTCTTCCATGGTAAAACATTTCCTAGCGAATAAGGTATCTTCCCATCGCAATGACAATATGAGAGAATTGCCACCGATGGATTTGCCGCTGTGCCTACAAACATCATCTTGAGGCCATACTGTAGTGAAGCACGGGAACCCAGGCGCTTCACCCTTTACCCTAGACCAGTGAAACTCAGAGAAGCACTATAGACCTGTGAGACATGACGTTGCTGGAAGCATCAGTGTACAGAGGCATGGGAACCTCGAAGGAGCTTCTTCCGTGTGAATAAAACGCAGGCTGAACTTCATAGCAGGTTCCAGATTCTCAGGAATTCCACGGGCTGTATTGCTCAGAGCTAGAACCCACTGCTTGGGGCACACTTGAACTGAAAAATCTTGCTGGACTCACGGCTTTCCCAAAGACCCAAGATTCTCAAAGAGCGAGCGTAAGGTTGACGGAAAAAAAACTGCCGGTGGCGCCTTTTTGCCTTGAAACCGGCAAGAAGCAAGATTTTCCTTAAACCATGAATCTCAGAAACATTGTGATCGTGAAGGAAAACCAGGGAGAGCAGATGTACTTCCAATAATCCAACACTTAAATGAAACCTCAAACCTAAATCCTATCCTAAAACCAACCCTAATCCTAACCCTAACTTAGGTCAAAACCTAGCCCTAGGTCTAAACCTAAAAAGAGGTGTAACCCTAAGCCTAGGTCTAATTCTGTATACTCCTAAACTTAAACTGAACCCTAACCTAAGGCTCACCCTAAACCAAGCCCTAACCCTAACCTTATGTCTACCCTAAGGCTAAGCCTAATCCTAACCCCAAATCTGATGTGAACATGCAGCTCCCCCTACAACTAACCTTACTCCTAACCGTCACCCTTCGCCTGAACCTAACTTAACTCTATCCATCACCTTCAATCCAAGCCTCCATATCACCGTTAATGTAATCCAATCCCTTAAACTAGACAGAGAGCTAAACTTATCCACAACCAAAACGGATGTAACACACAAGCCGCAAGCCTGACCCCAAGTCTTAACCTCGCACACCTTCTAACCCTCACACAAATATTAACCCTAACCCATAGCTAAACAGTCAAGTTTACCATAAGCCTAAATGAGACAATAGGTTCTTTCATCCTTAAGCACTCTTACCTAAAACCTCACACTCACCCTACATTTCATCCACAACCTTACCATAACCCGAATCCTCACGCAGCCGTCACTCTAACCTGAACTCGAACACTGTCTCTAAACATGCCCACCTGCCTGTACCTATGCCCGTTTAAAGTTAACCCTAAACCAAAATCTTCGGTCCCACTATTTTGCAGCATTTTAAAGAAGTACACTGGGAAAGCTTTTTCTGCAAGGAAGAAACTGCAGGCGGCGTGGCTGAAATGAGAATATCATGCTGCACGAGCTCTTTGCCCTCAGATGTAGAAGTGTCATCATTGGGCTTTAAAGAGAAACGGGACTTTAATAAGTGATCATCAACCTCTGTGAATTCCCTTTGTTCTAGACGCCTGAAATAAAGAGTTGTCCTGAGTCACATAAACCTCCACCGAGTGGTCTTAATGTGGCGCGGGAACATGCCGATATAAGAGAATTCCGAAGAAGGCTGAACGTCCACAATTGAATGGTCATTGCCAGAAATGAAGTGGCAGCCGGATCAGACTGGGAAACTTAAGCTTCCATTAGACAATGAAGATGTGAGAATCTGGTACGTCCACAATTCACGGTTTCCTTAGATCCATGAAATTCCTTGTTGAATTTCAGTCAGAAAATGAAAACTCCGGAGCCTCTGTTCAGCAGGCCCGGGTTTAGCTCCCAGAGGCACACTGGTGCTCCTCTAGAATTTGGATAAAAATCGTTTTCACGGGAATAAGGAATCTTGATCAAGCCAGGTGGGTCTTGACAAACGAAATTGCTGCTTGTGCTGGCTATACCGACAAGCACCCACCTGTGCTAGTCCATGGCTTATTCAGCACAGGAATCTGCATCAATTGAGCCAAGACAAAGGAAAGCTCAGGGAGGCAGCACCCGTTTAGAAAAGCATTTGTACTTCGAAGAGTCGGCCAATGATGTGAAAAGACATACCCATGGCAAATAGTTTTCATCATGGGCAGAATTTCACGGAGCAATATTGCTGGGAGAGAAAAGGCACCACCTGAGTGAGCCATGCTCAACAAAACTACCTAGGGCAGGAGCCCGGTTGCCCCCAGGCACTAGGCGTGTCAGGCCTCAGCATTGTAAGGAGAGTTCACTGAAGTCCCTGAGTGAAGTTTTCTCCGCTGTCCTACGTCTACGTTCCTAAAATTTACTCTGTGGTTTCTGATGATCCTGGGTTATGAACGGCCACCATTCACCGTTCTCCTTACACTCGTGCGTCTCCATCGACCTTAAAAGAAAGGGAGGACACACAACTGCTGGCTGGTAAATTCAGCAAAGTTTGTCTCAACACAAGAGACAGCTCTGTGGTGACCCGTCTTCCATGGTAAAACATTTCCTAGCGAATAAGGTATCTTCCCATCGCAATGACAATATGAGAGAATTGCCACCGATGGATTTGCCGCTGTGCCTACAAACATCATCTTGAGGCCATACAGTAGTGAAGCACGGGAACCCAGGCGCTTCACCCTTTACCCTAGACCAGTGAAACTCAGAGAAGCACTATAGACCTGTGAGACATGACGTTGCTGGAAGCATCAGTGTACAGAGGCATGGGAACCTCGAAGGAGCTTCTTCCGTGTGAATAAAACGCAGGCTGAACTTCATAGCAGGTTCCAGATTCTCAGGAATTCCACGGGCTGTATTGCTCAGAGCTAGAACCCACTGCTTGGGGCACACTTGAACTGAAAAATCTTGCTGGACTCACGGCTTTCCCAAAGACCCAAGATTCTCAAAGAGCGAGCGTAAGGTTGACGGAAAAAAAACTGCCGGTGGCGCCTTTTTGCCTTGAAACCGGCAAGAAGCAAGATTTTCCTTAAACCATGAATCTCAGAAACATTGTGATCGTGAAGGAAAACCAGGGAGAGCAGATGTACTTCCAATAATCCAACACTTAAATGAAACCTCAAACCTAAATCCTATCCTAAAACCAACCCTAATCCTAACCCTAACCTAGGTCAAAACCTAGCCCTAGGTCTAAACCTAAAAAGAGGTGTAACCCTAAGCCTAGGTCTAATTCTGTATACTCCTAAACTTAAACTGAACCCTAATCTAAGGCTCACCTTAAACCAAGCCCTAACCCTAACCATATGTCTACCCTAAGGCTAAGCCTAATCCTAACCCCAAATCTGATGTGAACATGCAGCTCCCCCTACAACTAACCTTACTCCTAACCGTCACCCTTCGCCTGAACCTAACTTAACTCTATCCATCACCTTCAATCCAAGCCTCCATATCACCGTTAATGTAATCCAATCCCTTAAACTAGACAGAGAGCTAAACTTATCCACAACCAAAACGGATGTAACACACAAGCCGCAAGCCTGACCCCAAGTCTTAACCTCGCACACTTTCTAACCCTCACACAAATATTAACCCTAACCCATACCTAAACAGTCAAGTTTACCATAAGCCTAAATGAGACAATAGGTTCTTTCATCCTTAAGCACTCTTACCTAAAACCTCACACTCACCCTACATTTCATCCACAACCTTACCATAACCCGAATCCTCACGCAGCCGTCACTCTAACCTGAACTCGAACACTGTCTCTAAACATGCCCACCTGCCTGTACCTATGCCCGTTTAAAGTTAACCCTAAACCAAAATCTTCGTTCCCACTATTTTGCAGCATTTTAAAGAAGTACACTGGGAAAGCTTTTTCTGCAAGGAAGAAACTGCAGGCGGCGTGGCTGAAATGAGAATATCATGCTGCACGAGCTCTTTGCCCTCAGATGTAGAAGTGTCATCATTGGGCTTTATAGAGAAACGGGACTTTAATAAGTGATCATCAACCTCTGTGAATTCCCTTTGTTCTAGACGCCTGAAATAAAGAGTTGTCCTGAGTCACATAAACCTCCACCGAGTGGTCTTAATGTGGCGCGGGAACATGCCGATATAAGAGAATTCCGAAGAAGGCTGAACGTCCACAATTGAATGGTCATTGCCAGAAATGAAGTGGCAGCCGGATCAGACTGGGAAACTTAAGCTTCCATTAGACAATGAAGATGTGAGAATCTGGTACGTCCACAATTCACGGTTTCCTTAGATCCATGAAATTCCTTGTTGAATTTCAGTCAGAAAATGAAAACTCCGGAGCCTCTGTTCAGCAGGCCTGGGTTTAGCTCCCAGAGGCACACTGGTGCTCCTCTAGAATTTGGATAAAAATCGTTTTCACGGGAATAAGGAATCTTGATCAAGCCAGGTGGGTCTTGACAAACGAAATTGCTGCTTGTGCTGGCTATACCGACAAGCACCCACCTGTGCTAGTCCATGGCTTATTCAGCACAGGAATCTGCATCAATTGAGCCAAGACAAAGGAAAGCTCAGGGAGGCAGCACCCGTTTAGAAAAGCATTTGTACTTCGAAGAGTCGGCCAATGATGTGAAAAGACATACCCATGGCAAATAGTTTTCATCATGGGCAGAATTTCACGGAGCAATATTGCTGGGAGAGAAAAGGCACCACCTGAGTGAGCCATGCTCAACAAAACTACCTAGGGCAGGAGCCCGGTTGCCCCCAGGCACTAGGCGTGTCAGGCCTCAGCATTGTAAGGAGAGTTCACTGAAGTCCCTGAGTGAAGTTTTCTCCGCTGTCCTACGTCTACGTTCCTAAAATTTACTCTGTGGTTTCTGATGATCCTGGGTTATGAACGGCCACCATTCACCGTTCTCCTTACACTCGTGCGTCTCCATCGACCTTAAAAGAAAGGGAGGACACACAACTGCTGGCTGGTAAATTCAGCAAAGTTTGTCTCAACACAAGAGACAGCTCTGTGGTGACCCGTCTTCCATGGTAAAACATTTCCTAGCGAATAAGGTATCTTCCCATCGCAATGACAATATGAGAGAATTGCCACCGATGGATTTGCCGCTGTGCCTACAAACATCATCTTGAGGCCATACAGTAGTGAAGCACGGGAACCCAGGCGCTTCACCCTTTACCCTAGACCAGTGAAACTCAGAGAAGCACTATAGACCTGTGAGACATGACGTTGCTGGAAGCATCAGTGTACAGAGGCATGGGAACCTCGAAGGAGCTTCTTCCGTGTGAATAAAACGCAGGCTGAACTTCATAGCAGGTTCCAGATTCTCAGGAATTCCACGGGCTGTATTGCTCAGAGCTAGAACCCACTGCTTGGGGCACACTTGAACTGAAAAATCTTGCTGGACTCACGGCTTTCCCAAAGACCCAAGATTCTCAAAGAGCGAGCGTAAGGTTGACGGTAAAAAAACTGCCGGTGGCGCCTTTTTGCCTTGAAACCGGCAAGAAGCAAGATTTTCCTTAAACCATGAATCTCAGAAACATTGTGATCGTGAAGGAAAACCAGGGAGAGCAGATGTACTTCCAATAATCCAACACTTAAATGAAACCTCAAACCTAAATCCTATCCTAAAACCAACCCTAATCCTAACCCTAACCTAGGTCAAAACCTAGCCCTAGGTCTAAACCTAAAAAGAGGTGTAACCCTAAGCCTAGGTCTAATTCTGTATACTCCTAAACTTAAACTGAACCCTAATCTAAGGCTCACCTTAAACCAAGCCCTAACCCTAACCATATGTCTACCCTAAGGCTAAGCCTAATCCTAACCCCAAATCTGATGTGAACATGCAGCTCCCCCTACAACTAACCTTACTCCTAACCGTCACCCTTCGCCTGAACCTAACTTAACTCTATCCATCACCTTCAATCCAAGCCTCCATATCACCGTTAATGTAATCCAATCCCTTAAACTAGACAGAGAGCTAAACTTATCCACAACCAAAACGGATGTAACACACAAGCCCCAAGCCTGACCCCAACTCTTAACCTCGCACACTTTCTAACCCTCACACAAATATTAACCCTAACCCATACCTAAACAGTCAAGTTTACCATAAGCCTAAATGAGACAATAGGTTCTTTCATCCTTAAGCACTCTTACCTAAAACCTCACACTCACCCTACATTTCATCCACAACCTTACCATAACCCGAATCCTCACGCAGCCGTCACTCTAACCTGAACTCGAACACTGTCTCTAAACATGCCCACCTGCCTGTACCTATGCCCGTTTAAAGTTAACCCTAAACCAAAATCTTCGTTCCCACTATTTTGCAGCATTTTAAAGAAGTACACTGGGAAAGCTTTTTCTGCAAGGAAGAAACTGCAGGCGGCGTGGCTGAAATGAGAATATCATGCTGCACGAGCTCTTTGCCCTCAGATGTAGCAGTGTCATCATTGGGCTTTATAGAGAAACGGGACTTTAATAAGTGATCATCAACCTCTGTGAATTCCCTTTGTTCTAGACGCCTGAAATAAAGAGTTGTCCTGAGTCACATAAACCTCCACCGAGTGGTCTTAATGTGGCGCGGGAACATGCCGATATAAGAGAATTCCGAAGAAGGCTGAACGTCCACAATTGAATGGTCATTGCCAGAAATGAAGTGGCAGCCGGATCAGACTGGGAAACTTAAGCTTCCATTAGACAATGAAGATGTGAGAATCTGGTACGTCCACAATTCACGGTTTCCTTAGATCCATGAAATTCCTTGTTGAATTTCAGTCAGAAAATGAAAACTCCGGAGCCTCTGTTCAGCAGGCCCGGGTTTAGCTCCCAGAGGCACACTGGTGCTCCTCTAGAATTTGGATAAAAATCGTTTTCACGGGAATAAGGAATCTTGATCAAGCCAGGTGGGTCTTGACAAACGAAATTGCTGCTTGTGCTGGCTATACCGACAAGCACCCACCTGTGCTAGTCCATGGCTTATTCAGCACAGGAATCTGCATCAATTGAGCCAAGACAAAGGAAAGCTCAGGGAGGCAGCACCCGTTTAGAAAAGCATTTGTACTTCGAAGAGTCGGCCAATGATGTGAAAAGACATACCCATGGCAAATAGTTTTCATCATGGGCAGAATTTCACGGAGCAATATTGCTGGGAGAGAAAAGGCACCACCTGAGTGAGCCATGCTCAACAAAACTACCTAGGGCAGGAGCCCGGTTGCCCCCAGGCACTAGGCGTGTCAGGCCTCAGCATTGTAAGGAGAGTTCACTGAAGTCCCTGAGTGAAGTTTTCTCCGCTGTCCTACGTCTACGTTCCTAAAATTTACTCTGTGGTTTCTGATGATCCTGGGTTATGAACGGCCACCATTCACCGTTCTCCTTACACTCGTGCGTCTCCATCGACCTTAAAAGAAAGGGAGGACACACAACTGCTGGCTGGTAAATTCAGCAAAGTTTGTCTCAACACAAGAGACAGCTCTGTGGTGACCCGTCTTCCATGGTAAAACATTTCCTAGCGAATAAGGTATCTTCCCATCGCAATGACAATATGAGAGAATTGCCACCGATGGATTTGCCGCTGTGCCTACAAACATCATCTTGAGGCCATACTGTAGTGAAGCACGGGAACCCAGGCGCTTCACCCTTTACCCTAGACCAGTGAAACTCAGAGAAGCACTATAGACCTGTGAGACATGACGTTGCTGGAAGCATCAGTGTACAGAGGCATGGGAACCTCGAAGGAGCTTCTTCCGTGTGAATAAAACGCAGGCTGAACTTCATAGCAGGTTCCAGATTCTCAGGAATTCCACGGGCTGTATTGCTCAGAGCTAGAACCCACTGCTTGGGGCACACTTGAACTGAAAAATCTTGCTGGACTCACGGCTTTCCCAAAGACCCAAGATTCTCAAAGAGCGAGCGTAAGGTTGACGGAAAAAAAACTGCCGGTGGCGCCTTTTTGCCTTGAAACCGGCAAGAAGCAAGATTTTCCTTAAACCATGAATCTCAGAAACATTGTGATCGTGAAGGAAAACCAGGGAGAGCAGATGTACTTCCAATAATCCAACACTTAAATGAAACCTCAAACCTAAATCCTATCCTAAAACCAACCCTAATCCTAACCCTAACTTAGGTCAAAACCTAGCCCTAGGTCTAAACCTAAAAAGAGGTGTAACCCTAAGCCTAGGTCTAATTCTGTATACTCCTAAACTTAAACTGAACCCTAACCTAAGGCTCACCCTAAACCAAGCCCTAACCCTAACCTTATGTCTACCCTAAGGCTAAGCCTAATCCTAACCCCAAATCTGATGTGAACATGCAGCTCCCCCTACAACTAACCTTACTCCTAACCGTCACCCTTCGCCTGAACCTAACTTAACTCTATCCATCACCTTCAATCCAAGCCTCCATATCACCGTTAATGTAATCCAATCCCTTAAACTAGACAGAGAGCTAAACTTATCCACAACCAAAACGGATGTAACACACAAGCCGCAAGCCTGACCCCAAGTCTTAACCTCGCACACCTTCTAACCCTCACACAAATATTAACCCTAACCCATAGCTAAACAGTCAAGTTTACCATAAGCCTAAATGAGACAATAGGTTCTTTCATCCTTAAGCACTCTTACCTAAAACCTCACACTCACCCTACATTTCATCCACAACCTTACCATAACCCGAATCCTCACGCAGCCGTCACTCTAACCTGAACTCGAACACTGTCTCTAAACATGCCCACCTGCCTGTACCTATGCCCGTTTAAAGTTAACCCTAAACCAAAATCTTCGGTCCCACTATTTTGCAGCATTTTAAAGAAGTACACTGGGAAAGCTTTTTCTGCAAGGAAGAAACTGCAGGCGGCGTGGCTGAAATGAGAATATCATGCTGCACGAGCTCTTTGCCCTCAGATGTAGAAGTGTCATCATTGGGCTTTAAAGAGAAACGGGACTTTAATAAGTGATCATCAACCTCTGTGAATTCCCTTTGTTCTAGACGCCTGAAATAAAGAGTTGTCCTGAGTCACATAAACCTCCACCGAGTGGTCTTAATGTGGCGCGGGAACATGCCGATATAAGAGAATTCCGAAGAAGGCTGAACGTCCACAATTGAATGGTCATTGCCAGAAATGAAGTGGCAGCCGGATCAGACTGGGAAACTTAAGCTTCCATTAGACAATGAAGATGTGAGAATCTGGTACGTCCACAATTCACGGTTTCCTTAGATCCATGAAATTCCTTGTTGAATTTCAGTCAGAAAATGAAAACTCCGGAGCCTCTGTTCAGCAGGCCCGGGTTTAGCTCCCAGAGGCACACTGGTGCTCCTCTAGAATTTGGATAAAAATCGTTTTCACGGGAATAAGGAATCTTGATCAAGCCAGGTGGGTCTTGACAAACGAAATTGCTGCTTGTGCTGGCTATACCGACAAGCACCCACCTGTGCTAGTCCATGGCTTATTCAGCACAGGAATCTGCATCAATTGAGCCAAGACAAAGGAAAGCTCAGGGAGGCAGCACCCGTTTAGAAAAGCATTTGTACTTCGAAGAGTCGGCCAATGATGTGAAAAGACATACCCATGGCAAATAGTTTTCATCATGGGCAGAATTTCACGGAGCAATATTGCTGGGAGAGAAAAGGCACCACCTGAGTGAGCCATGCTCAACAAAACTACCTAGGGCAGGAGCCCGGTTGCCCCCAGGCACTAGGCGTGTCAGGCCTCAGCATTGTAAGGAGAGTTCACTGAAGTCCCTGAGTGAAGTTTTCTCCGCTGTCCTACGTCTACGTTCCTAAAATTTACTCTGTGGTTTCTGATGATCCTGGGTTATGAACGGCCACCATTCACCGTTCTCCTTACACTCGTGCGTCTCCATCGACCTTAAAAGAAAGGGAGGACACACAACTGCTGGCTGGTAAATTCAGCAAAGTTTGTCTCAACACAAGAGACAGCTCTGTGGTGACCCGTCTTCCATGGTAAAACATTTCCTAGCGAATAAGGTATCTTCCCATCGCAATGACAATATGAGAGAATTGCCACCGATGGATTTGCCGCTGTGCCTACAAACATCATCTTGAGGCCATACAGTAGTGAAGCACGGGAACCCAGGCGCTTCACCCTTTACCCTAGACCAGTGAAACTCAGAGAAGCACTATAGACCTGTGAGACATGACGTTGCTGGAAGCATCAGTGTACAGAGGCATGGGAACCTCGAAGGAGCTTCTTCCGTGTGAATAAAACGCAGGCTGAACTTCATAGCAGGTTCCAGATTCTCAGGAATTCCACGGGCTGTATTGCTCAGAGCTAGAACCCACTGCTTGGGGCACACTTGAACTGAAAAATCTTGCTGGACTCACGGCTTTCCCAAAGACCCAAGATTCTCAAAGAGCGAGCGTAAGGTTGACGGAAAAAAAACTGCCGGTGGCGCCTTTTTGCCTTGAAACCGGCAAGAAGCAAGATTTTCCTTAAACCATGAATCTCAGAAACATTGTGATCGTGAAGGAAAACCAGGGAGAGCAGATGTACTTCCAATAATCCAACACTTAAATGAAACCTCAAACCTAAATCCTATCCTAAAACCAACCCTAATCCTAACCCTAACCTAGGTCAAAACCTAGCCCTAGGTCTAAACCTAAAAAGAGGTGTAAACCTAAGCCTAGGTCTAATTCTGTATACTCCTAAACTTAAACTGAACCCTAACCTAAGGCTCACCCTAAACCAAGCCCTAACCCTAACCATATGTCTACCCTAAGGCTAAGCCTAATCCTAACCCCAAATCTGATGTGAACATGCAGCTCCCCCTACAACTAACCTTACTCCTAACCGTCACCCTTCGCCTGAACCTAACTTAACTCTATCCATCACCTTCAATCCAAGCCTCCATATCACCGTTAATGTAATCCAATCCCTTAAACTAGACAGAGAGCTAAACTTATCCACAACCAAAACGGATGTAACACACAAGCCGCAAGCCTGACCCCAAGTCTTAACCTCGCACACTTTCTAACCCTCACACAAATATTAACCCTAACCCATACCTAAACAGTCAAGTTTACCATAAGCCTAAATGAGACAATAGGTTCTTTCATCCTTAAGCACTCTTACCTAAAACCTCACACTCACCCTACATTTCATCCACAACCTTACCATAACCCGAATCCTCACGCAGCCGTCACTCTAACCTGAACTCGAACACTGTCTCTAAACATGCCCACCTGCCTGTACCTATGCCCGTTTAAAGTTAACCCTAAACCAAAATCTTCGGTCCCACTATTTTGCAGCATTTTAAAGAAGTACACTGGGAAAGCTTTTTCTGCAAGGAAGAAACTGCAGGCGGCGTGGCTGAAATGAGAATATCATGCTGCACGAGCTCTTTGCCCTCAGATGTAGAAGTGTCATCATTGGGCTTTAAAGAGAAACGGGACTTTAATAAGTGATCATCAACCTCTGTGAATTCCCTTTGTTCTAGACGCCTGAAATAAAGAGTTGTCCTGAGTCACATAAACCTCCACCGAGTGGTCTTAATGTGGCGCGGGAACATGCCGATATAAGAGAATTCCGAAGAAGGCTGAACGTCCACAATTGAATGGTCATTGCCAGAAATGAAGTGGCAGCCGGATCAGACTGGGAAACTTAAGCTTCCATTAGACAATGAAGATGTGAGAATCTGGTACGTCCACAATTCACGGTTTCCTTAGATCCATGAAATTCCTTGTTGAATTTCAGTCAGAAAATGAAAACTCCGGAGCCTCTGTTCAGCAGGCCCGGGTTTAGCTCCCAGAGGCACACTGGTGCTCCTCTAGAACTTGGATAAAAATCGTTTTCACGGGAATAAGGAATCTTGATCAAGCCAGGTGGGTCTTGACAAACGAAATTGCTGCTTGTGCTGGCTATACCGACAAGCACCCACCTGTGCTAGTCCATGGCTTATTCAGCACAGGAATCTGCATCAATTGAGCCAAGACAAAGGAAAGCTCAGGGAGGCAGCACCCGTTTAGAAAAGCATTTGTACTTCGAAGAGTCGGCCAATGATGTGAAAAGACATACCCATGGCAAATAGTTTTCATCATGGGCAGAATTTCACGGAGCAATATTGCTGGGAGAGAAAAGGCACCACCTGAGTGAGCCATGCTCAACAAAACTACCTAGGGCAGGAGCCCGGTTGCCCCCAGGCACTAGGCGTGTCAGGCCTCAGCATTGTAAGGAGAGTTCACTGAAGTCCCTGAGTGAAGTTTTCTCCGCTGTCCTACGTCTACGTTCCTAAAATTTACTCTGTGGTTTCTGATGATCCTGGGTTATGAACGGCCACCATTCACCGTTCTCCTTACACTCGTGCGTCTCCATCGACCTTAAAAGAAAGGGAGGACACACAACTGCTGGCTGGTAAATTCAGCAAAGTTTGTCTCAACACAAGAGACAGCTCTGTGGTGACCCGTCTTCCATGGTAAAACATTTCCTAGCGAATAAGGTATCTTCCCATCGCAATGACAATATGAGAGAATTGCCACCGATGGATTTGCCGCTGTGCCTACAAACATCATCTTGAGGCCATACAGTAGTGAAGCACGGGAACCCAGGCGCTTCACCCTTTACCCTAGACCAGTGAAACTCAGAGAAGCACTATAGACCTGTGAGACATGACGTTGCTGGAAGCATCAGTGTACAGAGGCATGGGAACCTCGAAGGAGCTTCTTCCGTGTGAATAAAACGCAGGCTGAACTTCATAGCAGGTTCCAGATTCTCAGGAATTCCACGGGCTGTATTGCTCAGAGCTAGAACCCACTGCTTGGGGCACACTTGAACTGAAAAATCTTGCTGGACTCACGGCTTTCCCAAAGACCCAAGATTCTCAAAGAGCGAGCGTAAGGTTGACGGAAAAAAAACTGCCGGTGGCGCCTTTTTGCCTTGAAACCGGCAAGAAGCAAGATTTTCCTTAAACCATGAATCTCAGAAACATTGTGATCGTGAAGGAAAACCAGGGAGAGCAGATGTACTTCCAATAATCCAACACTTAAATGAAACCTCAAACCTAAATCCTATCCTAAAACCAACCCTAATCCTAACCCTAACCTAGGTCAAAACCTAGCCCTAGGTCTAAACCTAAAAAGAGGTGTAACCCTAAGCCTAGGTCTAATTCTGTATACTCCTAAACTTAAACTGAACCCTAACCTAAGGCTCACCCTAAACCAAGCCCTAACCCTAACCATATGTCTACCCTAAGGCTAAGCCTAATCCTAACCCCAAATCTGATGTGAACATGCAGCTCCCCCTACAACTAACCTTACTCCTAACCGTCACCCTTCGCCTGAACCTAACTTAACTCTATCCATCACCTTCAATCCAAGCCTCCATATCACCGTTAATGTAATCCAATCCCTTAAACTAGACAGAGAGCTAAACTTATCCACAACCAAAACGGATGTAACACACAAGCCGCAAGCCTGACCCCAACTCTTAACCTCGCACACTTTCTAACCCTCACACAAATATTAACCCTAACCCATACCTAAACAGTCAAGTTTACCATAAGCCTAAATGAGACAATAGGTTCTTTCATCCTTAAGCACTCTTACCTAAAACCTCACACTCACCCTACATTTCATCCACAACCTTACCATAACCCGAATCCTCACGCAGCCGTCACTCTAACCTGAACTCGAACACTGTCTCTAAACATGCCCACCTGCCTGTACCTATGCCCGTTTAAAGTTAACCCTAAACCAAAATCTTCGGTCCCACTATTTTGCAGCATTTTAAAGAAGTACACTGGGAAAGCTTTTTCTGCAAGGAAGAAACTGCAGGCGGCGTGGCTGAAATGAGAATATCATGCTGCACGAGCTCTTTGCCCTCAGATGTAGAAGTGTCATCATTGGGCTTTAAAGAGAAACGGGACTTTAATAAGTGATCATCAACCTCTGTGAATTCCCTTTGTTCTAGACGCCTGAAATAAAGAGTTGTCCTGAGTCACATAAACCTCCACCGAGTGGTCTTAATGTGGCGCGGGAACATGCCGATATAAGAGAATTCCGAAGAAGGCTGAACGTCCACAATTGAATGGTCATTGCCAGAAATGAAGTGGCAGCCGGATCAGACTGGGAAACTTAAGCTTCCATTAGACAATGAAGATGTGAGAATCTGGTACGTCCACAATTCACGGTTTCCTTAGATCCATGAAATTCCTTGTTGAATTTCAGTCAGAAAATGAAAACTCCGGAGCCTCTGTTCAGCAGGCCCGGGTTTAGCTCCCAGAGGCACACTGGTGCTCCTCTAGAATTTGGATAAAAATCGTTTTCACGGGAATAAGGAATCTTGATCAAGCCAGGTGGGTCTTGACAAACGAAATTGCTGCTTGTGCTGGCTATACCGACAAGCACCCACCTGTGCTAGTCCATGGCTTATTCAGCACAGGAATCTGCATCAATTGAGCCAAGACAAAGGAAAGCTCAGGGAGGCAGCACCCGTTTAGAAAAGCATTTGTACTTCGAAGAGTCGGCCAATGATGTGAAAAGACATACCCATGGCAAATAGTTTTCATCATGGGCAGAATTTCACGGAGCAATATTGCTGGGAGAGAAAAGGCACCACCTGAGTGAGCCATGCTCAACAAAACTACCTAGGGCAGGAGCCCGGTTGCCCCCAGGCACTAGGCGTGTCAGGCCTCAGCATTGTAAGGAGAGTTCACTGAAGTCCCTGAGTGAAGTTTTCTCCGCTGTCCTACGTCTACGTTCCTAAAATTTACTCTGTGGTTTCTGATGATCCTGGGTTATGAACGGCCACCATTCACCGTTCTCCTTACACTCGTGCGTCTCCATCGACCTTAAAAGAAAGGGAGGACACACAACTGCTGGCTGGTAAATTCAGCAAAGTTTGTCTCAACACAAGAGACAGCTCTGTGGTGACCCGTCTTCCATGGTAAAACATTTCCTAGCGAATAAGGTATCTTCCCATCGCAATGACAATATGAGAGAATTGCCACCGATGGATTTGCCGCTGTGCCTACAAACATCATCTTGAGGCCATACAGTAGTGAAGCACGGGAACCCAGGCGCTTCACCCTTTACCCTAGACCAGTGAAACTCAGAGAAGCACTATAGACCTGTGAGACATGACGTTGCTGGAAGCATCAGTGTACAGAGGCATGGGAACCTCGAAGGAGCTTCTTCCGTGTGAATAAAACGCAGGCTGAACTTCATAGCAGGTTCCAGATTCTCAGGAATTCCACGGGCTGTATTGCTCAGAGCTAGAACCCACTGCTTGGGGCACACTTGAACTGAAAAATCTTGCTGGACTCACGGCTTTCCCAAAGACCCAAGATTCTCAAAGAGCGAGCGTAAGGTTGACGGAAAAAAAACTGCCGGTGGCGCCTTTTTGCCTTGAAACCGGCAAGAAGCAAGATTTTCCTTAAACCATGAATCTCAGAAACATTGTGATCGTGAAGGAAAACCAGGGAGAGCAGATGTACTTCCAATAATCCAACACTTAAATGAAACCTCAAACCTAAATCCTATCCTAAAACCAACCCTAATCCTAACCCTAACCTAGGTCAAAACCTAGCCCTAGGTCTAAACCTAAAAAGAGGTGTAACCCTAAGCCTAGGTCTAATTCTGTATACTCCTAAACTTAAACTGAACCCTAACCTAAGGCTCACCCTAAACCAAGCCCTAACCCTAACCATATGTCTACCCTAAGGCTAAGCCTAATCCTAACCCCAAATCTGATGTGAACATGCAGCTCCCCCTACAACTAACCTTACTCCTAACCGTCACCCTTCGCCTGAACCTAACTTAACTCTATCCATCACCTTCAATCCAAGCCTCCATATCACCGTTAATGTAATCCAATCCCTTAAACTAGACAGAGAGCTAAACTTATCCACAACCAAAACGGATGTAACACACAAGCCGCAAGCCTGACCCCAACTCTTAACCTCGCACACTTTCTAACCCTCACACAAATATTAACCCTAACCCATACCTAAACAGTCAAGTTTACCATAAGCCTAAATGAGACAATAGGTTCTTTCATCCTTAAGCACTCTTACCTAAAACCTCACACTCACCCTACATTTCATCCACAACCTTACCATAACCCGAATCCTCACGCAGCCGTCACTCTAACCTGAACTCGAACACTGTCTCTAAACATGCCCACCTGCCTGTACCTATGCCCGTTTAAAGTTAACCCTAAACCAAAATCTTCGGTCCCACTATTTTGCAGCATTTTAAAGAAGTACACTGGGAAAGCTTTTTCTGCAAGGAAGAAACTGCAGGCGGCGTGGCTGAAATGAGAATATCATGCTGCACGAGCTCTTTGCCCTCAGATGTAGAAGTGTCATCATTGGGCTTTAAAGAGAAACGGGACTTTAATAAGTGATCATCAACCTCTGTGAATTCCCTTTGTTCTAGACGCCTGAAATAAAGAGTTGTCCTGAGTCACATAAACCTCCACCGAGTGGTCTTAATGTGGCGCGGGAACATGCCGATATAAGAGAATTCCGAAGAAGGCTGAACGTCCACAATTGAATGGTCATTGCCAGAAATGAAGTGGCAGCCGGATCAGACTGGGAAACTTAAGCTTCCATTAGACAATGAAGATGTGAGAATCTGGTACGTCCACAATTCACGGTTTCCTTAGATCCATGAAATTCCTTGTTGAATTTCAGTCAGAAAATGAAAACTCCGGAGCCTCTGTTCAGCAGGCCCGGGTTTAGCTCCCAGAGGCACACTGGTGCTCCTCTAGAATTTGGATAAAAATCGTTTTCACGGGAATAAGGAATCTTGATCAAGCCAGGTGGGTCTTGACAAACGAAATTGCTGCTTGTGCTGGCTATACCGACAAGCACCCACCTGTGCTAGTCCATGGCTTATTCAGCACAGGAATCTGCATCAATTGAGCCAAGACAAAGGAAAGCTCAGGGAGGCAGCACCCGTTTAGAAAAGCATTTGTACTTCGAAGAGTCGGCCAATGATGTGAAAAGACATACCCATGGCAAATAGTTTTCATCATGGGCAGAATTTCACGGAGCAATATTGCTGGGAGAGAAAAGGCACCACCTGAGTGAGCCATGCTCAACAAAACTACCTAGGGCAGGAGCCCGGTTGCCCCCAGGCACTAGGCGTGTCAGGCCTCAGCATTGTAAGGAGAGTTCACTGAAGTCCCTGAGTGAAGTTTTCTCCGCTGTCCTACGTCTACGTTCCTAAAATTTACTCTGTGGTTTCTGATGATCCTGGGTTATGAACGGCCACCATTCACCGTTCTCCTTACACTCGTGCGTCTCCATCGACCTTAAAAGAAAGGGAGGACACACAACTGCTGGCTGGTAAATTCAGCAAAGTTTGTCTCAACACAAGAGACAGCTCTGTGGTGACCCGTCTTCCATGGTAAAACATTTCCTAGCGAATAAGGTATCTTCCCATCGCAATGACAATATGAGAGAATTGCCACCGATGGATTTGCCGCTGTGCCTACAAACATCATCTTGAGGCCATACAGTAGTGAAGCACGGGAACCCAGGCGCTTCACCCTTTACCCTAGACCAGTGAAACTCAGAGAAGCACTATAGACCTGTGAGACATGACGTTGCTGGAAGCATCAGTGTACAGAGGCATGGGAACCTCGAAGGAGCTTCTTCCGTGTGAATAAAACGCAGGCTGAACTTCATAGCAGGTTCCAGATTCTCAGGAATTCCACGGGCTGTATTGCTCAGAGCTAGAACCCACTGCTTGGGGCACACTTGAACTGAAAAATCTTGCTGGACTCACGGCTTTCCCAAAGACCCAAGATTCTCAAAGAGCGAGCGTAAGGTTGACGGAAAAAAAACTGCCGGTGGCGCCTTTTTGCCTTGAAACCGGCAAGAAGCAAGATTTTCCTTAAACCATGAATCTCAGAAACATTGTGATCGTGAAGGAAAACCAGGGAGAGCAGATGTACTTCCAATAATCCAACACTTAAATGAAACCTCAAACCTAAATCCTATCCTAAAACCAACCCTAATCCTAACCCTAACCTAGGTCAAAACCTAGCCCTAGGTCTAAACCTAAAAAGAGGTGTAACCCTAAGCCTAGGTCTAATTCTGTATACTCCTAAACTTAAACTGAACCCTAACCTAAGGCTCACCCTAAACCAAGCCCTAACCCTAACCATATGTCTACCCTAAGGCTAAGCCTAATCCTAACCCCAAATCTGATGTGAACATGCAGCTCCCCCTACAACTAACCTTACTCCTAACCGTCACCCTTCGCCTGAACCTAACTTAACTCTATCCATCACCTTCAATCCAAGCCTCCATATCACCGTTAATGTAATCCAATCCCTTAAACTAGACAGAGAGCTAAACTTATCCACAACCAAAACGGATGTAACACACAAGCCGCAAGCCTGACCCCAACTCTTAACCTCGCACACTTTCTAACCCTCACACAAATATTAACCCTAACCCATACCTAAACAGTCAAGTTTACCATAAGCCTAAATGAGACAATAGGTTCTTTCATCCTTAAGCACTCTTACCTAAAACCTCACACTCACCCTACATTTCATCCACAACCTTACCATAACCCGAATCCTCACGCAGCCGTCACTCTAACCTGAACTCGAACACTGTCTCTAAACATGCCCACCTGCCTGTACCTATGCCCGTTTAAAGTTAACCCTAAACCAAAATCTTCGGTCCCACTATTTTGCAGCATTTTAAAGAAGTACACTGGGAAAGCTTTTTCTGCAAGGAAGAAACTGCAGGCGGCGTGGCTGAAATGAGAATATCATGCTGCACGAGCTCTTTGCCCTCAGATGTAGAAGTGTCATCATTGGGCTTTATAGAGAAACGGGACTTTAATAAGTGATCATCAACCTCTGTGAATTCCCTTTGTTCTAGACGCCTGAAATAAAGAGTTGTCCTGAGTCACATAAACCTCCACCGAGTGGTCTTAATGTGGCGCGGGAACATGCCGATATAAGAGAATTCCGAAGAAGGCTGAACGTCCACAATTGAATGGTCATTGCCAGAAATGAAGTGGCAGCCGGATCAGACTGGGAAACTTAAGCTTCCATTAGACAATGAAGATGTGAGAATCTGGTACGTCCACAATTCACGGTTTCCTTAGATCCATGAAATTCCTTGTTGAATTTCAGTCAGAAAATGAAAACTCCGGAGCCTCTGTTCAGCAGGCCCGGGTTTAGCTCCCAGAGGCACACTGGTGCTCCTCTAGAACTTGGATAAAAATCGTTTTCACGGGAATAAGGAATCTTGATCAAGCCAGGTGGGTCTTGACAAACGAAATTGCTGCTTGTGCTGGCTATACCGACAAGCACCCACCTGTGCTAGTCCATGGCTTATTCAGCACAGGAATCTGCATCAATTGAGCCAAGACAAAGGAAAGCTCAGGGAGGCAGCACCCGTTTAGAAAAGCATTTGTACTTCGAAGAGTCGGCCAATGATGTGAAAAGACATACCCATGGCAAATAGTTTTCATCATGGGCAGAATTTCACGGAGCAATATTGCTGGGAGAGAAAAGGCACCACCTGAGTGAGCCATGCTCAACAAAACTACCTAGGGCAGGAGCCCGGTTGCCCCCAGGCACTAGGCGTGTCAGGCCTCAGCATTGTAAGGAGAGTTCACTGAAGTCCCTGAGTGAAGTTTTCTCCGCTGTCCTACGTCTACGTTCCTAAAATTTACTCTGTGGTTTCTGATGATCCTGGGTTATGAACGGCCACCATTCACCGTTCTCCTTACACACGTGCGTCTCCATCGACCTTAAAAGAAAGGGAGGACACACAACTGCTGGCTGGTAAATTCAGCAAAGTTTGTCTCAACACAAGAGACAGCTCTGTGGTGACCCGTCTTCCATGGTAAAACATTTCCTAGCGAATAAGGTATCTTCCCATCGCAATGACAATATGAGAGAATTGCCACCGATGGATTTGCCGCTGTGCCTACAAACATCATCTTGAGGCCATACAGTAGTGAAGCACGGGAACCCAGGCGCTTCACCCTTTACCCTAGACCAGTGAAACTCAGAGAAGCACTATAGACCTGTGAGACATGACGTTGCTGGAAGCATCAGTGTACAGAGGCATGGGAACCTCGAAGGAGCTTCTTCCGTGTGAATAAAACGCAGGCTGAACTTCATAGCAGGTTCCAGATTCTCAGGAATTCCACGGGCTGTATTGCTCAGAGCTAGAACCCACTGCTTGGGGCACACTTGAACTGAAAAATCTTGCTGGACTCACGGCTTTCCCAAAGACCCAAGATTCTCAAAGAGCGAGCGTAAGGTTGACGGAAAAAAAACTGCCGGTGGCGCCTTTTTGCCTTGAAACCGGCAAGAAGCAAGATTTTCCTTAAACCATGAATCTCAGAAACATTGTGATCGTGAAGGAAAACCAGGGAGAGCAGATGTACTTCCAATAATCCAACACTTAAATGAAACCTCAAACCTAAATCCTATCCTAAAACCAACCCTAATCCTAACCCTAACCTAGGTCAAAACCTAGCCCTAGGTCTAAACCTAAAAAGAGGTGTAACCCTAAGCCTAGGTCTAATTCTGTATACTCCTAAACTTAAACTGAACCCTAACCTAAGGCTCACCCTAAACCAAGCCCTAACCCTAACCATATGTCTACCCTAAGGCTAAGCCTAATCCTAACCCCAAATCTGATGTGAACATGCAGCTCCCCCTACAACTAACCTTACTCCTAACCGTCACCCGTCGCCTGAACCTAACTTAACTCTATCCATCACCTTCAATCCAAGCCTCCATATCACCGTTAATGTAATCCAATCCCTTAAACTAGACAGAGAGCTAAACTTATCCACAACCAAAACGGATGTAACACACAAGCCGCAAGCCTGACCCCAAGTCTTAACCTCGCACACTTTCTAACCCTCACACAAATATTAACCCTAACCCATACCTAAACAGTCAAGTTTACCATAAGCCTAAATGAGACAATAGGTTCTTTCATCCTTAAGCACTCTTACCTAAAACCTCACACTCACCCTACATTTCATCCACAACCTTACCATAACCCGAATCCTCACGCAGCCGTCACTCTAACCTGAACTCGAACACTGTCTCTAAACATGCCCACCTGCCTGTACCTATGCCCGTTTAAAGTTAACCCTAAACCAAAATCTTCGGTCCCACTATTTTGCAGCATTTTAAAGAAGTACACTGGGAAAGCTTTTTCTGCAAGGAAGAAACTGCAGGCGGCGTGGCTGAAATGAGAATATCATGCTGCACGAGCTCTTTGCCCTCAGATGTAGAAGTGTCATCATTGGGCTTTAAAGAGAAACGGGACTTTAATAAGTGATCATCAACCTCTGTGAATTCCCTTTGTTCTAGACGCCTGAAATAAAGAGTTGTCCTGAGTCACATAAACCTCCACCGAGTGGTCTTAATGTGGCGCGGGAACATGCCGATATAAGAGAATTCCGAAGAAGGCTGAACGTCCACAATTGAATGGTCATTGCCAGAAATGAAGTGGCAGCCGGATCAGACTGGGAAACTTAAGCTTCCATTAGACAATGAAGATGTGAGAATCTGGTACGTCCACAATTCACGGTTTCCTTAGATCCATGAAATTCCTTGTTGAATTTCAGTCAGAAAATGAAAACTCCGGAGCCTCTGTTCAGCAGGCCCGGGTTTAGCTCCCAGAGGCACACTGGTGCTCCTCTAGAATTTGGATAAAAATCGTTTTCACGGGAATAAGGAATCTTGATCAAGCCAGGTGGGTCTTGACAAACGAAATTGCTGCTTGTGCTGGCTATACCGACAAGCACCCACCTGTGCTAGTCCATGGCTTATTCAGCACAGGAATCTGCATCAATTGAGCCAAGACAAAGGAAAGCTCAGGGAGGCAGCACCCGTTTAGAAAAGCATTTGTACTTCGAAGAGTCGGCCAATGATGTGAAAAGACATACCCATGGCAAATAGTTTTCATCATGGGCAGAATTTCACGGAGCAATATTGCTGGGAGAGAAAAGGCACCACCTGAGTGAGCCATGCTCAACAAAACTACCTAGGGCAGGAGCCCGGTTGCCCCCAGGCACTAGGCGTGTCAGGCCTCAGCATTGTAAGGAGAGTTCACTGAAGTCCCTGAGTGAAGTTTTCTCCGCTGTCCTACGTCTACGTTCCTAAAATTTACTCTGTGGTTTCTGATGATCCTGGGTTATGAACGGCCACCATTCACCGTTCTCCTTACACTCGTGCGTCTCCATCGACCTTAAAAGAAAGGGAGGACACACAACTGCTGGCTGGTAAATTCAGCAAAGTTTGTCTCAACACAAGAGACAGCTCTGTGGTGACCCGTCTTCCATGGTAAAACATTTCCTAGCGAATAAGGTATCTTCCCATCGCAATGACAATATGAGAGAATTGCCACCGATGGATTTGCCGCTGTGCCTACAAACATCATCTTGAGGCCATACAGTAGTGAAGCACGGGAACCCAGGCGCTTCACCCTTTACCCTAGACCAGTGAAACTCAGAGAAGCACTATAGACCTGTGAGACATGACGTTGCTGGAAGCATCAGTGTACAGAGGCATGGGAACCTCGAAGGAGCTTCTTCCGTGTGAATAAAACGCAGGCTGAACTTCATAGCAGGTTCCAGATTCTCAGGAATTCCACGGGCTGTATTGCTCAGAGCTAGAACCCACTGCTTGGGGCACACTTGAACTGAAAAATCTTGCTGGACTCACGGCTTTCCCAAAGACCCAAGATTCTCAAAGAGCGAGCGTAAGGTTGACGGAAAAAAAACTGCCGGTGGCGCCTTTTTGCCTTGAAACCGGCAAGAAGCAAGATTTTCCTTAAACCATGAATCTCAGAAACATTGTGATCGTGAAGGAAAACCAGGGAGAGCAGATGTACTTCCAATAATCCAACACTTAAATGAAACCTCAAACCTAAATCCTATCCTAAAACCAACCCTAATCCTAACCCTAACCTAGGTCAAAACCTAGCCCTAGGTCTAAACCTAAAAAGAGGTGTAACCCTAAGCCTAGGTCTAATTCTGTATACTCCTAAACTTAAACTGAACCCTAACCTAAGGCTCACCCTAAACCAAGCCCTAACCCTAACCATATGTCTACCCTAAGGCTAAGCCTAATCCTAACCCCAAATCTGATGTGAACATGCAGCTCCCCCTACAACTAACCTTACTCCTAACCGTCACCCTTCGCCTGAACCTAACTTAACTCTATCCATCACCTTCAATCCAAGCCTCCATATCACCGTTAATGTAATCCAATCCCTTAAACTAGACAGAGAGCTAAACTTATCCACAACCAAAACGGATGTAACACACAAGCCGCAAGCCTGACCCCAACTCTTAACCTCGCACACTTTCTAACCCTCACACAAATATTAACCCTAACCCATACCTAAACAGTCAAGTTTACCATAAGCCTAAATGAGACAATAGGTTCTTTCATCCTTAAGCACTCTTACCTAAAACCTCACACTCACCCTACATTTCATCCACAACCTTACCATAACCCGAATCCTCACGCAGCCGTCACTCTAACCTGAACTCGAACACTGTCTCTAAACATGCCCACCTGCCTGTACCTATGCCCGTTTAAAGTTAACCCTAAACCAAAATCTTCGGTCCCACTATTTTGCAGCATTTTAAAGAAGTACACTGGGAAAGCTTTTTCTGCAAGGAAGAAACTGCAGGCGGCGTGGCTGAAATGAGAATATCATGCTGCACGAGCTCTTTGCCCTCAGATGTAGAAGTGTCATCATTGGGCTTTATAGAGAAACGGGACTTTAATAAGTGATCATCAACCTCTGTGAATTCCCTTTGTTCTAGACGCCTGAAATAAAGAGTTGTCCTGAGTCACATAAACCTCCACCGAGTGGTCTTAATGTGGCGCGGGAACATGCCGATATAAGAGAATTCCGAAGAAGGCTGAACGTCCACAATTGAATGGTCATTGCCAGAAATGAAGTGGCAGCCGGATCAGACTGGGAAACTTAAGCTTCCATTAGACAATGAAGATGTGAGAATCTGGTACGTCCACAATTCACGGTTTCCTTAGATCCATGAAATTCCTTGTTGAATTTCAGTCAGAAAATGAAAACTCCGGAGCCTCTGTTCAGCAGGCCCGGGTTTAGCTCCCAGAGGCACACTGGTGCTCCTCTAGAATTTGGATAAAAATCGTTTTCACGGGAATAAGGAATCTTGATCAAGCCAGGTGGGTCTTGACAAACGAAATTGCTGCTTGTGCTGGCTATACCGACAAGCACCCACCTGTGCTAGTCCATGGCTTATTCAGCACAGGAATCTGCATCAATTGAGCCAAGACAAAGGAAAGCTCAGGGAGGCAGCACCCGTTTAGAAAAGCATTTGTACTTCGAAGAGTCGGCCAATGATGTGAAAAGACATACCCATGGCAAATAGTTTTCATCATGGGCAGAATTTCACGGAGCAATATTGCTGGGAGAGAAAAGGCACCACCTGAGTGAGCCATGCTCAACAAAACTACCTAGGGCAGGAGCCCGGTTGCCCCCAGGCACTAGGCGTGTCAGGCCTCAGCATTGTAAGGAGAGTTCACTGAAGTCCCTGAGTGAAGTTTTCTCCGCTGTCCTACGTCTACGTTCCTAAAATTTACTCTGTGGTTTCTGATGATCCTGGGTTATGAACGGCCACCATTCACCGTTCTCCTTACACTCGTGCGTCTCCATCGACCTTAAAAGAAAGGGAGGACACACAACTGCTGGCTGGTAAATTCAGCAAAGTTTGTCTCAACACAAGAGACAGCTCTGTGGTGACCCGTCTTCCATGGTAAAACATTTCCTAGCGAATAAGGTATCTTCCCATCGCAATGACAATATGAGAGAATTGCCACCGATGGATTTGCCGCTGTGCCTACAAACATCATCTTGAGGCCATACAGTAGTGAAGCACGGGAACCCAGGCGCTTCACCCTTTACCCTAGACCAGTGAAACTCAGAGAAGCACTATAGACCTGTGAGACATGACGTTGCTGGAAGCATCAGTGTACAGAGGCATGGGAACCTCGAAGGAGCTTCTTCCGTGTGAATAAAACGCAGGCTGAACTTCATAGCAGGTTCCAGATTCTCAGGAATTCCACGGGCTGTATTGCTCAGAGCTAGAACCCACTGCTTGGGGCACACTTGAACTGAAAAATCTTGCTGGACTCACGGCTTTCCCAAAGACCCAAGATTCTCAAAGAGCGAGCGTAAGGTTGACGGAAAAAAAACTGCCGGTGGCGCCTTTTTGCCTTGAAACCGGCAAGAAGCAAGATTTTCCTTAAACCATGAATCTCAGAAACATTGTGATCGTGAAGGAAAACCAGGGAGAGCAGATGTACTTCCAATAATCCAACACTTAAATGAAACCTCAAACCTAAATCCTATCCTAAAACCAACCCTAATCCTAACCCTAACCTAGGTCAAAACCTAGCCCTAGGTCTAAACCTAAAAAGAGGTGTAACCCTAAGCCTAGGTCTAATTCTGTATACTCCTAAACTTAAACTGAACCCTAACCTAAGGCTCACCCTAAACCAAGCCCTAACCCTAACCATATGTCTACCCTAAGGCTAAGCCTAATCCTAACCCCAAATCTGATGTGAACATGCAGCTCCCCCTACAACTAACCTTACTCCTAACCGTCACCCTTCGCCTGAACCTAACTTAACTCTATCCATCACCTTCAATCCAAGCCTCCATATCACCGTTAATGTAATCCAATCCCTTAAACTAGACAGAGAGCTAAACTTATCCACAACCAAAACGGATGTAACACACAAGCCGCAAGCCTGACCCCAACTCTTAACCTCGCACACTTTCTAACCCTCACACAAATATTAACCCTAACCCATACCTAAACAGTCAAGTTTACCATAAGCCTAAATGAGACAATAGGTTCTTTCATCCTTAAGCACTCTTACCTAAAACCTCACACTCACCCTACATTTCATCCACAACCTTACCATAACCCGAATCCTCACGCAGCCGTCACTCTAACCTGAACTCGAACACTGTCTCTAAACATGCCCACATGCCTGTACCTATGCCCGTTTAAAGTTAACCCTAAACCAAAATCTTCGGTCCCACTATTTTGCAGCATTTTAAAGAAGTACACTGGGAAAGCTTTTTCTGCAAGGAAGAAACTGCAGGCGGCGTGGCTGAAATGAGAATATCATGCTGCACGAGCTCTTTGCCCTCAGATGTAGAAGTGTCATCATTGGGCTTTATAGAGAAACGGGACTTTAATAAGTGATCATCAACCTCTGTGAATTCCCTTTGTTCTAGACGCCTGAAATAAAGAGTTGTCCTGAGTCACATAAACCTCCACCGAGTGGTCTTAATGTGGCGCGGGAACATGCCGATATAAGAGAATTCCGAAGAAGGCTGAACGTCCACAATTGAATGGTCATTGCCAGAAATGAAGTGGCAGCCGGATCAGACTGGGAAACTTAAGCTTCCATTAGACAATGAAGATGTGAGAATCTGGTACGTCCACAATTCACGGTTTCCTTAGATCCATGAAATTCCTTGTTGAATTTCAGTCAGAAAATGAAAACTCCGGAGCCTCTGTTCAGCAGGCCCGGGTTTAGCTCCCAGAGGCACACTGGTGCTCCTCTAGAATTTGGATAAAAATCGTTTTCACGGGAATAAGGAATCTTGATCAAGCCAGGTGGGTCTTGACAAACGAAATTGCTGCTTGTGCTGGCTATACCGACAAGCACCCACCTGTGCTAGTCCATGGCTTATTCAGCACAGGAATCTGCATCAATTGAGCCAAGACAAAGGAAAGCTCAGGGAGGCAGCACCCGTTTAGAAAAGCATTTGTACTTCGAAGAGTCGGCCAATGATGTGAAAAGACATACCCATGGCAAATAGTTTTCATCATGGGCAGAATTTCACGGAGCAATATTGCTGGGAGAGAAAAGGCACCACCTGAGTGAGCCATGCTCAACAAAACTACCTAGGGCAGGAGCCCGGTTGCCCCCAGGCACTAGGCGTGTCAGGCCTCAGCATTGTAAGGAGAGTTCACTGAAGTCCCTGAGTGAAGTTTTCTCCGCTGTCCTACGTCTACGTTCCTAAAATTTACTCTGTGGTTTCTGATGATCCTGGGTTATGAACGGCCACCATTCACCGTTCTCCTTACACACGTGCGTCTCCATCGACCTTAAAAGAAAGGGAGGACACACAACTGCTGGCTGGTAAATTCAGCAAAGTTTGTCTCAACACAAGAGACAGCTCTGTGGTGACCCGTCTTCCATGGTAAAACATTTCCTAGCGAATAAGGTATCTTCCCATCGCAATGACAATATGAGAGAATTGCCACCGATGGATTTGCCGCTGTGCCTACAAACATCATCTTGAGGCCATACAGTAGTGAAGCACGGGAACCCAGGCGCTTCACCCTTTACCCTAGACCAGTGAAACTCAGAGAAGCACTATAGACCTGTGAGACATGACGTTGCTGGAAGCATCAGTGTACAGAGGCATGGGAACCTCGAAGGAGCTTCTTCCGTGTGAATAAAACGCAGGCTGAACTTCATAGCAGGTTCCAGATTCTCAGGAATTCCACGGGCTGTATTGCTCAGAGCTAGAACCCACTGCTTGGGGCACACTTGAACTGAAAAATCTTGCTGGACTCACGGCTTTCCCAAAGACCCAAGATTCTCAAAGAGCGAGCGTAAGGTTGACGGAAAAAAAACTGCCGGTGGCGCCTTTTTGCCTTGAAACCGGCAAGAAGCAAGATTTTCCTTAAACCATGAATCTCAGAAACATTGTGATCGTGAAGGAAAACCAGGGAGAGCAGATGTACTTCCAATAATCCAACACTTAAATGAAACCTCAAACCTAAATCCTATCCTAAAACCAACCCTAATCCTAACCCTAACCTAGGTCAAAACCTAGCCCTAGGTCTAAACCTAAAAAGAGGTGTAACCCTAAGCCTAGGTCTAATTCTGTATACTCCTAAACTTAAACTGAACCCTAACCTAAGGCTCACCCTAAACCAAGCCCTAACCCTAACCATATGTCTACCCTAAGGCTAAGCCTAATCCTAACCCCAAATCTGATGTGAACATGCAGCTCCCCCTACAACTAACCTTACTCCTAACCGTCACCCTTCGCCTGAACCTAACTTAACTCTATCCATCACCTTCAATCCAAGCCTCCATATCACCGTTAATGTAATCCAATCCCTTAAACTAGACAGAGAGCTAAACTTATCCACAACCAAAACGGATGTAACACACAAGCCGCAAGCCTGACCCCAACTCTTAACCTCGCACACTTTCTAACCCTCACACAAATATTAACCCTAACCCATACCTAAACAGTCAAGTTTACCATAAGCCTAAATGAGACAATAGGTTCTTTCATCCTTAAGCACTCTTACCTAAAACCTCACACTCACCCTACATTTCATCCACAACCTTACCATAACCCGAATCCTCACGCAGCCGTCACTCTAACCTGAACTCGAACACTGTCTCTAAACATGCCCACATGCCTGTACCTATGCCCGTTTAAAGTTAACCCTAAACCAAAATCTTCGGTCCCACTATTTTGCAGCATTTTAAAGAAGTACACTGGGAAAGCTTTTTCTGCAAGGAAGAAACTGCAGGCGGCGTGGCTGAAATGAGAATATCATGCTGCACGAGCTCTTTGCCCTCAGATGTAGAAGTGTCATCATTGGGCTTTAAAGAGAAACGGGACTTTAATAAGTGATCATCAACCTCTGTGAATTCCCTTTGTTCTAGACGCCTGAAATAAAGAGTTGTCCTGAGTCACATAAACCTCCACCGAGTGGTCTTAATGTGGCGCGGGAACATGCCGATATAAGAGAATTCCGAAGAAGGCTGAACGTCCACAATTGAATGGTCATTGCCAGAAATGAAGTGGCAGCCGGATCAGACTGGGAAACTTAAGCTTCCATTAGACAATGAAGATGTGAGAATCTGGTACGTCCACAATTCACGGTTTCCTTAGATCCATGAAATTCCTTGTTGAATTTCAGTCAGAAAATGAAAACTCCGGAGCCTCTGTTCAGCAGGCCCGGGTTTAGCTCCCAGAGGCACACTGGTGCTCCTCTAGAATTTGGATAAAAATCGTTTTCACGGGAATAAGGAATCTTGATCAAGCCAGGTGGGTCTTGACAAACGAAATTGCTGCTTGTGCTGGCTATACCGACAAGCACCCACCTGTGCTAGTCCATGGCTTATTCAGCACAGGAATCTGCATCAATTGAGCCAAGACAATGGAAAGCTCAGGGAGGCAGCACCCGTTTAGAAAAGCATTTGTACTTCGAAGAGTCGGCCAATGATGTGAAAAGACATACCCATGGCAAATAGTTTTCATCATGGGCAGAATTTCACGGAGCAATATTGCTGGGAGAGAAAAGGCACCACCTGAGTGAGCCATGCTCAACAAAACTACCTAGGGCAGGAGCCGGGTTGCCCCCAGGCACTAGGCGTGTCAGGCCTCAGCATTGTAAGGAGAGTTCACTGAAGTCCCTGAGTGAAGTTATCTCCGCTGTCCTACGTCTACGTTCCTAAAATTTACTCTGTGGTTTCTGATGATCCTGGGTTATGAACGGCCACCATTCACCGTTCTCCTTACACTCGTGCGGTTCCATCGACCTTAAAAGAAAGGGAGGACACACAACTGCTGGCTGGTAAATTCAGCAAAGTTTGTCTCAACACAAGAGACAGCTCTGTGGTGACCCGTCTTCCATGGTAAAACATTTCCTAGCGAATAAGGTATCTTCCCATCGCAATGACAATATGAGAGAATTGCCACCGATGGATTTGCCGCTGTGCCTACAAACATCATCTTGAGGCCATACAGTAGTGAAGCACGGGAACCCAGGCGCTTCACCCTTTACCCTAGACCAGTGAAACTCAGAGAAGCACTATAGACCTGTGAGACATGACGTTGCTGGAAGCATCAGTGTACAGAGGCATGGGAACCTCGAAGGAGCTTCTTCCGTGTGAATAAAACACAGGCTGAACTTCATAGCAGGTTCCAGATTCTCAGGAATTCCACGGGCTGTATTGCTCAGAGCTAGAACCCACTGCTTGGGGCACACTTGAACTGAAAAATCTTGCTGGACTCACGGCTTTCCCAAAGACCCAAGATTCTCAAAGAGCGAGCGTAAGGTTGACGGAAAAAAAACTGCCGGTGGCGCCTTTTTGCCTTGAAACCGGCAAGAAGCAAGATTTTCCTTAAACCATGAATCTCAGAAACATTGTGATCGTGAAGGAAAACCAGGGAGAGCAGATGTACTTCCAATAATCCAACACTTAAATGAAACATCAAACCTAAATCCTATCCTAAAACCAACCCTAATCCTAACCCTAACCTAGGTCAAAACCTAGCCCTAGGTCTAAACCTAAAAAGAGGTGTAACCCTAAGCCTAGGTCTAATTCTGTATACTCCTAAACTTAAACTGAACCCTAACCTAAGGCTCACCCTAAACCAAGCCCTAACCCTAACCATATGTCTACCCTAAGGCTAAGCCTAATCCTAACCCCAAATCTGATGTGAACATGCAGCTCCCCCTACAACTAACCTTACTCCTAACCGTCACCCTTCGCCTGAACCTAACTTAACTCTATCCATCACCTTCAATCCAAGCCTCCATATCACCGTTAATGTAATCCAATCCCTTAAACTAGACAGAGAGCTAAACTTATCCACAACCAAAACGGATGTAACACACAAGCCGCAAGCCTGACCCCAACTCTTAACCTCGCACACTTTCTAACCCTCACACAAATATTAACCCTAACCCATACCTAAACAGTCAAGTTTACCATAAGCCTAAATGAGACAATAGGTTCTTTCATCCTTAAGCACTCTTACCTAAAACCTCACACTCACCCTACATTTCATCCACAACCTTACCATAACCCGAATCCTCACGCAGCCGTCACTCTAACCTGAACTCGAACACTGTCTCTAAACATGCCCACCTGCCTGTACCTATGCCCGTTTAAAGTTAACCCTAAACCAAAATCTTCGGTCCCACTATTTTGCAGCATTTTAAAGAAGTACACTGGGAAAGCTTTTTCTGCAAGGAAGAAACTGCAGGCGGCGTGGCTGAAATGAGAATATCATGCTGCACGAGCTCTTTGCCCTCAGATGTAGAAGTGTCATCATTGGGCTTTAAAGAGAAACGGGACTTTAATAAGTGATCATCAACCTCTGTGAATTCCCTTTGTTCTAGACGCCTGAAATAAAGAGTTGTCCTGAGTCACATAAACCTCCACCGAGTGGTCTTAATGTGGCGCGGGAACATGCCGATATAAGAGAATTCCGAAGAAGGCTGAACGTCCACAATTGAATGGTCATTGCCAGAAATGAAGTGGCAGCCGGATCAGACTGGGAAACTTAAGCTTCCATTAGACAATGAAGATGTGAGAATCTGGTACGTCCACAATTCACGGTTTCCTTAGATCCATGAAATTCCTTGTTGAATTTCAGTCAGAAAATGAAAACTCCGGAGCCTCTGTTCAGCAGGCCCGGGTTTAGCTCCCAGAGGCACACTGGTGCTCCTCTAGAATTTGGATAAAAATCGTTTTCACGGGAATAAGGAATCTTGATCAAGCCAGGTGGGTCTTGACAAACGAAATTGCTGCTTGTGCTGGCTATACCGACAAGCACCCACCTGTGCTAGTCCATGGCTTATTCAGCACAGGAATCTGCATCAATTGAGCCAAGACAAAGGAAAGCTCAGGGAGGCAGCACCCGTTTAGAAAAGCATTTGTACTTCGAAGAGTCGGCCAATGATGTGAAAAGACATACCCATGGCAAATAGTTTTCATCATGGGCAGAATTTCACGGAGCAATATTGCTGGGAGAGAAAAGGCACCACCTGAGTGAGCCATGCTCAACAAAACTACCTAGGGCAGGAGCCCGGTTGCCCCCAGGCACTAGGCGTGTCAGGCCTCAGCATTGTAAGGAGAGTTCACTGAAGTCCCTGAGTGAAGTTTTCTCCGCTGTCCTACGTCTACGTTCCTAAAATTTACTCTGTGGTTTCTGATGATCCTGGGTTATGAACGGCCACCATTCACCGTTCTCCTTACACTCGTGCGTCTCCATCGACCTTAAAAGAAAGGGAGGACATGCAACTGCTGGCAGGTAAATTCAGCAAAGTTTGTTTCAACACAAAAGACACAGCTCTGTGGTGACCCGTCTTCCACGGTAAAACATTTAATTTCAACTCTCTTTTATACACGTGTGTCTGTGGATTTCAACATTTCAGTGCACAGATTAGCACATTCCCATAGCGGAGTGAACCTCCCTTCCGTTATGTCTATAGGTATTTCTTCTTCCTATGGGCAGCTGGACAGTAATTTATCTGGGGAACGTCTGGTAAACCAGGACAATGGTGCTTCCCCAGCTTTCTGTGATGAAGGGCCAGGCCATTGGTTACCTTTATAAAAGTCTCCTGACACGTCCTAGTGATGTCTGTTTCTGGGACCATAGTGGCTTCCTCTTCCTCGGTTGGTCTTGTTGGTAGGTGCTGTCCAGTTGGTCTGCTTCAAAGCAACCCCAATGTACAGGACAAGGAAAGGCTTGCCAGTCCTGGGCCACCCTCATTTCTTTCTGATGTTTGAACCCATCGTTGCAGCTCCCGTGGCCATGTATCCTTCAAACGGCCTGGCCCTTTGTCACTGATCCTCCCCTTTAATCTGACCAAAACTGTTCGTCATCTGGTCCTCTCTCTGACAAGGTTCTGCCTAGTTTTACTAGTCCTCCACTACCTGACAGTGTATCAATGATTAGCATAAGGTTTTCAGTGGTGTATTTCGTCATCCTCAGTGTGTCCTTATTGGGGGCTCTTACAACTCTTGTTACAATCCATACACCAATTGTATCTGACATAGTCATACGTATATTGCCATCATTCTTTTCTAGACATTTACTTTCTATTGAGCCCTTGGGATCAGCTCCCCTTTCTTTCCTCCTCCCCCACTCGTGGTTCCTTGATAGATTATAGATTGTTATTATTTTCATATCTCACATCGACCATTGTCTCTTTTATCCTCAGCTTTCTGTTGCTCCTCTCCCTGCGAGGGGTGTGCGGTTATATGTCATTTGGTATCTCTATTCCCATTCCTGTTCCTGGGTTCCATGTGTTGTGAGTTTTATCTCTTGCTAATACCTATGCACTCTAGTCCAGAGTGGGAAGCGGCACTGGGGTGATGATAGTGGGCGATGATGAGACCTCAAGGGGTCAGAGGCAGATTGTGTGATTCATTGGTGCGATCCATATCTCCTCAGGGGGGCCTCCACCCAGTGGGACACAGCATCTGGGAGGCTTGTGGCTTTCTCCTGAGACAGCATGGTGGCCAAGGGCCCAGGCATTGAGGGTGGGACTCTGGGCCTGGGGTGGCAGCACTTGCAGAAGCCACCCCTTCCCCCAGGCACCCACCTGGATATGGATGAGCACGTGAGACAGTTGGCTGTGAACTTTGAGGGTGGCCTCAGTGTCTCAGAGCAGGTGGGGTCTGGCCTGAGTCAGCTCCCACAGCTCCAACCAGGAAGCCCTGCCCCCAGGCGGGGGTCAGCAGTTATCCCAGCATGCTCATTCCTCCCCCTCAGCTTCTGTCTGGTCAGCCCTTCAGCTTCCTGGCTGGGTTTAGAACTTGTCCTAAGCTCCCAGAGGCCCACCGTCCTGAGATCTTGCTCAGCGCTTCAGGCCTTTCTGCAAACTCTCCTCCCAGGAGCCCATTATCACTAGCAGTTTACCCCTTGCTCTAACGATGCTCCAGGAGGCCTGCTTGGGAAGTGTTGGGCTGTTGCCTGGTTCAGTCCCACTAACTGCTCCTCAGGAGAAAGAAGAGGTTCCCTGCTCTTGGAAAGATTTACTGGCTTGCAAACCCTCTGGAGGATCCCCATGAGTCAGCAGGTGGGGTCATTCTAAAGCCAGGCACTCTGCAGGTAGCCACGTTGTGTGCCACCCAGGCATGCTGTGTGTTTGGAAGAGACTGCACACCCTTCAAAGGTAGAAGCTGCACCCCTCCATGGTTCTTGCATGCAGCAAATGCAGGGACCCTGAGACTCCGGGCCAGCCTCTGGGCTAGGATCATGGGCAAATCGTTATCTCGCCTAAGCTCCATCTGGGCTGGACAGGCAGTAGCTTGTACTGTGACCTGGGTCAGCCTGGGGCTGTGCAGGGCATCCTCAGCCCAGCTCAACTCTTCCCAGAACACCCCTGCAGGTGCAGGGAGCCCTTGGCTTGGGAAAGTGACCCTACTAAGTGGGCTTTGTGACCAGGCTCCCTGATCCACCGACCCAGGTTTGCCTCCTCCACAGGCTGCAGACAGCAGGGGCTGCCCTGAGTTCCCTGAACTCGGGCTATCTCCAGAGACAGTGTGGGCAGGATCTGGAGGGTGTGGAAGTGAGTCGTGCTGGGAAAGTGGATGGAGGAACGGAGGGTAGGGTAGATGCTGGGTGGGCTGAGGGGGCAGGAGATGCCCTGCAGAGTTCTAGAACCAGGGCTGAGGGATGTGGGAGCTGTTGGGACCAGCTGGCCCTTTTGTGAGTTTTAGGAGCTGCCTGAATTCCATCCACATTGACCCTCTCCAGCCCCACCTTTGGCAGATGCTGGAAGAGAAGTTCAAGGTCTTCCGGGAGAAAGGGCAGAGTGTGGGGCTGCCAGGGTGCAGGCCCTGAGGGAGCTGGCAGGTGCCCTGGAACTCGCCTCCCCCAGCTCCATGGCCCAGAGTCAAGTCCACAGGAGCGGCGTTGAGGCCACATGGGTGAGGCTGGACAAGGCAATGAAAGCCCGCAGAGAGGTGGGTGCTCAGAGGGACAGGCCAGTGACAGCCAAGGGGCTCGGGACAAAGGGGCCTACCCCAGATGTGTGTGCATGTGTGTGCGTGTGTGTGTGTGTGCTCATGTGTAGGGGTGGGCATGTGGGTGTGTGCATGCATACTTCTGTTTGTATTCTCGTGTGCACATGTTTGTATGAAGGGGCATGGCTGACTCCAGCTCCCAGCATCAATCATCCTTCCCCGTCCAACCACGCTCCTTCCTGCCCCCAGTTTGGAATCGTTCAGCGCAGGTCACTCCTTGTGGCAGGACCACGAAGTGGGCTCTCCCAATGCTCCCTGAGCACGGGCCGCAGTTTCGTTGGGGGCACAGGCCCTGCTGGTCTTCTTGCTGGCCACCACTCTTAGAGCTCCCTGCCGCCCCTCCCCACACCCTCCTTTCGCGGGATCTGGTGTCTCAGTGCACTGAGCACCTGACAGGTCCTGCAACCGAAATCCTGGGGCTGGGTGGCCCCGGGGCCAGCCCTCTCCTCACTGACTGTTGGAGGTGCTACAGGCAGACCCCCTGACAGGCAGCCCACTCGCTCCCTGAGCCGCCGTCTCATGTGCTCAGGGATCCCCATCTTATTGCCTTCCTCCCAACATGCGTGTCAAGACCCTTTCCTCCCTCCGGCCCTGCCTGTGGCCCCCGGGCCTCATCAGGAACCTGCTGTGATCAGAGGAAACCATCCATCTTCTAACCACCGAAGGGCCAGAAGGCGCGAATGTACAGCGATGATAATAGGTAAAGGTCACGGTAAAGTCACAGAGGACAGGAAAGACAGGGGCGAGAGAATACAATACAGAGTCAGACATGTTTTATTAGGCATGCTCACGTCAGCTCCTCTTGATGGACCACGTGGAACTGGGAGAAGTGGAACCTTTGCTATCTTGGGACGTGTATAGGGAGCCTGGAGACACACCTCTTCAGTAGTGACATGGGTCACAAGGTGGGCGGTATCTATCGTAAGGCCCCTGTACTTGAGCTCACCAAGGTGAGGAAAGCTAATACCTGCATTGGGGGAAGCTACAAGGGGGGCAGGGTGTCACGGTGGGAAGAGAGGGCAAAAGGATCATATCTGCTTCTACACAGAGATACAATCAGCCATGTGCTCACATTAAGGCAGCCTAGCTGTTAACGGAGAATCCGTGGGAATGATTTTTAAAGCAGGATAATGTACTTGGACTTTACCTCTAACTTACCATAGTAGAGGCTTTCCTACCGTGGAATACCAGCTTTCCAGATTCTCCCTGTTATAAGTTAGGGAATAGAGTCTTCGTCCTATTTCCCTCCGTGTTAAAGCCCCACAAATCCCCAAGCCACAGTCTTTGCTCAAAAGGAGGTGGCCCTGTTCTAAGGGAGAAAGTTGCTGGCCCTCCTTCCCGCTGTGCCCTCGACTTCCACAAGGCGGCGCTCGAGCTGTGGGGCCACATGCAGAAGGTGGTCCTGGTGGAGGGTGCTGTCCTTGGCCACGACCTGGTGTCTGTGGAGGTTCTGCAGTGCCAGCACCGCCTCCTGCAGGGGAGGGCCCCAGTCCCTCCCCCCGCAAGAACCCCTCTTCTGTAGGCAATGGATGGATGAGGAACCCTCACCCCCAGCTGACCCCAGGCAGGACTGCAGCCCGCCCCTTCCCCCTCTGGGATAGGGGTGACGGGCCTGGGTTTGACCTAGGCTGGGGTACAGCCAGGATGGCCTGCAGAGTCCTGGGTGGAGGAGCATTCAGCCTGCTCTCTGCCAGCTGCAGAGGGAGCTGGTGGCTGTGGACGAGGTGGTGGTTCAGATGCGGATGGAGGCCATCCAGGTACACCCTGCGGTCCAGGAGGGCCTGGCCGAGCAGCTGGCTGAGGTGCTGGAGGCCTGGGCCACCTGAACATGAAGGCCTGGGAGCAGGGCCAGCAGCTGGAGTGGGTAGCCCATGGCCACGCCTTCCTCAGGCACTGCCAGGAACTGCTGTATGTGCCACCCCACCTGGATGCGGGCTCGCTCTGTCCCATGCGGGTGGGGGCACCCAGCTCTTCCCTGCCTCCTCCCTGTTCTGCCCTCTGGCCCTGAGACCTGTTCCCATGCCCTGTCCCCCACCCAGCACTCAGGCTCAAGAGAAGCAGGCGCTAGTCTATATCCTCAGAAGGGCCAGCTGGGGCCAAGAAGACACTGGGGCAGGAGCTCTGCCTGACAGCCCAGGCAGTGCGGCCGGCGGGGTAGCAGCTGCTGGACACCAGCTACGTCATGGCCCCAGAGATGTGCGCGCTGAGGGCTAGGGCCAGGGTGGTGCGTGGCCAGAGCTCCCTTTCCTGCTGCTCCCTGCTCCACGGTAACCCAGCCCTATCCCACCCAGGCGACACCCTGCGCCCCTCCCAACAGCCCTCTGCCCCCCAGGTCACAGTGTCTCCGGGAACTGGACAGGCAGCTGCAGGAGCTCCGGATGGCCTGGGCCCTTCACCAGGACCACTGCCAGGTGAGCCAGGACTAGGAGGAGCTGCGGGGAATGCTGGGTCAGGCCGCGGTCTGGATGGCCTCCTGAGAGGACCTCCTGCTAGACCCTGACTGTGGGGTGAGCAGGAATCCGCCCCTTAGAGGGCCACATGCCTGGCACCAGGACTTGGAAAGGCAGCTGGTGGCCCAGGAGGAGAAGCTCACCCAGCTCCAAATGCAGGTGAGGGTGTGGAGTGCGGGACTGAGGAGGGGTCGAGGGGCCTCCACCTGCGGTGGGGTCTCCAGAGCATTGATCTGCCCTGAGGGGCACACCTTCGGGGAAACAGCCACAGGGTCCTGTCCTCCATGGGCAGTCTGGCTCTGTGGGGTCCATCACAGCTTCTTCTGCCCAACTGCTCCCTCCCCTCCTCTTCCTGGTTTCGCCCTGTGAGAGTTGCCCCCAGAGCAAGCCCTGTGGGACACACAGGGTCACTATGGGTGGAAACCAATCAATAATCTCATGGGTGCAGAGCACACTCTGAGGAACACAGGGGAGGTGACACTAGCTACAGAGAATCTGAGTGGAGCAAGGGTTTGTAATCCTTGTGTAGGCTGGGGGTGGGGCTGATAGGGGGGGATTGATACCACAGGATCCTGTGGGACTGAAAGTGAGGACCTGAGGGTGGACGGGCAGAGGGAGTGCCCCATCCTCTGAGGCAGGAAGGTGGTCAGCTAGGGTGAGTACGGAGGAAGATGAGCAGGGGCTGCTGCAGTCACGCAAATGTCACGTAAGAATCTCACTTTAGTATAAAATGTTTGTCTCCATTGCAAAGCCACCTCTAGCAACTAGGATCCCCTCTCTCCCCATCTGGAGTTGACGAGTGAAGAAAATCAAAAACTGAAGCAAAGCAGTCCACAGGACTAACGGACCACCAACACCACAGCCCTCCATCCTTGTCCTGGAGACCAGGAGAGTTAGATGGTGCCCAGCCACCGCCTCAAACTGCTCTGGTTGAGCTCAAACTGGCAACTTGTGCACAGCTTGAAAGCCAATGGAAGGTGACTTCATGAAGAGGGCATTACAAGTTTGACAGGGACTGCTGGAACCCCGAGACCAAGGCCCTTCAAATCCAAAACAGAGCGCAGCTCCGGGAATCACCCCTGCCCAAGCAACAGTCGAGCTGATAAAGTGAACACATGGCACCTCTGAGGCAAGTGCTTCCCAGAGCAAAGGGGAGCATTTGCCCTCAAAGTTCAGGAGGGAGGGAGGGGCCAGGGAGAAGGCAAGAAGAGTGCTGTGTTATATTATGAGAGCTGCAAACAAAATGTGTAGAAATTGTTAAACTGCTCTGCATGTTTCCACTTAAAACAAAACCCTCTATATTAAAATTCATATATATATGTGCATTATATATATATATATATATATATATATATATATATATATATGTCAAACCTAAGGTCAGAAAAAGGCATGCCCCGGGCTGCTGCTCATGGCAAGGTCAGTGGTCTGAAACCCATCAGAAAGACGCGGCTCGGCTGTCTGCTCCCGTAGTGACAGCCTCAGAGACGCAGGGGCCGTCGTGTGCTGTCCTATAGGGCCTCGATGATAGAAATCGACTCGATGGCAATGTTTTGAGTGCTTTGAAGGTCAGAAACTGTAGACAGTGATCTATAAACGTCCTTCTCTCCTGTAAGGTGTCTGTAACACAATCAAAGGAAAACAATCGGTCTGCTCTCCAGATCTTCAATGGGACCATTTCCAGGGAGCCTGGCCACACACTGCCAGGCTGTGCCTCCTCAGATCCGCTGGCACTGCTAGGAAGGTTGTGGGCCCTGCAGAGGTGGGGTAATCTCCAGCCTGTTCCCCAGCAATAGAGGCACTAGGCCAAGACTGGAAGAGCCCCGGCAGGGGAGAGTGGGGAGGTTGAGGCAGTCACTGTGCCCTGCTTCTGAACACTCTTCATGTGGCTGCTATGGTCACCCTTGACCTCAGGGAAGGCCAAGGGTCACCAGGGCAGAAAACACTTCCTTTTTATGGTGAGGGCCATATCGCGTCTCAACTTCACTGCTAATTAGCTGTGGTCTCTAGCAAGTAACCCAGCCTCTCGGTGCACCCAGTTTCCCCAGTGCTATCTGGAGTCCCCAGAAGGGCCAGGTACAGCCAGGCTGCTTGCAGCTGGGCCAGAACCAGCAGCTGCCCTCACCGTGCCCTGAAGCCAGAAGCCCAGAACTCAAAGGCTGAGCTTTGCTGAAGGTCGTCTGACATGGCCTCTCAGCTTAAGTAAGGGGTCCCAACTCCAGGCTGCACAAGTTGCTCCCTGGCACACGTGGCCCGGGCCCCCAATGTGGGCACACAGAAAGCCAGTTCACCTCTCAGGGGTTTGGCAGAGCCGCAGCACAGCAAGGGTCTCCCTGGAAGCCCGTCCAGCCCATGCCCAGCACCTCCCCCAAACTCACCCCTGCTCCAGGCTGCTGGTACTCACTGTAGGTCCTGTCACCACTGCTGGGCCCTGGGGGCAGTGCTGGGCCGCCACTCCAGCAGGCTCTCCGCTAGTGGGGCAGGCTGCCCCCTGGTGGCCACCCATCTTCACTTGGTGCTGAAACATTGCAAACTTGGTTAAGAGGAGCTGAGAAGAGAGGAGAGGGGTCACAGGGGGCTCTGGCTGGTGGGCTGTGAGACACCTCAGTGAGTGACTGGGCAGGGCAAGACTGGACAGCCACAGAACTTGCCCCTCTACGCAGAGAGGGGAATAGGAAGCCACAGCTGTTCTCATTCCAGACTGATGTTCCCCATCAGCGCCTTGTGCATGCAGCCCCCCCTCCACCACCCGTCTTCCTTCGGCTCCAGGGCACCTTCCTTGCCCCTAGCCCCTTCCTCACTAGGGTGTGCTCATAGTCCTCTCTCCTCTGGCCACCAGCTGCTGGCTGCTCAGCCAGCTCTGCAAGTCCTTGGCTTCCCTCAGGAAGCCCTGCAGTGTCAGCATCCTCTTCAGATCCTGGCCCCTGTGGTGACAGCTGAGTCCCCCAACAGTTAGTGTGCATGTGTCCACACTCTGGAGGACAAGGGACTCAATCAAAGGGGCTGCCTGAAGGACAAGGTTCTTCATGGTCTTTGCCCAGGCTGCTCCTCTGGATTCAAGAAGCAAACCCAGGGCAGGGGGAGTTGGGGCTGGCGAGGGTGTGGCTGTGGGGAAGGGCAGGTGACTGGATCCAGGGAGCCGAGCCCCTGCCCTGCAGGCTCTCCTCAAAGGTTTGTGGGAAGAGGAAACAGTGAAGGACTCATCTTTTCCTGACACATGTCTACAGGCCTCTGTCACGGTTCTCTTCAAGGCAGGGGTAGCATCTAGGGGAATAAGCAACCCAAGCCAGTTTTCTGGTACCCCTGGATGCAGTGACCCTCACTGTTGGGCTGCCAACTCCCACAGTGTCTTCAGCTGCTTCCAGAGCCTCCCCTGCATCACACCCAGCTGCTCTGAGACCTCAGTTACAAGGATCTACATATAACTTCCTCCCTGGGGGATGGACAACAGAAAAGTGGGTGAAGGGAGACAAAATATGTAAGATCTGACAAATTATCAAGGGTTCATGAGTGAGGGGGGAACAGGGAGGGCGGAGAAAAATGAGGACATGATGCCAAGGCCTTAAGTGGAGAGCAAATGTTTTGAGAATGATGAGGGCAATGAATGTACGGATGTGCTTTACACAACTGATGTATGTATGGATTGTGATAAGAGTTGTATGTGCCCCTAATAAAATGATTTTAAAAAATTAACTCATTTATATTTCTTAGGACAATGCCATTTGTATTTCAAAGCAACATTCACGAAAACTATTTTTCACCTTCACTATCTTCTATTTAGTTTTAAACTGTGCAAAAACAATTCTTATGCCTTTTTATGAGATGTAATACAAGTAGACATAAATTTATGCATAATTAAAAATGTGAATGAACAAAATATTTTGTTAAAGAATTTGAACTTTTGTGAAGGAGATTTCCCTCCTCAAAGGTGTTGTTGGTTGTTATGTGCCATTGAGGCGATTCTGACTCCCTGTGACGGGAAGGAAAGGCACACTGTGCTATAGTGTAAGGGTTTTCAGCGGCTACTTCCTCTGAAGTGGGCAGTGGAACCCTTCTTTGTATTCTGTTCTTAGCCTGGAAGTTTCCCTGACACCTCTTCACTTCGGGTAACCCTGCTGGCATTTGAAATACCAGTCACGTGGCTTCCAGCATCACAGTAACACACAACTCACCACAGCACCACAAATGGACAGACAACAACAGGATAGGAGTCTTCATGGGAGCAGGCAGTCACGTCTTCACTCTCTCAATGGGGATCAGTGAGTTCAAACTGCCAGTCTCTCTGTTACAGCCGCACATGCAACCACTGTGCTGCTAGGTACATTCCCCTAAAATTCTGCCTAGAAAAATCTGTGGAACAGTTCTTCTCTGTCACAGAGGGTCACTGTGAGCCAGGATGGGCTCTGAGACACACAAATGCAACACCATGAAGCCACCTTACTCTGTCCTGCTCTTATTTAACTCTACTCTTTTCTGAGCTATCTTTTCCATATATTCAGAAGAGACTGGCACTGAGCAGTGTTAATTCCACCAAGGCCAGGAAGGAGATCAAAGAGTCACAAAGGACTATCTCTTTGCTCTCATGCCACTGCACTAAGGAGGCTTGGGTGGCAGCTGGAAGCTGCACATTTCACTCCCTGTCCCTACACTCTTGGCTGAGTCTCCTCAGAGTGAGACTGCCCCTTTACCCAGCTCACTGCATTGGCTGTCTTGCTCTGAAAAGAGAATTCGCACATGTGAGTCTGACTGGGTGACAGATGGGAATCTTAATGCTGCTCTTTGGAATATGAAAGGCCTCGGATCAGAGTGCTTCAGGGGAGTGATGTCTGCAGAAGACCTGCTGGTCTCCCAGTTAGAAAGAAGCCTTCCCCTTTGCCTCAGAGGTGCGTTCACTGTGGGTGGCAAGTCAGATCCTTGGGCTGGCACTCTCAGTAAACAGATCATATGGGCACCTTGAGAAGTGCTTGCTCACTGACCCAGCTCCCGAGGGATGTAAATATACCAACCAGGATGACTAAGGACACCAGTGCCTAGAATGATCACATTCTTTGCATGTGTACAAATGAGGTGGGCAGCCACCTTCGCTGATGGTGGCTGCACAGTGTCTGGAATCACACCTGGCTAGGTGGACCATTGAAAGAGTTGGTGACATGATAATAGGGAGTACACCCCCTTGCCAGTAAAGCTGAGGAAATGGCATTTGAGGAAGCAGGGGCAGCTGGGTCACCAGCATGAAGTCAGCGAGAATGTTGCTTGTGCCTCCTTTGTTCACTGGTGGCTGCTGGCATCTGGGTAGTGAGGACACCATGGCTACTTCCAGAATTCTCCACGGTCCCTGGTTCCACTCTCAAGTCGCTGGCTTCATCACTACCACTGCCATCGAGTTGATTCTGACTCACAGCAACCCAAAAGGACAGAGTAGAACTGCGGCTGGTGGGTCTGGGGGGCTGTGGATCATTATGAGAGCATTTCTATCTTGCAGTAGCTAAAGGGTCCAAAATGCTGGCCTTATGGTTAGCAGCCCAACATAACCCACTTGGTCATGAACCCTTGCCAGCTGATCCAGGGAGTCCATTCCCAAGTGCATATCTAAAAGAATGAAAGACGAGTACCCAGATGGATGCTGCACTAATCACTATGGGCAAAAGGTAAACAATAAGCCAACAATACCCATCAGTAGAAGAATAGAGAAAATATGACCTACACAGAATGGGATATACATATAGTCTGCCACAAGAAAAGTAAGGCCTTTGATTCAGACAGACTCTGTAACACAGGTGAACGCAAGACATGTAGTAAAAGACGCCAAACACCAAATGCCATGTATTGTGAGTCCATTTAGAGCAAAAATGCTGGACAGGTAAATCCTGTAGAGCCATAGAGTAGATTGGTGGTTTCCCAGGGTGGGGTGGGAGGGGCAATGGGGAATGACTGCTTAATGGCTGCAGGGTCGATGAAAATGTTCTGGAACTGGATGGTGGAAAGCTTTCACAGTGTCCTTAAAACTACTCTTAAAAAGGGGAGAGAAAGAATCTGCAGAAAGCACAGTTCTGATTGACTCACATGAATGCGGTCACCAAGAATTGGAATCCACTAGAATTGGAATAGCAGCTAGACTATTGTTTCCTTGGGAGGTGCCTCCAGGAAGGACCAGTGGAGAAGGGTAATACTGATAGAGCAAAGGGAAGAGGCCGATAAAGAAATGTCATTGAGTAGGTTCCCAGAGACAGTATAAATCCTCTTGTCGTTGTCCCACCCAAAGGCTGAGGGAACTGGAGTGTGGCTCCACCTATCCTCATGTGTCATTGGTTAAAGTGGCATTAGGTCCTGGAGGATGTCAACTCCCCTGTCTGCTCAATGACTGTTCCCTGTGTGGGGAGTTACATGTGCTTCCTGTGAGACCATTGGCATTTATGGGAGTGGTGGGTGCCAAATGCTAATACATGGGCACATTAGCAGCTGCTACAGCAAGTGCTGTACATTTTTAGCTGCTTGAGTGACAGGTGGGCCCTACCTCCTGCCTATATTCAGTGGTAGGGTGTTCAGATGGGGGCATCCGAAAAATAATAAGGCCCTATTCTTTGCAAATAGACATTATTATTATTTTAATCTGTCCCAACCCCCTTTCTTATCTGTCCCTGTGAACTACCTCACTGGCTGAAACATCAGGTCCCTGGGGAAGACATCACATTTCAATACGGTCACAAGGCTGTTTTCATTGGCCCAGTGGAGACACTGACATAAGATGTGTCAACTAGACGCTTTTTCTGGAGCATTTCCAAACAAAAAACGAAAAAGAAAGTCCCGCTTTTGCAAGTGGCCTGGCATCTAAGAAGCATAATTCAGAAGCACATGTCCCGCCACGTGGAGGAGGCAGTCTATGTTGCGAGATTACAGCATGTGCCCTGAGAGACAGACACAAAGAACACAGGAACATGCCAGTGGTGGTCAGGAACTGTCGACAGAGCCAGCTGTCCTCTTGTTCTCCCCACCTTTCCATTTTCCTAGGATTCTCTCTTCCAAGTATTGGTCTCTTTACCTGTTTACAACCAAATGAGCCCCAAATAAGATCCAGATCATAGAAATAGAAGGAGGAAGTTGGATGGAGACTGCAGTTCCTACTCCCCGGAAGCCATTCAGACTCCCTGAAAGAAGGAGACACTGTGATGGAATTAGCTCTGGATTCCTGACATTTATTGAGGAATGCTCAGGGAATAAGCACCTGTGGGGGGAATCAAGGAAGGGCACAAGAGGGAAATCTCAACAGAGGTCTCAGCCCTGCCTATGGAGAGTGTCATAGTCAGTGTTCCCTAGAGAAACCAAACCAGTTATATAGCTGTAACTGGAGATATTGATATATCCACCAGGGCTCCTATGGTTAACCACTGCACCGGCCACTCATTGCCATCAAGGTGGACTCAAAGTGACTGTGTAAAACAGTATAGAACTGACCTTTTGGGCGTTGGAGACTGTAACTCTTCAGGAGATTACGAAGCTTCATCTTTCCCTCAAGGAGCCCTTGGTGTTTTCAAACTGATGTCCTTGCTGTTGAATGCCCAAAGGGCCACCCACTACGACACCAGAGCCCCAGAGAGTGAGGCTTATTTCTAGGAATTGGCTCACATAGGGAAATGGCAAGTTCCAAATTCATAGGTCAGGCAACAGCCTAAAGAGCTCTGTAGATGTTCATCCTAAAATCCATTGGTTAGGTGATGGGAAAAGACAAGAATAAGAATGGTCAGAACACACCCTAGGGAAACTCCCTTTCTGCGCTGTAGGCCTTTGGCTGATAGGTTTACCCCTTCCCACATTATGGAAGGTATTCTATTTTGCTTGAGACCAACTCCTTCATAAGAGAAAATAGATGAGGTGAACAAGCGGCCATCTAGCTCAGAAGCAATAAAGCCCACCTGGAAGAAGCACACCAGCCGGTGCGATCATGAGGTGCCAAAGGGACCAGGTATAAGGCATCATGCAAAAAAAAAAAGAATATATATATATATATATATATATATATATATATATATATATATATATATATATATATATATATATATATATATATATATATACCACAGAGAATGAAGGGGGAAGTGCAGAGTGGAGACCAGAGGCCCAAATGCTTTCTCTCCCCAACTACTAGGATCCAAATTCTACCTTGCAGGACTGGATAGGGCAGAGGCTGTACACTGGTGCATATGGAAGCTGGAGGCACAGGGAATCCAGGGTGGATGATACCATCAGGACCAGGGGTGTGAGGGGTGATACTGGGAGAGTGGAGGGTGAGTGGGTTGGAAAGGGGTAACTGATTACAAGGATCCACATGTGACCTCCTCCCTGGGAGATGGACGGCAGAGAAGGGGGGAAGGGAGTCTCCGGAAAGGGCAAAAGATGACAAAATAACAATCTGTGGATTGTCAAGAGCTCATGAGGGATGGGGAGCGGGGACAAAAAAAGAGGACCTGATGCGGAGGGCTTAAGTGGAGAGCAAATGCTTTGAGAGTGATTAGGGCAAAGAATGTACAGATGTGCTTTATAAAATTGATGTATGTATATGTATGGATTGTGATAAGAGTGGTATGAGCCCCTAATAAAATGTTTAAAAAGCAAGAGCAAATAGATGAATGCTTGTTTGACCAAAAAACTGGGCACCATAGCCTTGCCACATTGATATGCAAAAGGAGCCATCACAGGGAGCTCTGTAACTGGGACCTGGCCAAGTGGTGACCAGTAGCCTGGGACTTTGTAGCCTAATGTGTTGCAGCAAATTGCTTACTAGTTCTCCTCTAGCTATAGTCTTTGTAACGCCTACCAATGACAGGGTGGAACTATGCCACCGAGGGAAGTAGAAAGCATGCTAAAAATATCAGTAAAGTGCATGGCATCCTCGAAGAGGTGAGACCATTCAAATAAGACCTGTAGACCCCTAATGTGGGGATTGGTCGGTATGGTCATCCTGGGTGAGTTAACTCAGAAACAGAAAGTGGAGTTTCAAGAGCACCGAGAAAGACGAGCCAGCAGTGGAGTGAGCTCTTTGGACCCAGGATTATTACTCTGAGCACCACCTCTGTCCAGGAGACAGAGATCCCTGACACTGGATGCATCAGGAGACACTGAAAAACAGTGGCAGATAAATAGCTCATGGAAGCACAGGCAGCAGCACCAAGACCCCAGAACAGGGAGCTCGCCAGCACACAGAAGGAGAAAGCTGAGTGTTTTGGGTCAAGGCTTCCAGACAAAGCGGGCTGCCTCAACGCACCTATCAGCAGAGCTGAAAGAACTTTGCACACGGTCCCAAGCAGAGCAGAGGTCAAGGAGCTGCAGGGCACAGGCCAAGGACCAGAAAAAGTTCTGCCTCTGGACACCACTGGGAAGAGACTGTCCTGACTGAAGAACTATATCCCCAGTCATTTCTCATCCTGAATTGTCACCTGCTAGGTCCCCAATTAACCCCAGAAAAATAAGTATTGTTTGCGAGTTCTGTGTGGCCATTGCCACTTAAGGATTATCAAACCCAGCAGAGAAGAAGAGAGTGTCATGGTACGGATGGTTGGTGTCAGAAACTGTGAAAAGAAAGGAGGGTGGAGGCATTTTGATCTCTGTCTCATAGGAATCAGCCTTGGGCTGTTTATCTTGATTTTCCTCCATTGCCTTTTGTGAAGTTACAGGGGGGTCAAATGCCTCCACTATGCCATTTATACCCCTACATTGACAAGTCGTTGGATGAAGGTTAGTTTGGGAAGGAGCAGACCATGGATGAGCTCTCATCAGCTGAGGCAATCCCGATAGGGGCCAGACAGCTGGGACCTTTTCTATCAGTGGCTCTCTCAGCAGCTGGGGAAATCAGACTCTTGGCCCTGAGAGGAATCTGGGTGACACACTCATCTATGACAATACCCTGAAGAACAAGCTCCCACAAAAACCTGGCTGAGAACTCTCGCCTAGAACACAGGAGTGCATGCCTAGCTAATAATAGCCATTTACTGAAGGCCCTATGATTGGAACTGTGCTTCATTTACAGATGGAAAACTAGAGGAAGGGATTTAAGGTGGCTAAGTTAATAAGTGACAGAGACAAGATTCAAACACAAGTTTGAAGCTGGTACTGTTAGCTTTTTTTCCAGGGCTGGGTTTTAGATGAGGCAAATGAGACACTTGTCAGGCACACAAGGTAAAGAGGCCTTCCCTCTCCAGTGTGATTTTCCCCATAAGTCTGAATCATGGGCCTGGTGTGTCTTATTTGCCTTCCCTGAGTCTCAGAACCTGGTCTAGTCTGATTTGCTATTTGGAGGAATAAGCCAGAATGCTCAAGTACTCTGAGTCAAGTCCCAATCTCCCCTGGAATTGTTCAGTGGGACTTACCAGCCTCTTCCTTCGTGTTTCACTTTTCTAGAAACCTCCATGGAGGACTAGCTCTCATGAAGAGAGCTTCAAAAAGCTCATGGCAAAATTCCATTATTTTTTCGTATCATTTTTCCACACGCTTTTGGAAGCTCCCTCCTCATCCCTTTCCACAGTCTTTCTCAAGGAAAGAGACTGTTGCTAGTTGATGTCAGATGCCGGAGTCTGTTTTCTACTCAGAATGCTCTGCACAAACTCTATCAACAAATAACGCAGAGTCAAACGTGCTGTGTGTCTTTAAGTTGATGTCAGCTCATAGTGACCCTAATGGACAGAGTAGAACTGCACCCAAAGGTGTCCTAGGCTGAGATCATTATGGGACCAGCTCATCAGGTCTTTTCCCCTTTAGAGCCCATGGGTAGGTTCAAACTACCAGCCTTTTGTTTAGCCATCCAGTCCTTAGCCATTGTACCACCATGGCTCTTTAAAACAGGGATTAGGTTGATTAATTTTAAAATCTCCAGGAACATTTGAAAGCTGCTTCCCAGAACACCCTTCCCCAGATTGTTGATTAAGACGGGCATTTGGGGACTCATTTCTTTCTCATTTGTGTAAGTGCACTCTATGAGAGGGGTTTCCCTTCATAGATAGGTGATCACATACTATTTTTCCAAATTGAACCACTCTTGGTGGTATAATGGGTTAAGAGTTGGGCTGCTGCTAATGGCAAAGTTAATGGTTCAAACCCACCAGCTACTCCTTGGGAGAAAGATGAGGGTTTTCTGCTCCAGTAAAGATGTGCAATTCTGAAAATCAGCAGAGCCAGTCTATTGTGTCATGTATGAGGTCAACCCCATGGCAGTGGATTTGGTTTTGGTTTGGGTCTGTGGGGGAAGTCCTTAAGTCATTCTTTAGTCACATGGAGGAGTCCCTGGGTAGTGCAGTTGGCTAACATACTGGGCTACTAACTCATAGGTTGGAGCTTCAAGCCCAGCCAGAAGTGTCTCTGAAGAAAGGCCTGGTGCTGCATTTCAAACAACAACAACAAAATCAGTTATAGAAAAAAACAACAGAATGTCGTTCTACTCTGGCCCAAAGGAGTCCCTATGAATCAGAGTTAACTTCATGGCAACTGGCATGGGTTTGGTCCATGGGAAAAAAGAACCCTTCATAATTGCCTCCATGCCCAATAGTTCCTTTCCTGTATCCCTAGACCACCCCAGCACCCTCAGCATCTTGCCTTATAATTGCCATGGGTCCGTCTGTCTTCCCAATGGGCTAGACCGTGATGCAGCCGCTGCCGACACAGAGGGATTGTGCACTCCCTGCATGATCTACAGTCCTCATGACATATATCTTGAATGAAGATTAAGTGATCCTCTCTAGAGCTTAGCTCAGGTGAATCCACTACCTCAGCTGGAACCGAAGTGGTGCCAGACCAATATCTGTTTTTAAAAGATAGAAGGGCATTCCTAATCTTTGTGGAGAAACAGAGAGGATTTAGTGAAATGTTTCTGCAGTTGAGGCTACAGATGATCTGTTGACATGGTCTAAAAGGTTGTAGGTGGTTTACTGTCTCTCGGTACCATCAACTTTGCATTTTGTCCTGACTTAGCAAATTGGTTGGGATTTCGGCTTACTGACAAGGACCTTCAGAAAGAATGTGGTTGCAGGAGCAAGTTTAAGAAAGGAAAGAGCTTTGAAGCAGCCCTCACTGAGTGCCAATCCAAAACTCTGTAACCCAGCACCTCAGAGGGCTTGACCTGGGATGGACTATGGCAGCAGCACCATGAGCCACTTCCTCCAGTGGCCCTGACTGAAGGCTCAGAACCTGCCTCTGATTGGCAGCTGAGAGATACTAGGACCGTCACCTGCCACATCGAATGTATTTCTCCTGGCAGTAAGAAATCCCCAAAGTACACTATGTTCGGGCAATCTTTCCAGCCTACAAGCAGTTGTTGCTTATCTCTGTTAGCTTTGTGCAGGGGAACAATCAGGCTTTGAAATTGAAAGACTTGCATGCATGTGACCCATGAGGTTAAGAGCCCAACGCATAACCACTATATTACCAGGGTTCCTGCCTCTTGAAGGATAGGTAAGCAACAAAAGGACCATTGCTCTTAAAACCTCTGATCTAGAGTGGCACACAACTCCTTCCACTTTTATTCTATTGGCCAAGCCCTTTGCTGGCAGGGCAGGGAAGTTTACTCTTTCCTTGGATGACTAGGAAGTGAGTGAAATTTTGTCATCTCATACAAAGGGAAAAGGGAAACATGCTCTATGATCAAATAAGTTTTTAAAAAAGTCAAAATATTCATAGAATCTGCCCAGTGTGGCAAAAGCATGAGCACTCCCATTGTAGAAGAAACACTGCTCTCGGGAACCACACTGTGCCTGGCAAGGGAGGCTGGGAGGATTTATGCTTGCTCACTTTGGCCAAGTCATTAAGCAAGGCTGATCAGTAGAAAAGGAAATCGGGTTTGGTGCGGGGATGTGTCATTGGATATGCAGGCGATTCTCCTTGAGATGTATTGGCCCACAACTTTGGACTCACATACAGCAGTGACCATGAAGATGGCATCGGACCTGGCGACACTTCATTTTCGTATATAGAAAGTTGACACAAACATCTCCTGGTGGTGTAGTGGGTTACACATTGTGTCCCTAACCTTAAACTCAGCAGTTCGAAAACAGCAGCACTCAGTGAGGGAAAGATGAGGCTTTCTACTCCTGTCAAGAGTTACAGGCTCAGAAACTCATGGGGGCAATTCTCCCGTCCTAGAAGGTCGCTATGCATCAGCAGTGACTCGATGGCAGGGAGATTAAGTTGATATTACCTATTTTAGAAAACGGTCCTGGTTATTCAATTAAGTAAGGCAGGTGCAGCCCTGTCACACAGGGTTTGTTTAGATAGCACAGTAGTGTCCACTCACTCATTAGCTCAGTGTGTCTGGAACCCCAATGTGTATTTCCACATGGGACAAGTCAGGTTGAAGACACTGGGGATTTGTGCTTTGTTGAGCAAGCCCTGGAATTGCAAGAGTTCTAAAAGGAGGTCAAAGTTCCTGTTTTTATAACTCTCTCTCACACACACAGACACACACACACACAGACACACACACACACACACAGAAAGTGGTGAACTTCACAGAACGTAGTGGGGACTTCAAAAAAGGGGGGTTGATAGCCGTGAACAGGGTTGGGATGGGTCTTGGTCTATCCATTTGAAAGTCTCTAGGCTAAACAGAAATGTCCTGGTGGTATAGTAGGTTCGGTGTTGGCCTGCTAACCACGAGGTCAGCAGTTCTGAATCCACCAGTTCCTCCATGGAAAAAAGATGAGGCTTTCTATTTGAGTAAAGAATTATAGTCTCAGAGACTCATTGGGGCATGTTTATTCTTCCCTACAGGGGCGCTGCGAGTCAGAATGAACTCAGTACAGTATGCAAAGAACAAGCTGTGCTAATACCATTCCAGAGAGACAGTGGTGTTCCAGGGACATTGGTTTCCCCTGACCCTGACCCTGAGGAAACAGGAGGTCTTCAGGTCCTCTCCTGCTGCTCTTCTTTACCATCCTCCCATATCCTCCTCTGCACTCCCAAGTGGTGGGCATGATTCATACACACAGAAATCCACTTACTCCTTTGGAAAAGTGGTTTACTTCACCCAAAAATTCGGAGAACTGTGTCGTCTCCCTTTCAAAGTAAATTATACGATGAACATACAATATTGATTGCAGGCATGTGGATTCTTAATCCTCAAGTTCCCATGAAACCCTGCTTTCCATGGCAAATCAGCCCGCCATTTCAGCACGCCAGTATTGCCAGGAGAAAGGAGCCTCAGCAGCCACCACTGCTCCGCAGCCTGCTTTTCACGGTCACGCGGGGATGTCAGAGTGCCCCACACCTCGTGCACTTGACTCAGTGCTTGCTTGCAGGGGTTGCATTTCGTTAGAGCCCAACAACTTCTGAGCATTGGCAAATTCCCCCAACCAAAGGTGGGCAGCGGCCTCATAATGTCACCAGTCATTAACCACCAGCAGGGTTGCGTTATGCTCGTCAGTGCTGTCATGTGCAAGGGGAAAGACAATTCCCACATGCTGCCAGCTGTGTTTGGGGAGGGAATGCCAGGTGGGGAAGCTGGGGGTCCTCACCCCAGCAGCCACAGTTCCTGGCTCCAGGCCCTGCCCCAGGCTGTGCCAGGACAAAGAGCCTGGACTCTCAGAGACTCCATAGCTCGATTTCCACTCAGGTTGTGTTGTGTTGATCATTCCTTCCCTAGGCTGCCACCCATCTGTCAGTTTGTCATCATGTTGTCATTTGTCTCTAGCTGTGATTGCTGTAAGCGGTGTCACCAGCTACGATTATAACTAGAGCAAGCTACTCTGGACACGCTTCACCAGAGCATCCAAGCTAGGACACACTGGGAAGAAAGACCTGATGATGTACTACTGAAAATGAGTCCATGGAACGCTATGGATCAAAAGAGAATACTGTCCAAACAAGTACTGGAAGAGGAGCACCCTAGGTGAGAATACACTCACACTATTCAGTGGGAGGACTCCCTGGGTAGTGTTTGACTAGCACCCAGGAGGTCGGCAGTTAAATCCCACCCAGAATCCAAGAGGTGCCTAAGGAAGGTAGGCCTGAATATCTGCTTCCAAAAGGTCACAGCCTTAAAAACCCTATGGAGCAGTTCTACTCTGAAATGCATGGGGGTCGCTATGAGTCAAAATGGACCGAAAAGCAGCTAATAACAACAACACTGTATAAAGAACAACACTGCAAGTCCTTAGGACAAAATACACAGCAGGCACAATAGCCTCGACCCCACAGGATAGGGCAACTTATTTTCCTTTGTACCAGAGACCGGAACTGTACAACGGAATGAAACCCTGCCTGCTCTTGTGTCATCACCACAGTCGTTGGTCCATGTTGAGCCCAGTGCTGTAGCCACTGTGGACATCCATCTTATCAAGGGTCTTCTTCCCTCTTGCTGCCCCTGTACTTTAACAAGCATTATGTCCTTTCTTAAGAACCAGTCTCTCCTGATAGCATGTCCAATGGATGTGAGATGAAGACTTGCCATCCTCACTTCTAAGGGGCATTCTGGCCGTGCTTCCTCCAAGAGGGATTTGCTTGTTCTTCTGACAGCCCAGACGACTTTCGGTATTGTTTGCACATCATTCACATGCATTGATTCTTCTTCAGTTTTCCTTACTCACTGTCCAGCTCTCACATGCATATTGACCATTGAAACTACTTACCTTGAATTCAGAGCTTAGGGTACACTACCCAAAGCCACATACCTTGTGAGCGGCTGAAACATGTCTGCTGCCAGGATCTGTCCAATTTATTTTATTGAAACATCATACTCAAAAGGTGCTTTAGGCAAACATATTTTGTCTTTTGACTACATGTCCCCATAATATAACCAGGCTCAGACCCTCACATTGTAATGATTCAGCTATATGTCTGAGAGGTAAAAAGACCGCCAACCATATAACTGATGGGAGAATAGGTACTGACTGTCACCTGCAATGCCATTCCTTCAACAAATGTGTATTGAGTGTTATTCAAATGACAACATTTGCAAAGCTTTAAGAAGACCCAGATGTAGAGAACACAGTCCCTGCTCACAGGAGACTCACAGATACTGCATCAGGGCATTCAGATCAGGGACACCACAGATAGATGCTGAAAGTAAAATCATAAAAAATAGCAACCACGCACGGAATCCAGGACAGATAAAATCCTCAGGAACAGTAATGGGAGTAGCGATACTGTGGTAGCTTTTTAATCTCCCATCATCTTGCATAGGAGTGGAGTCCAGGCTGTCACTCAGGCCATAGCCAGTGAGGTCTCAATGTGGGCATGGCCTTCTCTTAAGGATTCTGGCAACTCCTGTATTCTTTCCTGGGGGTGAGAGACACCCATGACTTGATATTCCTGCTGACAAGATACATGGATCTACATTGACGGCAGCCAGAGCCTTGAACGGGAGGAGTCATGTGGAGACCCATGCCACTTTCCACCTCCACTGGGTCCATAAGACATTCCACCGACTGCCCTGTGATCTTCCAGCACTTGGTGTCATTGCATGTGTTGCATAAGTCTGAAAAAAATGTACACACTGTTATTGGATATATGGGTTAATTTCGTACTTATGGACGTGGTCTGGACTGGGCTGGGATGTTTTCTTAATATAAAATTATTCTTCTATATAAAGCTTTTTTAAGACACATGAGTGTTTATGAATGTGCTTCTCTAGTCAACTCGAACTGACTCAGATACCATGAGGGCACAGGGTGGCTGTGTAGGGAAGGGGAGGTAAAGGGAACTGATAACAACGGAACACACACACACACAGCCTAGGGGACGAATAACAGAAATATGAGTAGAGGGACACAGAAGACGGTGTGTATAAAGATATTAATTTATATATAATTTAGTAAGGGTGTGAGGGTTGAGGAAAGAGGGAAAAACAGGAGCTGATATCAAAGGGGTCAAGTAGAATGATAGTGTTTAGAAAATGATGGTGGCAGCATATGTACAAACTCACTTGATCTAAATGATTTATGGATTGTTATATTATCTGTCAGAGCCCCCATTAAAATGTGTTCTTTTTTCGATAACAACATAAACTCACTGCCATGGAGTCAATTTTGACTCAGTATAGAACACCCCCTGTGGTTTCCTCGCTTGCTATTCTTTAAGGAAACAGAAAGCCTTTGCTTTCCCCTGCAGAGTGGCTGGTGGTTTCAACTATTGACTTTGAGGTTAGCAGGCACCATAGCACCATGATTCCTAAGGATGCTGATAGAAAGGGAGAACCTTGTGGAACATAATTTAAAATTCTTTAATTATCTAGACTTACTTAACTGGAAGAGTCCCAGAGACTATGACCCTGAGTTACTCTTCAAACCTTGAATTGAAACTGTCCCCTGAAGTCATCTTTAAACTAAATAACAATTTAGCTCTTAAAGGATTGCATCCTTGAGTATTGCAGTCTTTAAAAAATCAGCACAAAACTAAATGGGCTACAGATAATTCAAAATATATGTGAGAGGGTTGTGGCAGAGAGATTAAGTAAAAAGAAAGGAAACACCTAGAATAGAAAGAACAAGAATGTTAATTCAATATGAAGAGTGTGACCAATGTCACTGAACATTGTGTCCAGAAAGGGTTGAAATGGAACAGATTTTGCTTTGTATGTTTTCACATATCAAAATTAAATATTAGTAGAAAAAGAGAGAGACTCGCATCTGTTTGAGGCAGACTACCAAATACTGGGTTATATATAATGCTAAGTATTGAATATTATCCCATTTTCATATGGCAAGTATGGAAAGCCAAGGATGGAGTGAGGCATTCACAGGGGAGATGGCATTTGAATGATCCAGGAAAATGGCTAAAGAAGATGCTCATTCCTGAGTGTTTCCACTGGGTTTGCAAACACATCAGCAAATGAATGTCAAATAACCCGTCTCACCCTCTAACTCAGAGCTGTGCAACCGAAATCTCTTCTATGATGAAAATGTTCCAAAGCAGTGATTCTCAACCTGTGAGTCGCGACCCCCATGGGGGGGGGGGTCGAACAATGCTTTCACAGGGATCATCCGATTCATCACAGTAGCCATATTATAGTTATGAAGTAGCAACAAAAATAATTTTATAGTTGGGGGGAGCACCACACATGAGGAACTATATGAAAGTGTCACAACATTAGGAAGGTTGAGAACCACTGTTCTAAAGGCATGACATCCAATCTGGTAGCTACTACATTTTATCAGGAAAGACCAGTCCATGGAAAGGGACATCATGCTCGGTAAAACTGAAGGTCCACAAGAAAAGAGACTGACCATCAAGGAGATGGGCTGACACCATGGCTGCAACAATGGACTCCAACCTAACAACCATGGCGAGAATTGGCACAAGATCAGGCAGTGTCCTCAAAGTAACATCCTTGATCTTCAGTCTTTTTAAGAGATCTGTTGTAGCACATTTAGCCAATGCAACGTGTCGTTTGATGTCTTGACTGATGCTTCCTTGAGCATTGATCTGGCTTAGGGTTTAAAAATTCCCCTTGGCTTCTCAATCATACAGGAGGCCCACACACTGATCATCTTTCCTCATTACACAGAGTGTCATGCCCCACTCACATTGGTCTCCTTGCTGTTCCAGGAAGAAGCTTGGAGAACCCAATCACAAGGCCTTTTGCACTGACTGTCTCCTACCTGGAACACTTTCCCCACCGCCAGATGGCCACTCCTGTGTCTTCCTGCCTTATTCAAGTTCTGCATTGTCAATGAGATCTTCCTTGGCTGCGATGCACTACTTGCCCCAAGTTTCCCATCCAGCGCAGTTTAGTGAGAAAAATCTCACTGCTACCTGCAGGGGGGGAGCCTCGACACTGGCATCTCAGAAAATGGAGCATAATCAGAACAGAAATGTGACCCTACCTCTCATGCTAAAAGGCTGCTAACTGCAAGATCTAAACCACCACACAACCAGCCACTTCTCAGGAGAAAGGCTGAAAGTTAGTCTCAGAAACCTACAGGGGAAGTTCTACCCTGTCTTATAGGGTCATTATGAATCAGTATCAACTCTATGGCAGTAAATTTGCATTTGAGGGCGGGGCGCGTTCTAAGGAGCTCTGGGTCACATACCCTGATCAATCCAACTGGCAGCTGCATCAGCTGGCTAAGGCTTCAAAAGACTGAGTAGGTAACCCAGAGCTCATTGCTGTTGGCAGAAACTTGTGGGGGGTCAGAAGGACTTGAGGTGATGGTGTCCTTCTCAGTGGCCTCAGATAATCTTCTCCCCGGTCTGGGCATCAGCATCTTCTTTGCAAAATGGGATGATTGCATTAGAGAACCACTAAACCCCTATATACCTGAGCAACCAGGAAGCAATTGTGAATCCTGGAGAGGAGCAAAGACTATGCTGGTGGCTCTGCAAATCTTGGGAAGCCTGGATCCGATGCGGCTGGAACTGTCCACTGTGAGGCACCAAGAATCCCGAGAGCTGTAGTTCAGGTCTCCCCCTTGCCTGTGTACCATGGAAGATTTAATAAATGTTCTCCTCATGCTACCTTTAGGATCCTTGGTGGCAAAGTGGCAAAATCCCTTCACATTGGCCTGTTAACTGCAGGGTTGGCAGTTCAAACGCACCTGCTGCATTCCTGTAGAAAGGGCAGCTTTCAACTCCCACAAAGAATTGTTGTTTCAGAAATCCACAAGGACAGTTGTATCCTGTAACTATGGGTCAGAACTGGCACAATAGCAGTGCGTGATTGAGCTTTAAACTACATTTGAGACTGGGGTCTATTTTGAATTCCCCTACCTGTCCATTGGGTGTCATGGGAAGAAAGTAGATAGGAGAAAAAAGGGTAGGAGGCAGTGAGGGAGGAGGGTAGAATGTACTGGAGTAACACATTCTGGCAGAAAATTGTGTGTATGTGTGTGTGTGCGTGTTCTATTGTAATTCACACAGATTATGGGTGGGGGAGGGAACTGAAAAAGTAATTATCCATGAAAAAGAAAAATTTTTTTCTTTGGTGATTTTCCTTTTGGTGAGCTAAGGGATGGAGACTGTACTGCATGGGCGTGACCAGCCAGTAGACCGGTGTGCTGTTAACACACCCTCCTGCCTTTGCATACTGGGGGCCTCTCTGTAAACAGAAGTGACTTGTGACTTCTGATTTCCTGGGGCTCTAAAGAGAACCCGAGAATAGACGTTCTAAATCGTGAACAAAGGAGAGACAAAGGGTTAATGACAGGACAGAATTTTGAAGTTTCATTGGATGAACACAGCACCAGCATCCAACAAACATGCCAAAGGCTGAACTCTGCCCGGAAGTAATGAATGAGCACTGCCTTTAGCCCGTGTCCTCACTCTCCCCGTCTCCTGCACTCCAAGCCAGCCTCACTAAGAGTAGGCAATGGTGACATGGTGGTCCTTTCATCTCTCTCTGTCCCCTCACGCTGCCTTCACCTCTATCCAAGTTGCGTCATCCTTCCCCCTTCTCCCTGATCTTCCTCGTGGAAAGATCTAATTCATACTAACTGGTAAAAGTCAGTTAGCACACAAGAGAGGAGACATCTCCTTCCTCAGTCTATGCTGCAGAAAAGGAAACTCGGGCTTGAGCTCATTTGCCCAAATGGCAAAGGTCCCATCAGGGGCAGGGCCATGATGTGAAAATTCAAGCAAGCAGCCCCAGAGCCAGAGCTCCCAACCCTCATCCACCGCAATTCAAGTTCATGGGGTGAAGTGGTGAAAAGCTAACCAGAAACTGAGAGTCAATGTAGATACCCAAGGCTTACTTGCCAGGGCACTCACTCACTGCCATTGAGTCAATGCTGACTCATAACAACCCTATAGGACAGGGTAGAATTCCCCTGTGAGTTACTGAGGATGTATCTCTTTATAGGAATAGAAAGCCCCATCTTTCCCTTGTGGAGTGGCTAGTGGTTTTAAACTGTTGCACAAAGCATAACCATGACACCATCAGGACTCCAAAACATGCCAGGGCAATCAATGGTTCTGTGAGATCTCTCAGGATAGAGATATACCTTGCTCCTTGGCTACACACGAGAAAGCATTCACCTCCAAGCCTAGTTTGTGATCCAAGTGAGTTTTATGAGAATTAGAAGAAGTTTCAGGTTTATAAAGGCGCTTGCAGGGCTCTTCAGAAATGTGCATCTCCTTAGAAGCTTCCCTGAAAGTCACGAGGTCTGCTCTGTGCTCCTGCCTTTTAAATTACTCCAAGAGGTGGGGCGTGCTGGTGACCCTGGTTGAACTCATTGGCTGAACTGAATTCACCTGGCCTTGTTGGGCCAATTCAGGTGCAGAACACACCCAGGTGTACCTCCCCTTCCTGGATGGGAACCTGAGCCTCTGAGCATGCGCAGTGTACCACTCGTTCATGGGACAATGGCTCAGACTGCTGACCATGCGTAATGAATGCCTCAGTCCCTAAGCTAAACTACCTAGCAGTTCCAAAACCCCACTGCTGTGTAGTGTTCATGAACTTTGGCAGGAACACATCCTTACCACGAAGAATCCTGGTGGCACAATGGCTAAGCACTTGGGCTTTAGACCGCGGTCAGTAGCAATGCATGAGAAAAAGGTCTTGCCATTGTAAACATTCCACCCCACTGCCATCAAACGCAAAGGACCTCTGGTGACATGGCGGGCTACTCACAGAGCTACTAAATGCAAAGTCTACAGTTCTAACCCACCAGCTTCACTGTGGGAGAAAGATGAAGCTATCTCTTCCTATAGAGACATAATATCTCAGAAACCTATAGGGAAAATTCTACCCTGCCATGGACTACTAAACGAACAACCTAATCTGTCTTGGAAGAAGTCAGGCCAGAGTGCCCTTGACAGCATATATGGCAAGATTTTGCTTCCCAAATATGTTGGACATATTGCCTGGAGAAGGACATCCTGCTTGGTAAAGTGGAGGGGCAGCACAAAAGAGGAAGGCCCTCAACTAGCTGGATTGACACCGTGGCTGCATCAATGAACTCTGGCAGAGAACAAATGTGATGATGGTGCAGGACCTGGAAGTGTTTGGTTCTGTTGTGCATAGGGTCACTTTGGGTCAGAAACCACTCAATGGCACCCGACAGCAACAACAACAAGTATATAAGATCACCATGAGTTGGAATCAACTCGACAGAAAGTGGGCTTTGGGTCTGTCATGGAACCAACCCTGGCTCATAGCGACCCAATCATGGGATTCTGAGGCTATAAATCTTCATGGGAGCAGAGGGCCTCATCTGTCTCCTGCGGAGCAGCTGGTAGGTGTGAACCCCTGACTTTGCAGTTGACAGTCCAACAATTCCCTTAAAGTACCCCCCGGGGCTCCTTTGGTAACGATGACAGACTAGGAAACCCAATGGGGACATTTCTACTCTGTCACATGAAGGCATCCTGTGCAGAATGGGCTCAACGGGAACTAACACCAACCCCACCACTTTTAACACCATTCCAACCTTACAGACTGTGCTAGGCTCTTGAAGGAATTGACTTTTTGCACTCCCACTGAGCGAGCTATGAGCATGCATGCATGCCAACACGTAACTTCTGGTCCTGAACTAGGGATCAGCTGCACATGTAAGGATGTGCTTCTAATGTGGAAGGAAGTAAAGAGAGGGGATCTGGAAGCAGGAAAAGCCAGGAAGCAGGAGTCACTTAGGCAGACCCCTTTCCTAAACCAGCTTAATTAGCATATCACAGATCCTGGCTCAGAGGTGATGTTCAAAGAAGAATTGTTGACTGAATACACAAGGGAAGGAACAGAGTAAGTGAACACAGAAATGTGCTAATGACCAAATTGACTCACAGTTCCCACCCTGCTCTTCTCCTTCCAGGTTCTTCTCTAGTTGCTAATGGTATTTGCTCGACCTCTCACAAGCACAAAAGGAGCCCTGGTGGCCTAGTGGTTAGGCAGTGGGCTGCTAACCACCAAACTAGCAGTTCTAAATTAGCAGGCATTCTGAAGGAGAACAACAAGCTGTCTGCTCCTTTAAAGAATTACAGTCTTGGGAATGCACAGTGGTAGCTCTACCCTGGCCCATAGGGCTGCTCTGAGTCTGACTCGACTGGACAGCAGTGAGTATGGGTTTGGTTTGGTTTTCACAGGTACCCCGATCCGTTGGTGGTCTTGGTAAATTGCACACGCTGGTTCAGTGGACCTTGTGTAGGGCTTGAGAATTTGCATTTCTAACAAGCTCCTGATGTTGCTAGTCTGTGACCATATTTGGGGTGGCAAGGCTCTGGTCTACCGGGGTCTTCCTGGTGGCTGCTGTCACAGCGCAAGTTCCCAAGAGTGCACCGCTACTCATTTCTTTGGAATCAAGGTTTTTGGCTATTTGTTCCATGACACTGAAAAGTTTGGACCTGACATACGCAGCTCAGGCTGTATTATCTATCTTCTCTGCCCTCTTGGATTGGAGATGGATCACCTATGAAGCGATGAGGGTAAGAAGGGTTGGGTGTCCCCGGGCAATGTGAACAGTTAGCACGCTCAACCACTGCTGATTAAAAGGTTTGCGGTTCAAATCCAAGGCCCCTCAGAAGAAAGGCCTGCTGATTGACTTCTGAACGACCAGCCTTTGAAAGCTCTGTGGGGTCCCGTGGTGCTGACCCACACGCGTCACCGTGAGTTGGAATGGACTCCTCAGAAACGGGTTTAGTAAGCAGCACAAAGAGGAAACTCCTTGGTGAACTGGAGGACACGGTAGCTGAAACCATGGGCTCCAACATACTACCCCTGAGGCTGGCAAAGGACCGGGCAGTGCTGCCTTGTGTTGCAAAGAAGGTCCCTGTGATGTCAGAATGACTGGACAGCACTAACAACAACAAAGGATGTCAGGGCCCTTCACTTCCCCAGACCACTGACCAGGTTCAAAGACCCGCATGCGAGTATAGTTTCACAGTTAGATGTGTTTAGAAAAAATAATGTTTGCAAAAGTAAAATCTTGGTTTACATTTTACAGAGCATGCACAATGAGTAGAACGCTTAAGGTCCACCAGAACCTGTTTAGGGTCCCCTCCACTTGCTCACCACCGATAAGTCGATTCTGACTCATATTGATCCTACAGGAGAGGTTAAAATTTCCCCTGTGGGTATTTCTGAAACTATAGCGCCTTATGGGAATAGAAAGCCTCCTCTTTCTCTGCAGCTGGTGGGTTCAAACTGCCAACCTTGTCTTTAGTAGCTCAGGACTGACTTGAATCTCTATGAAACCAAAATCTACCTCACTGCCAGGGAGGTGATGCTGACTCATAGTGACCCTATGAGGCAGAGTAGATCTGTCCCTGTGAGTTTCTGAGACTGTAACTCTTTATAGGAGTAGACAGACTCTTCTTCCCACGGAGTGGCTGGTGGTTTCAAAGTGCTGACTTTGGTGTTAGCAGCCCAACATGCAAGCACTATGCCACCAAAGCTCCTTTTGTACCCCTATAAGTAGATAAATATTTCTCTTATATCTGTGTTTCAACCAAAGGCATGGCTATAAAGGAAAAAAGGCCATGAGTGTCAAGAATGATTTGAAAATGTGGAGTTCTTTTGGGAAAGGATATATATATATATATATATATATACTTGTGTATATAAATAGAATTCTGATGGCAAGAGTGGTCAGGAGTTGGACTTTTAATCTCAAGGTCAGCAGTTTGAATGGCCAACCGCTCCTCTGGAGAAAGAGGAGATTTTCTACTCCTCTAAAGAATCACAGTCTCAGAAACCCACGGGGGCCATTTTACTCAGTCCCATGGGCCTGTGAGTTGGAATGGACTTGATGGCAGTGAGGGCATGTAAATATGCAAACACCCACCTCGGACTTAGGATTTGACCTGCTCCCTCAGCCCCGTGAGCATCTGCATCTGAAGCCATGGACTTGGCCTTCTGTGAAGAACCCATTAGTGCACCGCCACAAAGAGAATGAGTTTCCTCTGTGTCAGTCCATTACCCTGCCAACGTTCAGGATGGAGCCAACACCCATGGTTTCCCAGAGAAATTGGCTCAAAATCCCCCTGATGTGGTTGCATGACATAGGCCACTCATGCAATGCACTGCATGTGCTCTATTTAATGCACTATCACCAACAAGTCTACATGGGTGGTAACGCTGAAAACCTTGCCCAAACAGCTGGCTTCACCAAAGTATATGGAACCATGTGGAGTCGTCGACCAGTTCGACTCTGCACTGGCTGTACATTGGCATTGCCAAGGGGGCTTTCTCACTGACCGTGACCTGAATCCTGCTTCCACTAAGCCTTGCTTCATTGGTCTGGGATGGGGCCAGGCCAATGGGAGGCTTGAAAGCTCCTAAGGGATTCCAAAGTATGACCAAGGGTGAACACTACTGTTTTTGGCCATCACATCCGGGAAGGCCCTTGGGACTTTGCCACTCAAAGTATGATAGGTCAAGGAACCAGCAACATCAGCATTAGCTTCTCCCATGCTAATGCCATCGAGTTGATGCTGACTCATAGTGACCCTACAGGACAGGGTAGAACTGCCCTTGTGTGTTTCCCAGACTGTCACTCTTGCCCGGAGTCTACAGCCTCATATTTCTCCCAAGGAGTGGCTGGTGGTTTAGGACTACTGTCCTTGTGGTTAACAGCCCAAGAGTACCAGGGCCTCTAGAACTGCTGGATCCTAGACCCCACCCTGAACCCACAAAATCAGAATCTGCCCCCCAGCCCGATTTCCAGGAACCTGGGTAAGTGCATGCATGTGAAAGTTTAAGAAATACTTCCTTAGAAACCATTACTTTCCAGAACAAACTCCTCCTGCCAGAGGTGCAGAAATGGAAGCCCATTAGGCCATGCTCGCCTAGAAGCAATTTGAGGTCTCAGTGCTCCTATATCCTGGCTGTCATCCAGATTTCCTTATTCTCACCTGGACTGTTGTCACTGCAGCAGGTATTGGTGAGTCCTCAGCACGAACAGCCCCAAATTCGGTCTAGAGACACAGCTCCCATTTCAGAGTAGTACAATCCACAGTTTACTGTAGAGTTTCTGTCTTTTACTGGCTTGGGGTAGGGTCTAGTGGGAAACGCATCTTAGCAAGAGCCATTATGTATTCTGGATGTGCACAGTGAGTTTGTCTTGAGGCATATTTATGTCTGACGTTGTTATGTATTCTCTTTCTATCCCATGCAACGTTATTTTTTTGAAAATTTATATTTGCTTTTAATTACCCAGACATATAAGTGATTTATAGCTAGGTCTGATCGATTGGAATCAGATGACCACGCCTGGATTAACCATGGGTCCTGGTGACCATTAGGCACTTCTTTCCATGAATGATATTTTCACCTGAGTGAATGCATTCACGACTTTTCTTCTCTTAAGATAAATAAGCAGGTGGGTATCATTTTGCTATGCTGGCACTTCCTTGTGCTGTTTTAAGTTCACCCAGCAATTTTTAAAAAGAGAAACATATTACAACTGTCACACACTTTATAATTCATGTGGAAAAATTTGGGGGAGAGCTAAATAGAGTTGACCCGTGGTGCAGTCTTACTTACTGCTTGTTAGAAGGTACTGAAATTTTATATACATAAACACTAGAAACCAGGAGAGATGAAATGGTGGTTCCATGGCAGAATTCTCACTAGCCATGCAGGAAATTTGGGTTTGATTCTTGGCCAGTGCGCCTCCTGTTACAGCTACCACCTAACTGCTAGTGGAGGCTGGCATATTGCTATGATGCTGAACAGATTTTAGCGATGTTTTCTGCCTACAGACAGACTAGGAGGAAAGGCCTGGTGAACTCCTTCAAGCCATCAGCCACTGAAAACCCCCCAGCTGACAAGGGGTCAAATCTACAACCCATTGAAGGAATGGGGCAGGACCAGTGGGCATTGAGTTCTGTAGCACATGGAGTCCGCATGAGTCAGGAGCTGGCTGACTTGAAGGCAATTGTCCACAGCACTCTCTAGGAAGGCAGTGGTTGGAGCACATAGGCATCCTTCATGTGGCCCCATGATCATCAAGCCTTAAGTCATGCAACCAACTCTGGGAAATGAGAGATGCCCGGGGTACCAGGAATATTTGAAAGATCTGGTGTAAATTGGTTCAGCCCAGGGGAGTTCTGGAAACCACCGAGGTAAGCTTCCTGCTGCAACCACTAACTTAGCTCCAGTGCGAGTGGATGGGTGTCTGCACATGTACCCAGACACCATTAGTGCGTTTGTTGTTGTTGTTGCCGTTCACGTCCGTAGAGTCGATGCCGATTCACAGTGACCCTATATGACAGGGTAGAATTCCCCCTGTGACTTTCTCACACTGTGACTCTTTACAGGAGTAAAAAAGCCTCATCTTTCTCTTGAGGAGTGGCTGGTGGTTTTGAATGGTTGATCTTGCCATTAGTCCATTGCGTAACCAGGTGCTGTCAATTTGGTTCCAACTCATGGCCACTCTATGTACAGCAGAACAAAACAACACGCTGCCCTGCGCATTTCTCACAGCCATTCCTACATTTGAGCCACTGTGTCAACTCATCTTGTGGAGGTTTGTCCTCCTTTTGGCTTGACCAAGCATGCTGCCCAACTCCAGGGACTGGTCCCTCCTGATAACACCCAAAGTACATGAAGCCAAATGTCACCATCCTCGCTTCTAAGAATCAATCTGGCTGTAGTTCTTTCAACATAGATTTGTTTGTTCTCCTAGAAGTTCCTTGGTGTATTCAATATTCCTCACCAGGACCATATTTCAAATGCATCAATTCTTCTCGTGGGACTTCCTTATGCATTTTCCAGCTTCCACATGAAAATAATCATGCCTTGGGATAGGATACTCCTGAGTTTTTAAGGTTACAAAGTCACCTTGGTTCAAAAAAATGTTTAAAAGGACTTTTGCAGCAAATTCACTGAAAGCAATTTATCCAGTGATTTCTTTACAGATATTTCTATGAGCGTTGGTTGTGGATGGGTCCAAGTAAGATGAAATGCTTCATCATTTAAATCTTTTCTCTGTTTATCATGTTGCTTATTGGTTCAGTGGTGAGGATTCTTGTTCTTTTAACCTCGAGTTGTAATCCATACTGAAGACTATCATCTTTGAACTTCATCAGTAAGTGCTTCAACTCCTCATCCCTTGCAGCAAGCAAGGCTGGTCGCCTGCATATTTCAGGCTGTTCTCAAATCTTCCTGCAATCCTGAAGTCTCCAATTCAGCCATCCAAAACTCAAAACAGCTCAATGCCATGGAAGTCAAGTCAATTCTGACTCGAGCAAACCTGTAGGCCAGGAAAGAACCTCCCGGAAGGTTTCCAAGGCTGTAATCTTTGTGGCAGCACATGGTCACATCTTTCTCACTCGGGATAGCTGGTGAATTCCAAGTGTTGCTCTTTCGGTTAACAGTGAAGTGCTTAAACATTGCCCTACCTGGATTCCAAGTGTGAGCTAGCAGCCACAATTTTCTTCTGAGACCAAAGGGGTTGTTAGGTGTGAATTCTCGACCAAGGGTGGTCCAGCAGACCTGCTCAGTATTCGCCCAGGTGCAAAATCCATCAAGAGGATGCATTGTCATTATTTTTAATCACATAACACACCCAGGTGTAGCAGCAACCCAGCTTTGTAATATCACCCTGGTTTTGATAAATATGTACCATTCCTTGATAACGCTTCCAAATCCTTTAATATCCTGCAGCTCAGTCCCTGATGTCTGGCTGTAACAAAAGGTGTGAAGGGAGACCATATGTCAATAAACTCTCCCTGTCTGCCACAACTCAGCGCATAATCAGCTCCACAGTAAAATGCATGGTAAGTCAGTTATGCGCTGGCGGGGAGGGCAAGGGGCCCCTTTCAGGTTTGTCTTCTGATGAAGTTGACCAAAATGACTTCTTATTTCAACCTATTAGGAGAGTGAGAGTTGCCCCCCCTCCCTCGCCATTTTTCTTTTCTTTTCCCTTTTTGTCCCTTTCCCCTTGGAGGGACAGCCTGCTCTGCTATTCTGAAAGGGTTTTCTGTTTTATGCTGCACTCTCCACTCCATTAAATCACCTTTCCTCACATTAAATACAGGTCTTCAGGGTGGTCAGAGAGCTTTGCTGTGAGGGATAATGATATAATGAGGATGACATGCATGAAAAATCATTTTTCAGCTCAATCCCAGGCAGACCACGGGGAAGCATGAAATGGGAAGGAGGAGAGGTGTACCTCACTGTAGACAAGAGCCAGGCTTCAGAGGGGGCCAGTCTCGACCTGGAAGGCTGCTGAAGGCTTCTTTACCTCACTCACTCATTCACTCATTCATTCAACCAGCTTGCTACTTACTTATTAAATGCCAGACCTTGGGGCTCTCTCACTGAACAAAAGAGACAAAAATCCCCCTTCTGTCAAGAAGCTTCCATAAACAGAGGCATTCAAACACTTCCTAGAGAATGTGTTTAAAGTCCAATTTACACAAAAGCAGAAGAAGAGACTGATGCGAGGGGTTTCACACACACACATGTTCATATATGACTCCCATTGCAGCGACAAAGTGTAGGACTCTTCCAGGAGACACTATTCATTGGAGTTAAATTGCTCCCCCCAACCCCCTGAGCTCTAGCTCTCTCTTTCTTTTCTTTCTTTCTGAGAGCAATTGCCCTTGGAAGGGATTAGCTGTTATCACTCTATAGCACCTTAGTGTGAACTTATTTATTGGCTCCTTTTCCTGCCTAGATAGGAGGGGCCTCCATGGCTGCTAAAAGCCAGAAAAATCCCAAAAAAGGCAGCAACAAGAGAGGCAGAGGACAATTGGGGCCAGTGTTTCTCATTTGAGTGGGGGGGGGCATTTGTTAAAGATGCAGATTACACACACATACAGCACACACACACTTCCCTGCCACCCCACCCAATATGGCCCTACTAAATAAGGATCCTACCCCACCATCTGTCCGGGAGCCCCTGAACTGGCCCTTCCCATGAAACAAGCCAGGGCCATTGAAAGTGACTCTTTAGGCAAAAGACCAGTGACTTAGGTTTTCCAAACCAGGATAAAGCCCATTTGTTAAGCACTTGCATATTAACCAAAAGGTTGATGCTTCAAACCCACCCACCGGTTCCTAGGAAAGCAGGCCTGGTGATCTGTTTCTGAAAGGGCACAGTCTTGAAAAGGATCCCTGGTAACATATTGTCCTGCTAGCCATAAGGTCAGCAGTTCAATCCTACCAGCTGCTCTGAGAGAGAAAGCTGAAGCTTTCTACTGTACAGATGTATAGTCTCAGAAACCTACCAGGGCAAGTATACTCTGCTGCCATGAGTCAGAATTGACTCAATGGCAGCAAGTGAGTGGATGGGCAGGGATTGATTGGGCACCAACTAACACTAAGAACAACTATTTTGGATGGCAGTGACATTCTTCTGCTTTATCTAGAATCTGAACTCTCAGCGTCATTAACAATGGAGGCAACAGACAAATAATTATAAACTACAGAAAAGCTAAAGAAGTTACTTCTGTTTGGGGTTTAGTTGTGTGCTTTTTTTAGCAGAAAATATGAACTATGAAGGAGCAGGGACTTGCTGGACTTAAATATGAACTGTAAGATCTCTCTCCGGGCTAGAGTTACATCTCAGTTCTTGGCTCTGCATGAGAAAGAATTCACGCCAAAGCCTGGCTCGTGATCCAAGTAAGTTTAATGAAAGTTAAAAGAAGTTTCAGGTTTTACGCGCCACCCCTAGGATTCCTCCCCACCATGTAGCCTGGCAGAGACTGCTCGAGGTCACGCAAAGATCTCTCTCCTAAGTTTTCCTCCAAAAAAACACCTGTCTCATGATCTTTCTCAAGTTCCCTCCCCAGTTCCTGTCCCCAGTTTTTCCTTTCTCCCCCTCGCTCCTGCCTTTTCAAGGATTCCCGGGGGGAGGCATGGTGAATGACCCCAGGTCGATCCCATTGGCTGAATTGCAATCACCTGGCCCAGGTGGGCTGATGCAGGTTTAACGCCCATCCGTACCCACCAGCGGGAAAACCTAGGCTTTTGTTCTATGCTTGGTTCTCCTGGGCATGCGTCAATGGACATCTCATTCCTGCCTATCTGCCTAACAAAACCTATTTTTCAACCCCAAGTCTTTCTTGCCAAAAAATAATGTCCCATAATAGGAATGGCATGAGCAGGGCTTCTGCGTTGGATCAGATCAAGAAGATAGCTTTCATGCCCTGTACTAAGATCACAAAAGAATGTAATCCAGTGCCTTGTAGACAGTCTCGTGTACACAAAAGGTTTTCTAAGAGTCTCCAGAAGGCTGTGCTACAGCCTAAATAGGCTGAACTGCAGCCTAAAACAGAGAGGGACCCATTTCAAAGAGATGTGGTGACATGGCTTTCATAAAATTGAATGCATCATGTAATCCAGTGCAAGGGAAACCCAGTAACTTTGGGAAGGAACTGCATTGGCTTGGACTAAACAGCCAGAGATAGTGCTACATAAAAAGAAAGAAGATGATTGATAAAGCAACCCAGACATTATTGTGGAAAAGGAAAAGGGACTTAGAAGACAATCAAAAGCTACAAGGAACCTCTCCTAGAGAGAAGTCTTGTGGTTCCAACTTGTGTGCTCTGGGGGATATTTGGCAGTCACGTATTAAATTGTGCATTCAATTTAATCCCTTTAAGGGATTTTGTCACTGGGCCTACAGCCCAACTATCCTGACAAAAAAATCTATCTTGAAAATCACCCTGCTGTGAGGAAGCTAAAGGCAAGCACATGATACGATCACATGGAGGGAGTTTGGGGAGCCAACGCAACAGCAAGAACCCAGGCCCTAGACCTATGAACCAAAGCAAACCCATCTTGCCGGATCTCGCTGCTTGAGCTGGTTTGGCCAATGCCACGTGGAGTGGAGATGTGCTGCCCCAGCCAAACCTTCCTCAAATTACAAAATTATGAGCAAATAATACACCGAGTGGGATTGAAAGTCACTAAGCAGCAATAGGTAAGTAAAACATATGGGCCTACCATTACCTATCTGTAAAGAGTCTTTGGCAACTGGTTTATGGAAGACGCAGGCCCTGATTACCTCCCATAACACGTATTCTTTATCATAGCCACGGACACTCATGGAAACATTAAAGTTGTGCTTGAGAGAGGAAAAGGTGAGTTAAGAACTGAGAAAGATGATCATGTGGCCTGGATATTGCTCAAACACTCCATTCTCCTTGGTCTCTTGGAAGAAGGAGAGGGATGAGAACCCAAAGCTGTAAACACTGTGTGGATTAGAAACGTGTTAAGTTTGGCGTGAGGGCTGAAGGCCCAGGTTGGTAAAATTATTTCTGTGGGATTTTCTAGAACCAGAGCTGCTCTGAGGCCCACACTGGAGAGAATGCCATGGTCATTACCCTTGTATGCTTTATTTTGGCTGAGTCCCTCCCCCATCATGTGTCAGGGCTTACCCAGTGCCCCTTCTCAGCCCTGATACACGGTGTTGCCAAAAGGGCTCAGAGATGTTAAGCAATCTGATCAAGGTCATGGGGCTTAAGGTCAGGTACAGAACCAGACACTGAAATGCAAGAAGACTGACTCCTATGCCCAGACCTGGGACAAATCTCTCTGACAGACCTGGGTAGACGCCCCTAAACATCCGTCTTGTGTGTGTGTGTGTGTGTGTGTGTATTTGTGTGTGTGTGTGTATCCACATATATATGTTTGGTTTATTTGTAATCAACATAGAGTATTTCTATCC